>NC_034593.1:9352422-9384254 GCF_900095145.1 Mus pahari | reverse complement strand
AGGAAAGAAAGAAAGAAAGAAAGAAAGAAAGAAAGAAAGAAAGAAAGAAAGAAAGAAAGAAAGAAAGAAAGAAAGAAAGAAAGAAAGAAAGAAAAGGTGGTTCTATTCAGGTACTTGAACTAAAAAGCAAAGTTATTAGTCAAATTGCAAAGCAACTGCTTTGTATGAAAATCTTCCCATTTCAGCAATAAAATAAAATAAATAAAATAAAATAGCTTATAAATTAGCTTCCACCTAAATAAATAAAGTCTTTCGCATGGATTTTGATATAAAGTCTGACTGTGGCATGTGCTTTGGTAATTATCCCAGGAGAAACACAGAGAAGAGCCACAAATGTGTCTGAGAATAAGCAATAATATCATTACAGCCAGCATCTAACTCTGCTTCTCAATGCACAGAAATCTGAGATCATCATTTTTACCCCTGGCTTTGTGAAGGTAAGACACTAAGGTTCGAGTTATATACTTGTCTCCTTGTTCCATGTTTTTAGAGATAGTGATCACCTGAGGGGTGATAGAAATCAGGACTCCAGAGAATTATTTACAGTTCAGTTCCAAAACTCAGAGTCATGATTACTTTGAAAAGAACCATAAATAGATTTGTTTCTTCAAGGTTATGCTAGTTTCCCAGAAATGGGGAGAGAGGCAGTAGATTGACCCTGAAATTACCCAGAATGTGGCTCTGAAGAGGAATTTTTTATTATAATACTTTATAAAGAAGCAAATAGTCAGAAAACTTCAATATCAAGGTAAGTATGGGAAATGTAGTTGTGAAGGAAACCAAATGGAAACCTGGAATACAGACAAGACCATTAGAAAATAATATCTTCCTTTACACTAGACAAAATGAGCAACGCAGATAAAAATAAAAACTAGCATCTCACATAATATTGTTAGATAAAAATAAAAACTAGCATCTCACATAATATTGTTAGAGATTTTTATCAGATACCACATAACAACATTTTATGTTTTTACAATTAACCTCAGACTTCACTCACATTTTAATGAATACCCTAGCTTCCCTATGTTCTATTTTTTGTCTCACTGTATAACCAAAGATGAGTGCAGTTGTTTCATCTTTGTGCCTCAGCCTCCTTGTGCCAAGATGTATAGCTCTTTTCCTCTATTCCTGGCAGAAACATTTTCATGAACTGATGAAATTTGATAGTGTAGTATTTTTCATGCTTGTCTCACTTGATGACTCAGTACTTTTTAATTGTTGGTTTGATAGACTGTTTCAATATTTTTCTTGTGTACTTGACAGAGGACAACGTCATAAACAAAATTATCTCATCTAAATAGTGATGATACAAATGCATTAGACAGTATTCAAGTAGCTGTAATAAAGGCAAGAAGGCCTTTATGTAGGAAAATTCTGTGGATGTGAAGTTTGCAACAATCAAGGGAATAAAGAACTTGCATAAGTCCACAGCTTCTAAACCAGGAGCATTCCTGCCATGTAGAAGGCATCTCAAGGCTACCAGCATGTCTTGACTGAAGATGGGACTGTATAGATGGTCACACAGAATAGATGGTACATAATGGAGTATACACATTTTCTGTATGAATTCCTTAGAGGATTAAAAGCAGGTTGATGACATAGTTTGTTTATAAATAAAATAGAACATTCCAGAGTGCACAGAGCTAATGTAGCCTTTCCATGGGCCCCTGGTATTCAGTGGTGGCTATATTAGAAAGCTGGTACCTCCTTGGGTACTTTCTCTAGCTCCTTCATTGGGGGCCCTGTGTTCCATCCAATAGATTACTGTGAAATCCACTCAAGGAGCTAAAGGGGTCTGTAACCCTATAGGAGGAACAACAATATGAATTAACCAGTACCCCCCAACCCCCAGAGCTGTGTCTCTAGTTGCATATGTAGCAGAGGATGGCCTAGTTGGCCATCAATGGGAGGAGAGGCCCTTGGTCTTGAGATGATTATATGCCCCCAGTACAAGGGAATGCCAGGGTCAGGAAGCAGGAGCGGTTGGGTTGGGTAGCAAGGCAAGGGGAAGGTATAGGGGGCTTTTGGAGAGGAAACTCGGAAAGGGGATAGCATTTGAAATGTAAATGAAGAAAATATCTAATAAAAAAAAAGCTGGTAGCGGACTGAGATAAAGGTAGATTTCGGGATGTACTTAATATGAGATATTAGAGTGCATCTGAAATATACGCTGACGGGAGGGATTGGGGTTTTTATTTTAAAAACTACAGTTTGGGATTCTCACAACAGTTACAGAGAGGTTACAAAACAGTGTGGGGGAAAATCAAGTTATGTTTAAAGATACGTGTTAAATATGCAAGAAAGTATATAATCAATTTGAAATATGAATCTTTCCATGATAAGAAATATAAACTAGACAAACATTGATAGATTATATTTTACAAATGGGAAAATAAATAATATAGTATCTTTGTCTCTTCAATAATTCAAATGTTTTCTTCTCATTTTTATTTCACCTCACAAAGTACACAGTCTTTTCTTAGCAAAATTTCCTATTATTGCTTGGACATAAAGCATAAAGTGAACACAGAATGGACCAAGGATGCATAATATAACTGTTTAGGGAAAAAGTGAGGTGAGAACTTTTCTATTCAGGGAAATATATTGCCTTATACTGTTTTAAACCTTGCCCCTAAATAAAAATTGTAAATAAAGAAAATAAATTACCCTTTCAGAACAAATCCCATATTCAAGATCACTAAACTTAGGATACATTTGTGAAGGTTACACACTATTTCAAGTCAAATAAACTTAAGCAGATACATACATTGTGTTTCACTTTATCAGAATTAGCAGAGATTATAACTATCATAAACAGCTTTAATCAGAATGTTGTTTGTTGAGATCATAATAGTTACACATAAAATGATACACATTGAACAGGAAATTCCTAACATGTAACAAATTAAGGAAGCAATAGATATCACAGTGTTGCTAACTGTCTACACAGTCAGCTGAACAGCGATGTGGGTAGAGGGGAGTAAAGGGAAATTTACAGGGAAGCACAGCTTACCAAGGGGCTGGCCTGCGATGACCCTGGCGTTTTCTCCAGCCACCGCAGCTCTTGCGTGACGCTCACTCATGTACTGAACGAAAGCATACCCTTTGTGAACGGAGCAGCCAACGATTTTTCCATACTTTGAAAAAATAGCTTCAATGTCGACCTTTTTGACGATGGCTGTATTCAAATTGCCGATGAAAACCCTGGAGTTGATGGACTTGGGGTCATTCTTATTGGTAATGTTGCTTGTTTGGGTTTTGCCCGTCATGGTTGGTTCACCTTGTTTTAATCCTTAAACAAACAAACAAACAAACAAAATGATCAGAGAATAAGATAAGTAAATTCAACAGATATCTCTGGCTTTGAACATGTTGCAGTTTTTCATCTGGAAACAAATTCCTGAGTATTATTAATAGATTTGTTTTATTTTTAAAGTAATATCAAAGGTAAATATCACTAAACCCTGTTGGAAAATTCTCATAATTAATTAGTAGTTTATTAATGCCTCAATTTTGTATCTCATTTCAGTCCCAAATCACTGTTTCACAGTCGTTTTAAATTTTAAGTATAACTATTTTTGTTTGCATAAGAAAATTTAAGGAATAAACTTCTTTCTTCTGTGTAAAGACTAGGAAAGTTTGCATGTGTAAGTCTAACAAAAAGGGATATAGAGTTATATGCACATATATACACCATATACACATAGTTATCTGTGTAATGACTGAGCATAGGCAGTGTGCTGCTCTGAGCCCTGTAACAGATACACTGATTATCTGCTTCAGCAGAGGGATCCTAGAGTCAGAAGCCACCAATCGATTCCATTAAAGGCTAAGAGGAAGAAAAAAAGAAAAGATGTTAATATCAGGAGTTTGATTAGATTTTTGGGGGTGAAGAAAGAATGATTAGTTCTGTTCATGATATTCAGTTGAACCAACCATTTATGTTGCCACAGTTAAATGTAAACAAAAAGACATATACAGACATTATTCATGAATAATCAGAAAATTACACAGGAAAACTGGGGCTTTTCCCTCTCAGCTTTGTTTTTGTTTGGAGGCCTTAAAAACCATAGCCACCTTGATTGAATGCTGATGCTTTGCCAGGCACCCTCTTGTGTTTGGAGAAACCCTCACTTGAAAGGGAAACCTTTGGAGAGTTATACCCTTAGGTGGGAAGCAGCAATGCTGAAGGCTAGCCAACGGTGCGGTTTTGGTGATAGTTACAAACATGTTTATAAAATTTCAGCTAAAATAGCAAGTGCAATTGGCTTGATAATCATGTTGAATGACACTTTCGATTTAATTGTTATTCTTGTAGAAATCTGAAAGCCACAGGAATTGGGTATGCTTGAAAATTCACTCATTATGCATCTAAAAGAAGGGATCTTGAAATGAAGCACAGCCTAGAGCATTAAAATGTTTAAAAAAAGCTGTTCATTATTGTATCTGAAGTTATGATAACTTTGCTTCAAATCATACCCATATCATTATAATGAAGGTAGATCTAATAAACAAAGCATTAATCCATTACATAGAAATTAAATCTAATTTTGAAACAAATGATTTTAAAGTTGCCTTGTATTATTTCAGCTTAACTACATTTGACTTGTTCTTTCATCATAAAATATTCACACTAGAATTGTAGAAATTAAAACCCATACTTTTTCTAATCATTAAATTATACATAATGTATAACTGAAGACACATTATTTAAAAATACAACAAAAAATTAAGGTACATACTAAGGCATCAACATCTTTGTATAGTCTATAGTTTATAGTAGATTACCTTTTTTTTTTTTTAACCAGTACTGGACAATATCTATAATACGAACTCCAGAAAACATATTTTCACTTTATAGGTGTAGGGCAAATATTTTCTGAAATATATCTGTGACATAGTCAAGGGTAAGCGATTCTTATGGCTGACATTTATTTTACAATCAGGGACCTGCTAGCTAGGAAGCAATCATAGAAACTTGTAGATGATGAAGTCTTAGGATGAGAATAGCTCTTAAGTGAAGTCTGTTGAGAGAAGACCTTGAATCTATACTGATATGTAACTAAGACTACAAACAAAGGGATCAGGACTACAGCACGGTTGAAAGACTGTGAGCTAGTAATTTAAAAGACCACAGAAAAAGCAAGACTAACCCAAGTTCTTCCCAGTGTAGTAGAGGGACCACATTGACTCCTGTGTATTTTAGACTTGGAAGACGTGGACCTTAATAATGGGTAAAATGAAATATTTTCTTTGGGATCTATGTTTCAAAATAAAAAAAATATATGACACAGAAAAACTGCAAACAGAAAACAACAGCAAGAACATGATGGTCAACCTCTGCTGCAACTCAAATGCATATGACAAATGGCATAACCATTCTTTAAAAATAGAGCTCAGGGGCTGGTAAGATGGCTCAGTGGGTAAGAGCACCCGACTGCTCTTCCAAAGGTCCAGAGTTCAAATCCCAGCAACCACATGGTGGCTCATAACCATCCAGAACAAGATCTGATGCCCTCTTCTGGAGTGTCTGAAGACAGCTACAATGTACTTAAATATATTATATAAAAATTAAATAAATCTTAAAAAAAAATAGAGCTCAGATAATCTGCCACATGAAACTAACCCTCTTAAGAATCCAACCAAAAACTATAGTTTTATAAGTTAAAAAGACATAACCCCTACCCACAAAACTTCTGACCCAAAACTTATCCAGGAACAGGAGATGGATCAAAGACTGAGGGAATCGCCAAGCAATAACAGGCCCAACTAAAGTCTCACCCCATGGGTAAGCCCTAATCCCTGACACAATTTATGATACTCTTTATGCTTTCAAACAGGAGCCCATCATAACTATCCTCTGAGCGGCTCTACCAGCTGCTGACTCAGACAGGTGCAGAGACTCACAGACAAACAGTGGATTGATCTTGAGAATTTTTATGGAAGAGTTGGGGCAAGTATTGAGGGTCATGAAGGGGATAGATGCCACAGGAAGATCAACAGAGTCAACTAACTGGGACCCTCTGGCTTTCTCAGAGACTGAACCAACAGCCAGGGCTCATACATGGGCTGAACCAAGGCCCCTGCACATATGTAGCATATGTGAAGCTTGATCTTCATGTAGGTCCCCAAAAAACTGGAGCAGGGGCCATCTCAAAAAATGTGTCCTGTCTGTGGGATATGTTCTAGCTAGGTTGGCTTGTCTGGCCTCAGTGGGAGAAGAAGCACCTAGCTTTGATGTGTCAGGGTGGGGGGATACCGGGAGGATGGGGCCAGGAACTGTAGGAGGGAGGACTAGGTGGGAGGGTAGTGAATGGGATGAAAAGTGAATAAATTAAAAAATTATTATCACTTACCAACAGGAAAGAAAAATAAAGATGAATCAAAGAAACTTTTAAGATGAAGTAAGAAACAAGAAATGTTATTTATAAGGTTTGAAACATACTCAGCGAATACACATTAGAGATGGCAAGTCTCTGCAGGACAGATATGTAAATTTAAAGCTGGAGAAACATCGACTATCCCAGAAGCAGTAAAAACAGAAAACACTGGAAAAAATGTAGTAACTAGCTTCAGAAAGCTGAGTGATGGTGTCAGGCTGTTTATCATACATACAAGGGTCCTGGAGGACTTCGTAGAAAATATTTTAAAATATGAAGGCCCCAATCCTCCTAAATTTCATAAAAATGATAATATCAAAGAGCTGAAAATCTGAATCTATCCTGAGGAGAGAAAAATATGAAAAACAAACAAACCAAAAAATCCAAGAACACCTCCCCTGCCCCGAGATATGTAATAATCAGACTGCAGAATGTCAGTCCTCAGGAGTTGTCAGGCACTGGGGTCTTGCCTGCATTCTCACAGAGAAATGAAGAAGATTAGACAAAGAGATCCTGTGGCCATACAAGAACCAACCAAGACAGAGTAGAAATGAACTCTGTTACAAAGAAGGCTTTTTGTTTGTTTTGTTTTTAGTTAAAAACTTTTCAGGGAGTGAAGGTGTCTGTGAAAAATGCTGTGAAATAAAACGCAGAATTTAAACTGTTGTTGCCCCACAGACTTCTGAGAAGCCTATATCTATACTACCCAAAAAGAAATCTAACCAGTGTATGTGGCTTCTGTGTACTTGAAATATTGCAAGCATAACTTGGGAACTGAATTTTCAATGTTTTACTTAATATGTTAAGTATTACAATACTTAAAGACAGATTGCATTCTACTAGATTGATCCACTCAAAAGATTACCTGAATTTTAAACTTTGAATCATCTCAACATATAATCAGAAATAATGACTTTATGCTTAATTCATTCTTAAAGAATAAATATGTTTTGAGGTTTAAAAGTTTAGGGTTCTGGTGGTTTTAGGTATATTTTGAATAAACAACAAACAAAAAGTTAAGTAATTGCTATTAGGTAGACACTAAAATTACAATTTTCTTTTACAAAATAGAATGGCTTAATTTCCTCCAGAAATTGTAAGTAGTATAGCTTTTTCATTTGTGCTTTACAGTCTTACCCTCAAATGTTAGCAAGATATATTAACTACAAATTAAAAATCACCTTTCCTGTGGTTTAGGAAAATAATTTTGAAATAGACAAATTAGCACCTAGTAAATAAATCCTTCCGCAAGTTTTAGTGGGTCTTAATTTTCTACCTGGAATTTCAGGGTCACTCAGATGACCACTGAACACCAATTATAACAACCACATAGAAAACTCAGATAGTCAAGAGAGTTACTTAACAATAGTAATCCATCCAATATTCAAGAATTCAGAAAACACCTAAGAAGATTCGAAAAACAAAAAAAAATGAGAAAGAATAAACTGTATCGTAGAAGCCATCACATGCTGTTGTTTAGAACTATCACCAGTGTTGTCCTAAAGGTACAATGCAACAAATACTGCTGCAAAGAAAAAAAAACAAACAAACATGTAATTAGGAGAGGGAGAGGGGGAGGAGGGAAGAGAGAACAGACAATAAGAAGAGAGGTAAGGCCAGGGCGAGTAAGCCTTTAATCCCAGCACAGCACTTGGGAGGCAGAGGCAGGTGAATTTCTGAGTTCCAGGCCAGCCTGGTCTACAAAATGAGTTCCAAGACAGCCAGGGCTATACAGAGAAACCCTGTCTCGAAAAAGAAATAAAAACAAAGAAATGAGAAAAAGAAAAAAGAAAAAAGAAAAAAGAAAAGAAGAGAGGTAAGAAAGAAGAGAGAAGAGTTGGAGATTGGTGTATGCCCATAGGATTAGTCTCTAGTTGGGCCAGTTATTCCTTGGCCATTTTCTCAGTCTCTGCTCCATCCCCAGTGCCTACATTCTTTGCAGACAGGATACATTTTGGGTTGAAAAATTTCTGGATGGGTTGGTGTCCCTATCTCTCTTCTAAGGTATCTGCCTGGCTACAGGGGGTGGCTGCTTCATGTTCCATATCTCCAATGCTGTGAGGCACAGCTAATGTCACCCCAGGTAACTCTTGGGTACCTCCCCATCCCCATCTTTTGTATGTTCTTGAGATACCTCCTCCTACACAAAATACAGGATACCATGCTACACTTCACACACCCAAAGAAGTGAAACAAGAAGAAAACCCCAAATGAAGATGCTTGAATCTCACCTTAAAGGGGGGGAATAAATAGTCAGAGGAGGCAGACAGACAGAGGGAACTGGGTGGACGAGGAATGGGGAGGAAAATGGGCAAGGGTTCAGGATCAGATGTGCAAGGGGCTGGAGAGATTACCAGATAAATGGAATTTACAACAGATAGGTGTGGTGAGGAGGGACCATCTCCAAATGATTATCTGGAATGCACAGATTTCTTTTATATTTTTTCTTAAGTAAATCCTTTGTTAAAGCTTCAGAATAATTTAAATATATCACTTCTTCAAGAATCTACCTTTCTTTTTCCCTCTTTCCTCTCCCCCTCTCTCTCCCCTTCTTTCTTTCTCTGTGAAAAAATGTCAGATAAAACAATTTAAGTTCTGGTTTGCAATAGAAGAATATATAGTCTAACACGCTGGGGATAGCCTGACAGAGGAAGAATGAAATATTGGGTTCAATTTCCATCCAATGAGAAATCAGAAGAAGAGAAATACTGGTGCTTAGACCACTTTCTCCTTTTATTCCCTTTGACTGAGTCTGGGAACACAGCCCAAATGATGATATTGTCCAAATCCAGGGTAGATCTTCTCTTCCTGGTTAATCATCTGTGAATACAACTTTGCAAACACACTCAGAGGTACTCCTTGTAGATGATTATAAATCTAGTTCACCAATTAAGCACCATAAGATCATCTAAGAGTATTAAGGAGCCTGGATTATTTTTAAAGAAAATTAAATTGTTACATATAACAACTCTCTCTTGGATGTTGGGTGCATGACTCAGGAAGATTGCTTGTTGAGCAAGCATGAGGACCAGAGTTCAAATTACTAGTAAAAGGTAAGAATCTAGACATGGTCAGTCTCATCTCTCACCCCTGCAGGAAAATTGCTAGGGCTTACTAGTGGAAGGCCTAGCTCCAGCTTTAGTTAGATATCCTGTCTCAAGGGATAGGGAAGGTAGGGACCAAGAAAACTGACATCAACATCTGGTTTCCATATGAACAAAAGTTGACACACTGACACAAATGTGCATATACCAAACATGTACAGCACAATATGATCACACGCACATAAAAATTTCTTTAAGGTTAGTTACTAGAACTATGAAGAACAGACAGAGTAAAAATGAATATTTACTGTTTTAAAAATACTTATTATAGTCACTGTTAATTCGGAGCTCGGCAGCAATGAATATATCTACATCATAGCTTCTGCATTTTATGTGCAAAAGGGACCAAAAATATTGTACCAGCCAGAGTACAAGGAGGTTTATGATACAATAGTCAACATAAACAGCTTCATACACAAGACAGGAAAAATTACAGTGGACATCGACATATTAATATTGATTAATGTTCACAGTTTTCAATTCTCCCATGGAAGAGCTTTCTTACTGTCCTTTTCAGAGGGGTCGGCCTTGAGAATATATACAGAGAAACAACTGTAATGGACTCAGTAGGTTCTAATTATGTCTCTATATATGTATCTGTATGTTCAAATGTTCTATATGTTTATATATAATATAGAATACCCACATATCAAATGTACATATTAGCAAAAACAAAAAACTTGCTATTAACTGAAGAATGAAAAAGCACAGAATGAGTGAGAACAGTAGGTGGGAAAGAGATGAAGGGAGGGCAGAGAGGGGAAAGTGATCCAACCATATTTCAATTCAAAACATTAGAATTCTTTATTAGTTTTTCAGTTTTAAATATAATTGTATCCATTTTCTCCTTTTCTTTCTTCCTTCCAACCTTTGTCAGGGACTCTCCTTTGCTTTCTCTCAAAGTCATGGCCTCCGGCCTTTTTATCTTTTATTGTTGTTCTACACAGCCACATACACACAAGCATATGCACACACACATTTCTAAACACAAAATACAATATTTTCAGTCCATATAATATTATTTGTATGCATATGATTTCAAAAATAGCTACTTGGAATTTGGATAACCAAGAAATGAGGGGAAGGGCTCTTTGCTAAGAAAAGCTATTTTATCTGACTTTCAGCATTCAAACCTATGTTTCTGAAGATGATATTGTAGCAATACAATACAATATTATATATTTATATATATTGCATAGATATGTACATATATAAGCTCAATTATTGTGTTTCCTTTATTTTCTAATTAATGTATAAAATTCTGCAATTTATTTTATTTTTAATAAGTGAGTAACTAGCATAGAGCTGACATGAAAATTTTCATATTTTAAGGAGTAGAATGATTCAAAATCTCAGTGAATAGAACATAGAAAGTCTTCCAAAATCAGGCAAATAATTCTTTATGGCTTCCATGACAATGGCTGCTGTCTCATACTTTATTTGTCAAAGAGCATGAAATGTGAAGGTATCATTTTTTTAATTGTAAATGGATAACATTATCTAGAGAAAATAAAACCTGTTTGAAAACATCATGGGCCCTAAGATCAAATTGCAGCCAGAATAAGGTGGTGGTGGTGGTGAAACAGCCAATGCTACCTCCGTTTTCTGCACACACCAACTTCGATTTTAATACTTTCTGAAGCTACTGCTAAGAGGCTGTCATGGACATTTTAAATTTTACTTAGTTTGTATTTAGTAACCATAGTAACATATTGTAAACCTTCCATTGGTTTACGTATTTATTCAATATTCATTTATTATTATTTATATGGTAGTTTTCCCTCTAGTATCTTTTGGATCTGGGGTATTTCAAGCAAAGTACTGGAGGATATTTAGCAAGATATTGAAAGCCATAATTAACCATGCATGCTAAAGGGGATGGCTACAAACTGCCAAGGTTTCCTTTATGTTCATGCAGAGAGATGTCACTAATAAAGCACCTGTTAGATGTTCAGATATCATTCTCTCCTCCTCCCTCCCCTTGTTTTCTCTGTGTAGCCCAGGTGTCCTGGAACTTACTCTGTATACAAGGCTGACCTCAAACTCAGAGCATCTCCTGATGCAAGGAATATAAGGATGGGCCACAAGTGCCTGGCCTCAGATGTGATTTTAAAATATTCTCTAATAAGTTTTATGATTCTCACACCATTGCAAAAATATTAGTTTCAATAATGCCAAGTTGAAGCACAACTCTCTATGTACCTTTTCCTGAGTCACTTAATAGTAAATAGTTTAGCATTGATTATATTCAGGAAGTTTAATGAGGCAAGAGTAAAGTCTCAAGACAGAAACACTGTTCTATGCACTTGTAAGTCATCTATCATATGATGTTAGCAGTAGGGAAGTAATAAGAGGATAATCCTTCTGCACACACTGGAATGAAGAGCAGATACATTTCCCAAACTCATTCACTGAATAAAACATTTTTTCTCCATCTTAAATTTTCAGAGTATCTCAAACTGAGTTTCAAGAGTTTAAGCACTGGTAAATACACAGGAAAATGCACCCAGTCTTAGTTAACAGGTCATTTCTATTTCTGTCTTCTTTGTTCAAACTGCTAGTCATGACAGTTCACTCAAGAATTAAATGTTGCCCCTGTGTGATTTTGTGCAGGTGCCTGAACTGCCTGAGGCAACGAGCATCTTACAACCATTGCTGAAGTTGCTTTGCAGACCATTCAGGAGCTAAAGGTCTTAAATCCCACAATCAGTTCCATGACACCTTTGCTTCTCATAAACAGTCGTTTTACAATACTTTAGATGCAGACTTTATCTCTATAAACTTGAATGTTTGTGGATTTTAAGTAGCAAGGGAACTAGTGTGGCGATCGTTTATTTATGTGTACAGACCACAAAGTTCCCATTTACCCGTCTCTGAAGTTCAACAGTATGAACACAGACACACTGATTTACATGTAAGCACCTAGCTAAAGGACATAGGCTAATTTCTCAGTGAGATTAATCTTTCCCTTAATGAGGAAAAAGCCTAGGAAGACAAAAAGATTGTGTATTTTTTTCTTATCCCTTAGCTATGTAAGGCAAGGTCTCAATAAAAAAATTTCAGAAATACAAAAATTAAAAGTTATATATAGTTTTCTCTATATAATAGGCACAGTGTGGATTTATTTTATATATATTATAAGCTTAATAAACGTTTTAAGATTTAAAAACTATTTAATCTATTTATAAGCTTAATAAACAGTTTAAGATTTAAAAACTATTTAATCTACAGTAAGGAGATGATAATAGCCATGAGATAATATACTTAAGGGAAGCACCCAAGAATCAATAGGGGTGACTTTACTGTGATTCACAACACTGGGGATATGAAACCTGAAGGGGCCACCTCCTGTAACCAGGCAGGAACACCAGTGGATCAGTAGAGACACCAACCCACCCACAAAATTTTCAACCCCAAATTTATCCTATCTACAAGTAATGTAGCCACAGGGGATGGAGCAAAGACAGAATTATCCAACCAATAACTGGCCCAACTTGAGCATCCCGTGAGGAAGCACCAATCCCTAACACTATTAATGACACTCTTTCATGTTTGCAGACAGGAACACATTGTCTTCTGAAAGGCTCCACCCAACATCTGACCCAGTCAGAAACAGTCAAACAGTGGACAGAGCTTGGGGAGTCTTATGGAAGAAGAGGAGGAAGGATTGCAGGTCCCAAAGGGGATAGGAACTACACAGGATGACCATGTAGCAAATGTTTAGCTTGCTCTTCATCTGGGTCCTGAACAATTGGAAAGGGGTTATGCCAACAGTTGTTGCCTGTCTGTAAGATATGTTCCTTTGGTATGTGCCATGTTTGGTCTCAGTGGTAGATAATGTGTCTAGCCCTTCAGAGACTTGATGGGCCATAGTTGGGGCATACCCATGGAGTGGGATTTCACTCTCTCAGAGGAGAAGGGGGTAATGGGGGAAGGATTACAGAAGGGGGTGTGTGTGGGATGGAAAGTAAGTAAGTTAAAAAATAAATCAAATTAAAAGAAGAAAGAGTGCTTTGTAGTTATGCAAGCAAGAGGTCACCTTTTCCCAGCTGTGTAACTTTGAGCATTTATTTAGCTTTTTTGGCTCATAGCAGTACTTGATGCTATAACCTTGGATATTTCAATAAGACACAGTATGTTTATACTATTTGGCACCAAAAGTGATCCAAATACTAGTATAGTGTGACTGTTAATTTGCATTGTCAACCTGGTTGAATATAATATCCCCATATAACTAGTTATGTCTATGAGGTAGTTGTTGGGTTGTTGGTTGTTTGGTTGCTGAAGAAATGGTAAGCTGAAGACACGCATTGAATATAAGCAGGCACCACATTCTGCGTGGTTATCTGGGACTGGATACCCAAAGAAGCTTTTAGCTAAGTGTTAGTGCTCATCAGTTCCTGTTTTTAGGTGGTAGACATAATATGACCAGCTCCCTCAAGTTCTTGCTACAACCATTTGTAGAACATCATGGTTTGTACTCTCAAACCTGAGCTATAATCACTGCTTCCTTTACATTAATTCATTCCGGTTATTATGTCACAACAATGAAAAATACAATTGGTTCTTAGTTATTTTCCAGAATACAAGGACGAGAGAGGGGTCGGTGCTCTCAGTATGTTTCTTCAACTACCCTGTGGTTAAGTTCAGTTGACTTAATCCAATGATAATTCACACAGCTTTAAAAAGTATTTCCTGGTCAGGTACTTTTCTGGTAGTATTTCTCAAGGTAGGTTTTAATACTAACTCTTAATGTTTCTCATGAGTTTCTGTTCAAAAATCATTTGCAAGTTCCTTTGGGGATATGGTAGAGATTGCAAAACTATTTTATATAAGTTTATTGAAATATTGAAGAGGTTTATGTGAAGTAAAATTACTGTAAAGTCTTTTAATTAGCAAGTCACACTAGTTGATATTTCCTTTTCTTTCTAAGAAGATAGCATTTGCAGGCATCTTGTCTTTCACACTGTGGACTACCCTTGGACACTTCAGGGGTGATCTATAGAAAGGCACAGTGCCATAGAAGTGTTGGGCTTTGATTGTGTGGAAGTAGTCTTATAAACATTTTATGTTTTTTTTTTCATGATCTCTGAAGTCTTGACTTTGCATGCAAAGCCTTGGATAATTCATATAAGGACTAGAATTCTTATGTAAGTTTCATCTAGAGTATGTGCTTAATGCACTCAAGTAACTAAGTAACTATGGTCAACAAGGATTTCTTTTATTAATTTATAAAATATCCTTTAACAGTTGAGATACTACCATACATAATGTGCCTATGAAAATGGTCCAGTGAAAATCAGATTTAAGAGATTGCCCATTTATTATAGATTGCCTTTCACTAGTTAATTGCTATGCGGACTGTTTTCAGTTCTTAGCTTCCAAGTGGACAGGATGGATAGAAATTAATCTTCAGGTGGGTAAGTTCACTCACACCATAATGAAGCTGGCTTATAGTTAAGAAATGTCTATGATGGGACTGGAGAAATGATTCAGTGGTTCAGAACACTGGCTGATACTCCAGAGTTGCTGAGTTCAATTCTCAGCACCCACATGGTGGCTCACAGTTGTCTGTAATTCCACTTTAGGGTATCCAACACTCTCATCTGACCTCTGTGGGCAATGCTCATGCACATGGTACATGGACATATTTGCAAGCAGAATACACATACACAAAACATTAAAATAAAAAATAAAGACATTGCTAAGGTAAAACATTTTATCTGTGTCACTTAGAGCATGAAACCTGGAGACCATAACTAAACTTGAGAAAGTCCTGTGATTGACATAGGCATCCGGGTGATTAGCAAAGCTCACCCCAGTGTAGTTTATAAGGGCCCTTGTTTATTACATGTGCAGCAGACTTATGTCTTCTCATATTAAACAGACACAATTTTTCTTGATTCATTTTCTCATACAAGAGATTTTTGAAATAGACCCTACATATTAATTATTCTCAGAACCTATTGGTATATAAATTTTCACAGATTATAACTTGGACATTTTCACTAAATAAATTTAGCTTCTTTGTCCAATGAGATGAACTTGATTTTGTAAGTGAGGGTAAACTATTTGTACATCAGATTTTTAGATAATTAGTGAGGAAACTACATAAAGAATGTCACCTACCCTTGCTGCCCTATATCTCTATACTTAATAGTCTCCTTCTTGTCTTACTTTCCTTACTATGCTACATGAAGAATGTACATACTTTATATGTTTTCATGTAATACACATTTTTAATTCCAAATATAACTCAGGTCATGGACTTTTAACACATTTATTATTTATTTTTTACTTAACTTGTGGTGTATGGGCACAGTAAATTAAAGCTGAGTGACTCATTAGATACAATTCTACTAAGTATTACTGATATTACCCTGAGTATTTTTTCACTCCCTACAACCCCTACCCACAAAATAACTGAAAAAAGACAAGGATTCTGAAGAAAGAAGAAAATCTTGGTGGTGGGTTAACATTTATGAAAGGCTCTGTCATAAATCAGAGGTGGGAAATTGGCTTTCCTCATTGTGTCAACTGAAAATGTTTTCTCTCTTTTAAACTCTATATCGAGATTGTTTCGTTTTTTTTCCTAATATACCAAGCTGGTAATGTCTCTTCTGGCAAGAGTGTCTATCTCAATCAAGCACAAGGGCCTCTGTGTGCTGAAGAGATGGAGATGCTCCATCTGACAGGCATGAGTGTGTGTGTGTGTGGTGGGGTGGGGGTGGGGAGGTAGAAACACACTGGAGAATCAAAGAAATGCAGTAATCCCTGTCATTATTATCTAAAATTCTCTGGTTTAAGTGTCTGCATAGATTTTGAGAACAATGTCAAAAGTAAAATCAGTTAAATGATGAATTAAGACATGCACAATGCTTGTTTCAAATTGCAGTAACTGTGGCATATATAAATGTTCATTCATTCAAAAATACATTGTCACCAGTGTGCACAATACGCAGAACAGAAAAGTGAACACTATTTACAAATGAGCATGAAGTGGTTCCCTCTAATAAATGAGGGAAAATGCTTCATTTTGTGGCAGCAGTTTTCAGCATAATTGTGATCGCTGGGTAGCTATTGTTTACTTGGTGGCTCTGAAAGGCATTTGACAAAAGAAAATTGACTATCACTTAGGATCATAAACACAAACCATAACAACCTCGGCTTCAGAGGGATTTATACAGAAAGGCGTAGGTGTAGCAAGTATGTGTGTGGATTTTCAAAGCAGCTTAAAATGTCCAAAGCCACATGGTCCTTAAAACGGTGCTGATTAGTGTTAGTACTGATTCTCTGAGGGTCTAGGGAACACTTGTATATAATGATAACTTCTTGGCCACCATCTGCTAGAGCAGCCGAGGCTTTGGAGAGAACCCTCCCATTTATCACTATACCTCTACCTGCTAAACCATGTCTCTTCTTAAGATAGCTGACTCCTGTACCACATTTCATACACAACAAAAATGCTCCTCGAAATTCTGCTAATGGGCACTCACTGCCTCTTTTCAGCTCAAGATAAAACTGAAGTTGCATGATTTAATAGATGTATTGCTTAAAAATTCACAGGTTGAAACTTACATTCCATTGTCATTGCTTTAATAGTTGAGATCATTAAGAGATGATTAAGTTAAAGGAGGATACTCTCATAAGTGTGTTTAAAAACCTTTCCAAAAGGAATGAACTGGGGACCTGGGTCAGTTTGTACTTGCTGTATTAGCATGAGGACCTGAGTTTAAACATATCAGTGTATCAAGGGAGGTTCAGAGGCATGCACCTTCACTCCCTCATCCAGAGAGGCAATGATAGGAAGAGCTTTGGAAATTGCTAGCCAGCTAGTCCTGTTGAATCGGTAGTTTCAGATTCTGTGAGGAATTTTGTCCTTTTGTTGACCTGTGGCCTCTCTCCATGTACTCACACAAGTGCATACACATGACATGTATAAAACACACACACACACACACACACACACACACACACACACACACACACTTAGAAAGAAACCAAGTAGAAGTCATGATCCTCCTTTGCATGTGTATGTGGTTCCCAAGTAAAAGCCATGTTCTAAGTCCCATTTGGGAAAGCAGGACTTGGGCTTAACCATAGCGCAAACTTAGTGGAGCCTAGGTCATGAACTTCTTTGATTCTTAGAACAAATGGCTATTGCTTCTAAGTTATCTAGTCTCACATACTCCATTATAGGAGGACATAGAAGCCAGAGTTCCGTTTTATATCATTAGCACTTTGGGGCCTACAGTAATGCAATACTCAAGAGCTTAGTCTATTGGTACGTCTCAGAATACTCTCTGTCAACTGTGATATAAATGTGTTCCATTTGGAAGCAACACTGCAAATTCTTCCTTTGTAAGGCTTCCACAAGTCAGCCTAGTATATTGCCTTAGTCTGGAGCTGAAAATCCTTGCTTATGACATGCTGCAGTTCTTGAGGAAATCTTTCTAAATTATATTTTATGCTTATATGACTATTTAAATCCCGAGCAGTATCACCCTTGTTATTTCTCTGTGAGAAGGTGGCTTGTGCAATATTGGTGCTATTATAAAGAAAGTAACTGAGGTTCTAAAGTCTAGCATTATCAGTAATAACAGTGAGGTTAAGCCCAAGTCCATGGCAATACACTCCTCAATTTGAGGTGCATCTTAGGGTAGGTAGCAAGGAGAGCTTAGCCTTGCTCACAATGTGATTGATCTCTATCACGTGGATGGGAATACTTACAAATTTGCAACTCATATTCTTCTCATGGTGTACTAACTTAAACTTTATTTGGTACAAGAATTCTACCCTCTGGGATCCTAATGTCAAAAAAATCAGTGTTTCTGAAATATCTTTTTATATACCATACAAGTCTTGGCTATTTTTTTAAACCTGGGAATCATCTTTCTATTATGACAGCAACAAGAGCACATTACCGGTGGCACATTACCTGTGAAATATCAGGTTTGTACATGCTAATCTAAATTCTTTGATGCTGGGGCAAAAGATGTCTAAGCCAGTAAAAGCACCTGCTGCCAAGCCAGACAACCTTAACTTAACCCCAAGTACCCATGGTGGGGGAAGAGAACTGACTACCTTAAGTGGTTCTCAAACATAAGCCTGGCTGTGGTATACATGCACTCTCAAGCGCGAGCGCGCGCGCACACACACACACACACACACACACACACACACACACACACTGTACACGTAATCTTTAATTATGTAACTTGGTAGCAACTCTTGTGAATGTTACCCAATTATTCAGTAGTGGGAGAAGGACTTTTAACATGCATCCTTAACTTTCTTCCTAAAGGGCTAGTGATGTGTGTATAAGATATTGGCATAGGAAATAGCCACAGCTCCCTTACTAGAATTTGTCAAATACACTGGCCTTACTCTCTAATAAAAACCATGCAAAATGTAAAAGCAAAGAAGCCACATGTAATTGTTTACATAAATGTTTGCAGGTGGCACCAATATATTACTCCTATGGCTTTGGGGAGCCTTTTCCATACATAGTACCAACTCTGCCCTGAAGGTAAAATTGAACCTCTCTAAGCTCTAGAATCATTTGTGCTTCTCTCCTGAGTCACAGAGCAATGGGCACCAGCACAAACTCTATGCACTTAATGAGACTTGATGAGCCATCCTTGATAGCAAATTAATACACTTTGTACATCAGTAGACCTTTTTATTTCCTCCTAATTACTAGATGCTAACCATATGCCACATGCTAAATTGCAGAGTAAAAGCTTCACGATTTATATCAACCAGGTTTAGTTTCTCTGAGATGTCTCAATACAGAATCACATTCCTAAAGTTTTCAAAATTCAGGATGAAAGGATGGTTTAGTGGTTCTTCCAGATGACCCAGGCTTGATTCTTACTTTCTGTGTGGTAGCTAAAACTCAAGTTCCAAGAGACATAAAGCTTTCTTCATCTGGGTGCATGGTGCGGTGCATGGTGCTCAGACATCCATACAAGCAAAGCACCTATAGATTTGAAAATTAATTAATTTAAATTTCAAACTTGCACTTAAATTATTCTCAAGTGAATAATTTAAAACTATCAGTACAGGACTTCCATCAGCAAAGATTTTTAAAATTCTGTGTAACAGTTTAAAATGTGTCCTTTAGTGAGACTGGGGGAATAGTCCATTGTGATCCAAAATCATATTGTTTACCTCAAATTTCTAAACTACTGATTTAACTCCAATAATATACAGATAAAACTAGCATACTTCCAAAAGGAAATTCATTTTTTTTCACACAACTAGATATATTTCCATGTCTCAAAAACCAAAACTACAGTATTTCACAGACCATTTGATTAGTTGGTTAGAAAGGCAAAATTTTAAATTATGATGTTCATTATAAATAACGACAGATCTAGTTTTGAATATTGATTACCTATTAGGAGAATTATAGATATGGAAACAGTACATAATATCAAGGACACGGGGCATGAAGTCAAGTGTCCCGGTTTATGCCATAGCAGTGTTCCTTTCAGTGGTGCATGCCGAAGGACATTATTTAGCTCCCCCAAGATACTCCAGTAGTGACACCAGGATGACGTCACCACACAGTAACACAGGAGTAGAGTCCACTACAAAGCCTGATGCACTTGCATATGGAAGGCATCATTGGTACAGTGAGATCGGTGTGCCAGAGGCAGCACCCAGTGAAAACCACTGCAGGACAAAGCATGAGGTTGCTTCTAATGTCTAATGTCAACTTGAAATGCAGTTACTATCACCAAAGAAAGTGCAGAGTTCCACGTCACAATATGTTAGGTAATATAGAGCAGATTAAAAAAAAAAAGAAAGATAAGAGCCAAAGACACTATGGTTTATATAGCCAACGTTTCATTTTCTTGGAGCGTGTCAAGAATATAGCATTTTTGTTTGCTTCTTTTTTGTTGTTTGTTTGTTTGTTTTGCTTGTTTTGTTTTATGAACCATTGATGTTTCTTATAAACACCTAAAGGATATGCACCGTCAGATTATATTTTGTATAAACTTCAATGAAGATGATGACTTACAGGCTACAGGCAAGGTTATTAAACTGAATCCCAAAAGTGTTAAAAGAATGACTTGATCAAGTTTGACAGCCAGAATTGAGATTATTGTTTTATATCATCTTTTCATTCCAAACAATTAAAGTACATATATGTGAGGTTGTATACTCTCAACTTAATCCTGTCAACAAAATTAATTCTTTGACAGAACTAATTATTTTGAAATTCAAAAAATCCACTCACTGGGGACAGAAATTACACTTTTACATGCAAGCTCAGTTTCCAGGCTATGCTGCCAGAACACTCAACATCACATTTAATTTCCATTAGTGAGCCCTGTCATTATTCTAATATGATTACACAGTCTTGTAAAATGTCCCTCCTTATGAAAGGCAATTAATTTTCATTTAGTAACATTTTAGATGCCAAATATTTAGAAGTGACTCTGAATAAAGCAGGTTTTTTTTTTCTACAAATATTCACAGCAATCTCAGCATCTTATCATGCTGGACACAAGAGTAAAAACCTAGACCTGGATTTTAAATCTCATTATTCCTCCTAGACTGATCAGAAATAATCACATAGCAGAATGCTGATAACAAAGGAATGTTTCTGGTTCAAGAGGTACAAGACGAGTTCTTAGGGAGGAGCACATTAAAAGGGTATTTTTAGGATGTATCTATATGGGAATGCAATAAGCATGTGGAAATACTTTTCATCAGATCTGATTACACACTGATTGTGGATGCTCTAAGATACTCAGGCTTGATTATCAGTAAAGTTTACCAGATGTCATGAAATAACAGGCCAGACCAAAAGTTTCCAAAACAAACATTCACATTCAGAGACATTGAATAATAAGCTACTTCCAGCATTTTCAAAATTAAACTTAGATGCTGGTACTTTCATTTTACACACAAATAATCTGAAGCATTGCATACATAGTGGTGTTTTATTCTGTCTCATCTGACCCCACATGTGTTACAAAAGAAATTAAACTTAAATTATTTGCAAAGCCTTACACCAAGAATATAGTTCCTACTTTTCAAGAAATTCCAATATGTCTTCACCATCTCCCAGGTCACAGATGCTAAGGCAGACTGGGAAAGAGAAGAGTGACTGGAGTTGCTGGGTCTCTGCTCCTCAGGCAGTGCTCTAAATTTATCTAGAGAACCACATCACCCACCTCCCTTCTGCTAATTCTGCTCAATGTCTTCAAACTTGATTGTCTGACTGGGTACATGGTGCTACATTACCAAATGAACTGAAATATTATCGTGATTTTCATATCTCAGTACAGATTGTTCATAATCTCTAACTTGAATACTTGTTAATAAATAGCACAAGTTGCTAACATATTTGAACTCCCATGTCTCTCAATCCAGAATACTACTGAGGATAAAATTAATAACCTATTTTGAGGAAATGCTTTTAAAAAAATGTTTCAAAACAAAACTCAGGCTCTTGCAAACTTCATAGCTGGGAAGGCCTGCTGATGACAGCTACCCCAGCAAAGAGAAAATTAAAAATTCTATCTTTTTGAAATGTAAGCTGCTTACCATAGCTGGACTCACACTCCTAAGGCTATCCACTAGTTCATATTCAGTAAAGTTTTAATTAATGATTAGAAAGCATACAATGTTTCTTTAAGGGTTTTGGTGAGATGACTCTGAGGATAAAAGCTGTTGCCACGAAGTTTGACAAGCTGAGTCTTATCCTCAGGACCTACAGGGTTCATATTTACCTTTTGAAAGTTTACATGTTTCTTAGGAAAATTCAAAACTTCTATTTTCCTAGCATTGGGCTTATACTTTACTTTCACACCATTGATAATGTATGAGAACTTCCCCTGAAAAATATTTCTTCAGTTTATAAATTTTATATTACTATCATCTTAAAACATTTTTCCATTATACAGTTATATCTCAAAAAAAAAAAAACCTAATATTTGAGCAAGAGCAGGTGCTTTTTTATACCAGCACCATTTTCTGTGATTGATTTAATCAATAGTCATTATATTACTTTCTAATTACTGTTTGATTGATGGTTTAGAACACTATAGATTCCTTGTGCTGAACATTCAATATATATTGTAGTGCTGGTTAAACACCCAGTGATCCATTGAACTCGGTGACCAGATTTATTGGCACATATCACTATCAAGACAAATGAGAAGACTAACTACTCAAATAACTACAAACTATAGTTCCAGACATTTATTAGGGCAAATTGCATATGATTACAGTATAAGTACTAGTCCCATAGTTGTGGAATGACTTCTATGGAGTCATGTTTTGTGTTTATTATAAAACAAATGTCCTTTACAAGCGTGTGTACACATATGTGCACATGCACACACACATAAACGCACTTGCACACATATACATGCATGCACATACATGCACTCACACATATGTGCACAAACATGCACACACACATGCAATCAAACCCATATTCACACACACACATGCAATCAAACCTATATTCACACACACACAAACACACATATAGAAATACATACACATACGCATATAAACAAGAGAGTCAACTACTATGACACACTTCTAAAATCATATCCTGTTAATACTTAGAAACTACCTGTACATGTCTGTATTTTGTTGCTGCCTTCTGTGATCATGTGACCAGCTAGAGGGCACAGATGTAGACAGATGGAGATTTTTATGTTCAAGATGTTAAATGTTGAGTGGATTGAATGGTTAATTTCATAAGTTAATGGTACAATTTCAAATAGTTAAAAACACCATAAATATAGTATTTATGGATAAATAAGCACACAAAAATATCTCAATAACTAAAATTTTTACAGGCCATATGAATAAATGTGGAAATAATGGTTTTACTTAAGATACATAAGAAAAAATTAAGCTGTCATTTCTCTTTTCTCAATACATTATCATCTTACATTTTTCCTGAGTATTTAAATAAAGCAATAACTATTAATTGAATAAAAGTTGCTTACCAAGTATAGTGCTTTTCTTACAGGCCTATTAGTATATGAATTGATATTCGAATACTGACATCATGTGAAGTTTTTTTCTTACTCTTAAAATTAGTCATCATTTATACATGTTAAATGTATAACATTTAACTATTCACTTTCATGAGAGTTGAAGTTCAAGTTCATCTATAAAATGCCACCAATGTAACATGTAAGACATTTCTATCAATCATGAATAATATTCTCTTGTCAAATGATTGTTAGCTTCTACATTCACATAATTATCTTTTTAATGTCTATCTCAAATTAATTTCATACTCATAGTTAATACCCCCAACTTCACCCCCAGCTCCCTTGAATCTACTGCTCCTCCATTTTACCCATGGGTATCAACAAAACAAAACATAGCACGTCAAGCTGGAGTAAGACTAGATACCACCCATTGCATTAAGCTAGACAAGGCTAAAAAGAAAAGGTTTCCCAAAGCAAGCAAAGGAGTCAAACTCAGCCCCACTTGTACTCTTAGTAGACTCACAATAAGACTAAGCTACACAACCATAGGATATATGCAGAGTGCCTTGGTCAGATAATATTCAGGCTCCCTGATTTTCAGTTTAATATCTGCGAGCCTGTCTGAGCTCAGCTTAGTTGATTCTGTGGGTTTTCCTTGCTGTCCTTTATCCCTCTGGTTCCTTCAATCTTCCCCATCATCTACAAGATTCCTGATCTGTCTATTGTTTGACTGTGGGTCATCATCTGCGAGATTCCTGATCTGTCTATTNAGATTCCTGATCTGTCTATTGTTTGACTGTGGGTCATCATCTGCGAGATTCCTGATCTGTCTATTATTTGGCTGTGGGTCATCATCTGTGAGATTCCTGATCTGTCTATTGTTTGGCTGTGGTCATCATCTGTGAGATTCCTGATCTGTCTATTGTTTGGCTGTGGGTCTCTGGGTGTGTTTCCATCACTTGCTAGATGAAGCTCCTTTGTACATTACATTTTTTTAATCTATTTAATTTTTAACCGTTGCCTTCTAGATGGCTATTTGAATTTTAGTCTATGCTAATTACTATAAATGGAACTTCTGTAAGAATTTTTTAATAATTTTTGTTTAAATTTAAGTGTAATAAAGGAGAATTTATTTAACTTGACAAAACGTGTAGCTGTGTAACCTATAGCTAACATGACACACAATGAGGAAATCCTTCCATGGTTTCTTATCTCAGAAGAAATACTGAATTTGTGTGTCTGTGTGTGTGTGTGTGTGTGTGTGTGTTTGTGTGTGTTTGTGTGTGTTTGTGTGTGTGTGTACTTTCTGCCTCCACTCTAATCCTGAAACCCACAGCCAATATAAAACTTCAAGGCAAAGAAAGAAGATGAATAAACTTTGAAAAGAAAGAAATATTAGACTTGACTCAGATACACTCATTGTTTATAAAAATACTATTATGAATGTTACAATTACAGGAGGTGGTAATGCCTTGTCCATGTGATGTTATTGGGTAAAAAGTGGATTCACATATTGACAGTGTAGTGCTTTATTATCCAACATACAACTGAACAGTGAAATGGAGGAAAATAATTTAATCAGTCCACACACAAGAAAATGTTTCATAAATTACCCTTTTCCACATTCTATGTCTCTGTTTTAAGCCTTATTTTAATCAATACTTCTCAGCACCCCTGTTAGCATTATAAACTGAATTTCTGCTGTTCATGATACCAGTGCATATATTCTGCAGTGAATATATTCATAGATTTATACTCACAGATAGGACTCAACACCATAGTAACATGAAACAACTAAAGGTTTTGAAAGTTACTTATTTATTTTAGACATTTTTCTGGGTTCAATTACTTTACTACCTCCCCACCTTATTATATCATCTATCAATGGCAGAGTTTATTTACAGCAAAAATCATTGCCTGTCTAGGGCAAATTTTCATAGCTGTGTTTCAGAATCATTACTCTGGGAATATAAAAATAATGCTTTGCTTTCATGGGGCCTTCTGTCTGATGCAAGGATCTACAGAAATGTTTTGTTTTGTTTTGTTTTGTTTTGCATTATTTTGTTTCTTTTCCAGATATACAAGAATGCTCAAACTCCCTTTATTTTGAATGATGGGTATCAGTACATTTATTATTAGCTTCATCTTATCTTGACATATTTGCCTGCAATCTACAAACAATTTATCAATTTACTGTGGAGTGTTTTTTTTTCCACAGAGAATTTTAACTGTTTTTCTTGCTTTAGTCAATTTATGATGTGGATAGAAGTCTTTAATTATAAAACCAAGAGCCTTTAGTAAACTGGGTTTCTTGGCCAAGATGGCTGTATTCCTTGGGAAATGTTGTAGGTAACTGTTAAAATAAAAATAATTTTTATCATTAAGGCAAGGTCCCTAGAACATATTATACAAGAGTCTAATGCAAATCATTTATTAAACATCTGCAGTTTCTCATGATGATAGTAAAGAATAAGTCATGGACTGCTTAAAACCAAAGTGCATTATCATATCAAGACAGTCTTTCCAATGTCCCAGTTCAGAATGCACATTAGTTAGCTAACTCTAAATACCTTAAAAAATCACCGTTCATATTCACCTTCAAATAGTTAAAAACCACTACTGATTTATATAACAACTAAGACTGAGGTTAAGAATTGGGTCCTCTAGTCTACTATTTCATATATGCTTGATTACTAAATTGAACACTATGAGTAACTACATTAGGCAAGGTACAGCTAGATGTTCAATGAATATCTACAAAATAATGACAATTTTATAGCCATTTCAAATTCCCAGTACTATATTCTTTTTCTACCCTTCCCTCTCTCCTCCAATCTCTCCCTCTCCTCTCTTTAACTTATGTGTTCTTCTATTAGGGATCAATATTTGTTTGCTTCAAATATATTTTAAAATTCTATATTTTAAAAAACACTTTTCAGTAGAGATCATACTCAGGTTTTAGTAACTGCTGGACACCGAATTGTACCCTGTTGCTTTTAATTAGTTAAATGTTCCAGCTAACTAGTGGTTAAGGTAACTGAAGTTAGCTTAGACAGAAAAGCTTGGGTTTCATTTAAGCAAACTCTCCAGATGTATTGATATTTTCAATATATAAAAGCCAGATAAAAGTAATGGCTCAAACAGTATAAATAACAGCTAGGATTTGGTAAAAAAAAATTTTTCTTTCCAATTCTTCATTCTTGTTCTATAATATTCATTATTGCCATTAGCCATATACATAAAGACATCCAAATGTCCAGTCAACTAACTATCCTGTTTTTCAGGATCAGTGCTTTTTTTTTTTTTTTTCAGCTCCAGTGTTACAACTGTAGCAGCATAACTGGCACCCACACATGTGAACACACTGCTGCTCCCCAGACCCAAACGCCACAAAGGCAAAAACGATTTTGACCACTGGAATTGTAAGACATTCAGAAAGCAACACTAGGCCACTTTTATCCCACACACTGTACAAAAGACAGTGGCACATTTGTTGTTCACAGACACAATTATCCACAATAAAGTTAAATAAAACCTTAATGGAATAGCAGTATCTTAGAGTAGCATATATTTGTCTATAATAAATTAACACTAATGTATTAAATGGTTGACTGTCACATGTCCTGAACACACACACACACACATACATACACACACACACACACAAATCACACATACACACACAAATCACGCATACACACATATAGCTAAAGTATTATCATTGTACCCAGGTGGGATGGTCCATCCTTGGATGGCAATCCAAAGATGCCAATGACCAAAATAGGTTATGGCTCTTCTAAACTGGTCACTGGGAGGGGAAAACTTTTCCTATTTAGAAATTTGCAATGTCAAATATTATAATCAACACATTGACGATCATGGACATGGGGGTCAAGGACAATTTCAACTTTGGAGGTAAGTGAGAGAGACTGACTCCCACAGAAATTTTATTGAATGCTTCCCAACTTTTAAAAACTTTTTGCAGTCACATCACTCACTTAATCTTAGAGTGACTGGATGAGACAGGCAGGTTAAAAAGCTGTCCTCCTGCAGACCCACCAATCATGGGAAGGGATAGCCAGGACAGAACCCCTGGACTTCAATCCCACAGAGTTGGACCTACCTTTTAAGGCCCTGATGAAAGGGGCTACCTCAGTATTAGATAACTGTGAAGAAAATCCAAGGGGACATAGTGTCTTTGCTGCAGGATTAGTCACCAATGTATCAAAGGGTGGTGTGGGAATAGGGTTTGATTTAAATTTGACTTTAGACTTTACAATTTGACATCCCTCTCTATTTATAGAATTCAACACTACTCAACACTAGCAGGGTAAGAATAGAAAAAATTTCAGTGATAATAGGTCACCAGTAAGACAGAAACCACAGCCAGCCAGGAAGTCAGCCAGGAACACATGGAAGTACTTGAGGGGGTGTGGTTCTTACTGAAGAAAGTCTCACCTGACCAGTGTGTAATTTCTCACAGCTGCTGGACAAAACCAAAAATCTGCATTCAACAGCACTGGGTTGTACGTGGGCCCAGGATGAAAATTTTCCAAGTACAATCCAAATTTCTTCTCTGGCAGCATGACAATCCATATGAACTCAAGGTCTAAGCCTCCCCAGTAAGGGAACATTCTAGTCACAGCTTCCAAGTGAGACCAGGGCTCTAGAAATGAAACATGAGTGTCTTCCGTGTTTACTTGTAGGCAGTTGGAAGAACAAACTGAGATCATCCTGTCATCTCCATGAGGATGGAAGACAGGACAATACAGGCTTGTTTTCTC
Source organism: Mus pahari (assembly GCF_900095145.1). Lineage (NCBI taxonomy): Eukaryota > Metazoa > Chordata > Mammalia > Rodentia > Muridae > Mus > Mus pahari. Next base: position 9,356,007 of record NC_034593.1, on the reverse strand, counting down.
TGAGATGAACTGACTCCACTTCAGGGAACAAAGCAGAGAGGACACCAGATGAGATAAGGCTGCTGAGCATCTCTGGAGGGGAGGAGGGTCATGGCAGGCTTCAGTCCCAGCTGGAGGGCTGATCTCAGTGCAGTAAGAGGCTATGATGTTAAAGTCATGGTGCTGGAACAGGGCAGGAGACAGATGACTGCCAGAAATATTCAAAATCCCTAGACTGCAGGGGAAATGGGTGAAGAGGTGACTAATATAAAGACTGATAGACCAGGTCAGCAGAAGTGCTACAGAAATTAGTCCTAAGACAAAGGCAGGAATTGCCTCATGACTTACTAGGCAGATGGTGGCATTTCCAGTACTAAGAGCTGACCGGGGAGGCATGCACTTACATTACTCACACAGAAGGTTAAGCCAGCCATTCTTATTCTACTGGAGCAGCCAATGTACTGAGGACTGTCCAGGGGTGTCCACAGCGGGAGAAACATTCTCCAGGACCCTACTTTCAGTCTTGGAAGTGTTAGGAAAGACAGAAAGACACACCGGGTGACTGTATTTAAAAAACAAACAAAAACAAGCTCCAAGTGATAGAGTATTTTGATTTGTTTTCAATGTACCATTTTCCCATGAAAAGAGTAATTCAAAATATAAACTTCATATTTATCATTTTACATTCAAGTTAAACTCCTAGGGGAGGGGTGCTACACACAATTTTATGCCACATAAAGTCATTTACTACTTTGGTGCCTTTTTTCCTTTATTTATTTGTTTATCGTTATTGCTGTTTGTTTTACTTCTCATGATGGAAGAATTCAACTCTCATGATTTTTGTCAAAAACAGGTCCAACATTCCCAATTCTGATATTATTTATGAACACAAAAAAGCACACACAATTTCAAAAATCTCTATGTAGAAAAATAAAGGATAAACATTATCCACCTATTTCAGACTGGGTAGTGGTATTTTGATGTACATAAACTTTTTCTTTACTGTGTCACAGTTTGCCTCTGCTTTGTGATCTAAAGGTCTAGGGAGAAGGTCACAGTGGGACAGAAAAGCTACATTACCCTGGAGGAAGGAGGAGACAAAGCACCTTCTCCCTTTCCCCAAGTTTCTTCAGCCTACCACCACCTCAGATGTTACCACAGACAGAGTGTTGGTAGTGGAGGCTGGTCTTCCTTTTCTAAGGCACCAGGAAATGAGGGGCCTGGTGCAAGCACCTTTCAAGACAAAACCTGGGTGCAAGAACAAAAGGATGAAGCTGGAACAAAAGATGTCGGAACCACTTCCCACTGCCCCGTTTCTTTAGTAGGGAGTTCAATTCTTTAGCTCCCTCTTTATTAGGAAATACTTGAAGGACTTATAAATGGACCAGGAGATGGTGGTGGAAGGCATCTGGTAGATGACTTGAGCCTGGGTGCCTTTGAAGTAGCTAGCAAGGCTCTTGAGCTGGTACACCTTCTGGAAGGCATTGGCCATGCCTGACAGACAGTCACTAATGTTGGCCAGGGAGAGTGCCATGATCTCCTGCTTTTTGAGGGGGGTCTTGGAGAAGTCCAGGGGGTGGTGGCAGCTGCAGCCAGTGTACTGGCCAGGCCTCCTGAGGTGACCTGAAACTGTGGGTTGTTGTCTCTGAGAGGGTTGAGTTACTCCTGCAGACACTCATAGGTGATGAAGTGGATAGACTGAATGGGATGTTCATGGTCAGCTGTGTGGTGTAACTCCTATAGAAGGCCCCCACCTCCTCAGTCTGCCACACTATCCGGATACAACTTAGGGCTGACTGGTGCTGGGAGTTGTACATCTGTAAGCGTTGTTTCACCACTTGTGCTGGATTCATTACTGCATTGTGGAGTAGGGTGGCCATACTCCAAGCTATCCCATTAGCTAGATGGCTGTTTCCTTGGTGGCTGAAAACATCATTTAAATTCCTTTTCATGTTTTCATAGCAAGCAAAATACGTGGCGTGTATGTGCAGGCCCAGGACCCATCATCATCACCTTCAGGCCCTGCAGGGACCTGCGGAAGCTTTCAGTGTGCATGATCCTCTTGAAGGCACCATAGATGCTTGGGGTCTGGATTCAAGCTCTGCATCCATGTCTTCAGAGTCCACCAGGTACATGATGGAGTGCTCCAGAATTCCAGCCACTCCCTCTGTCATGTGGTTGGACACTGAGGCACTGGTCTATAGGTTCACATAGTCCTCCAACCAGGCGACCAATGCAGCAGCCATTGTGGCAGTCCCTATCCATCCTCTGGCCTGTCCCCATGCTGCCACTGCAGAGCTCCATCTGTGGCTCCCCCATCCAAGGCCTCGCTGGGAGGCAGGATGTCTCAACTAACCTTAACATCTTAAGTGTATTAGTAAAAAGTGACTGTCCATTGTTTCCAACAGTAAAAATGACAAATAGTTTTAGAATATCTTCTCTATTTTATCATAAACATGGGTTCTAATTATTTTAGAAATAAAAACTATTTTTATGGTTATCAATAGTTGGCATAACTTTCTTTCTAATATGTCTTTTGTTGCTCGTGTGGGAGGAGAAAAGAAAGACTGACTTATGCATTCAAAATTCGAGACATTCAAAACACCTGACAGTTCCATTGACTATAAAGAGTGTAAACAGACAGTAGCATTTAAGTATGATTTAGATAAGGTGTTCAGATTTCCAAGAAGAGCAAGGTGTAAATAGGTGAGGGTAATTGAGATGAGCTTACTAAAGGGATTATTTCTAGAGGTATGTGGAATTTAGTGTCACCATGGAAGGATATGGAAAACTCTGTGTGGAGAGACTCAAGGAAATGCAGCCTGAGGAGATGAGATGAGAGCCACGCAAGAGAAACCGTGCCAAAGAGAGAGACAGTGCCGAGGGTACCTGAGTACAGGCTTCCTGTTACAATGCACTCAAAAGAAGTCATAGAACTTTTCAAACCCTGTGAAGGAGTTGTTTATAGTCTAGGAATCTTAGATTGCTTTTATTTATCATGGGCTCAGACACTTATTTTTGAGGTTAAACTGTGTGGTTCTGGATATTAGCAGTATTTATGAATGGCTTCATATGCTAACTGTAGAAAAATGCTTACCACAAGTCAGCCACTGTGTTCTATCTTTTCTTAGGTATTTGATTACACTCCCTGTTCTCATCACCTCTGCCACTCATCTGCCCCCATATGTCGCTGAACATATGTATAGATCCTCATGTTTTTTCAGTTTATTCATCTCTGTCTTTGTTCCATTTGGGACAAGACGTTTATTTCCTTTAAAATTTGTTACTAGTGCGCAATCCACATATTCTTTAGTGAAACTACATAGAGAATCATAAGTTATCCAGACATCGCATATAAGGAATGCATGTATTCTCATGAAATCCTTTGTTTCAATTTGTTTTACTAGTAAAAAAAAAAAAAATACTAACCTATATTATGCATACCAAAGCATTTTAGGTAGAGTTTTTTACTGTAACCTCATTCTTATATGAATTGATGTGGTGTTTTAAGTGTAAGAAAATAAACTAAAGGGTCCTTATATCTCTCAAATCAAAACTGATTCATTACTCCATACATATTTTAGTTAGAAATGTTATGTCAATGAA
>NC_034593.1:9292023-9351986 GCF_900095145.1 Mus pahari | reverse complement strand
CTACAGCTTAGAGGGGTTACTTTTCTGATGCTCTTGTGCTCTGTTTGGTCTGATGACCTTATAGTTATGGATTTGTCAGGAATTATATCTTCATTTGGTATAGAACAGAGGTAGAAATATTAGCGCCAGTCACTTTATGGAAAATATTGCTAGAAATGTTGCTAGTTTTGCTCTGAAAATCATGGCAAAATGCTAAAAATCACTTTATGTGTTAGATTTGATTTGACTCTTTTCACTGATTGTCACCATTTTAAAACAGCCAGTTCTTTGGTCACTATTGGAATTGATAATGAAAAGAATTGTAGCCCACCAGCATCTAATTTAGAAATATGGAGATAAAAGTCTTCACCCAACAAAACCAATTTGGCTAACAAAAATAAGAAATGCTTGTCTGACATAAGAGGAGAGCAGGTCAAAGTGGCACCTACAGCTGCTATGCAACAATGAAGTCAAGGGGAACGTTAACTTAGAGCATAATGTATAGGTTAGGCTGGTACTATACATACAAAAAGGAGTAATAAGACACAAAGACGTGAGGCAGTATCATCTCCATGTTTGTATGAGGACCAAGGATTTCAGTTCAGGTACTTCTATACAAATAATCCCTCCACATCACTACCGTGTCGTCATAAACTGTTGCATCAATTTACATTTCTCATAGCTATGACAAAATTTCTCACAGAACCCACATAAGGAAGAAAAATGTCTTTTAGCTCACAGTGGACTTTTGTCCCTAGTGGCTGGGAGCCATGGTAGTTGGGGACATTTGGTTTGAATCAGTGGAATGGAATGACTAGTTATTCCAAGAAAGGAAACACAGCAGAACAGGAGGCACTGCCAGGCTAAACCCTGCCCCCAAAAGCCCATGTGAATGATCCCTTAGTCCAGGCAATTTCCATGTCACAAAAGCTACACAACCTCTCAAAATAGTGTGACCACCAGGACACCAATATTCCAAAACCAGCAGCAAAATTTCCATATAAATGCTTGATGCTACAAGATCTATTTAGCTACAAGTATAGCTTAATCATTTCACTCAGTTCCCGGATTTCATCTAATTGAAAATATTCACAAGCAAATTAAAACCACTGTTTTAAGCCACTCTGCTCACTGTGCTTGTTTTGAAAGACAGTGCATAGCAGGGACCCAATCTCCATGTAATTTACATACATGGGAATGTATAATAAGGGCACGTGCAATGACTCCAGGAGATCTTTTTAAATTTTTATTTTATTTTATTATTATTTGCGGGGGGGGGGGGGCGGAGGTTCTTCTGCCTGTTTGTTTATATATCGTGTGTATTCAAGTGCCTGCTGAGGCCACAAGAGGGCAACAGTACCCTGGGACTGGCATTTTAGCTGATAGACATGATGTGGGTGCTGGGAATCCAATCTACTCAGCACTCTTCCGGCCCTCTAGGGAAATCATTTAGAATATGGAAAGTCCATTTTATATGAGAATCTTGGCAATGAAGGTATGAAAATACTAATATTGGTATGAAGATATAGTAGAGAATAAATAGAAAATAAGGATATTAATAGTGAGATGCATGATTAGAAGACATCAAAGTTCAGTCAATGAATTGGGTTCTCAGCAACTGTTGGCAAGTAATCTCTGCTAAACTTGAAAAGCGGCAGTGAGGCAGTTGTAAAAGCCAGTTAGGTTAAGAATGACAGCCTTCACCTTGGCTTTGAACTCTTTTTGAAACTGACAGATATTGCTACATGTCTTGAAACATTATCTTTGCCATTGAAGATTTGTAGATATTTGGATAATTTGTTTGTGGAACATCATGGTACTATCTAGCAATGATTGTGTGCTAGCTTTCATTTGTATATCCAATCAGAATTAAAACCACAGTGACATGAATTCAATTATCATTTGTCTCTCAGTATACCTCTATTCAGATTTAAGCTGCCATCCCATCATTAAGTTTTTCTGTTGACATTTTTTTTCACCCAGAACATTCCATGGACTTATCTTTTCTGTAGCATTTCCTTTATTCCTTAATTAGCTCATGACTTGTAGAGAAGAATCAAATATCCTGAGTGAGTGCATGCTGTCTGCTTTACCCTTCAAGTCCTTAAGCTAATTTGTGAGTGTTTCTGAATTATTTAGAAGCTTTATTGTCAAACAGAAAACCTTTTAATTTATAATTTCTTTGGCTAAGAAGTTATCAATTTTATATATAATAAACTCATTCTAGAATATATCAACATAATTCAGAGTGTTAGGAGGTTTGTGCAGACTTGATCCATTCCAGAATCAGGAAAATAATAGTCATTGCATAAGTCTTACAAAATCTGAAGTCATATCTTTGATAGCTATTTATTGTAGTATTCAATATTTTCTTTTTAAACAGAAATCTTTTCAACCACCAATAGTTTAATATTATGTCTAATGGCTTTTCAAAATCCATAAAAGAAAATAAATTAACATACTATTTACCGAGTGTGTATTTGAATAACTTTTTATTTTTATAATCCTTCATGAAGAGATATTTTTCTTCAAATTTTGTCTTAGAGGGGCTGGAGCAATGACTCAATCGTTAGGAGTAGTGGTCGCTCTTTCACAGGGCCAGGTTTGATACCTAGGCAAATGGCAACTCAGAATTGTATGCAACTCCAGGTCTACAGAATCCAGCACACTCTCTGGCTACTGTGGGTACAAAGCTCTCACATGATAGAGATGTGCATGCAACCAAACAATCATAAATAGGAAATAAAAATAAATATTTCTAGATATTTTTCTAGTCTGGTTAACTTAATTTTCTGTCTTTAAATGTCTATAAAAATGAAGTGTGGTCTCAGGCACTTTATATAGCACAGCTTCTAAGCTAAAATGGTATCATGAAGGGAATGAAGTTGCAGACACTGATAAAAGTGTTTCTAGTGTGAACGTTGCTATCCTATTAAGTAAATCCTGGGCATATATAGTTTCTGTATGTAAGTTCATCTAGTAAGTGTAATTCAGTTTACTGCCCTTATCATAAAGTTTACTTTTTATATAAAATAAAATAATAAAAAGAGAGAAAATAGAGGTTTTATGTGCTTAGTAAGTATCTAAAGACCTTTTCTAATATTTACTTATTGTATCCTCATAGAGTAAATTTTTCCTGTTCCATGTAGGTATAGCAATAAACAATGGTACAGAAGTTAGTTCAACAAAATCCCAGCAGTGAGAAGGGAAGTGGACACAAACCCCATACCTAACCAATAAGCAAGTTTGCAATGGATACCTTCTGGGAAGGAACAATCACCTTCTGAAATTAACTGTCTCACATTTCAGCCCCGTCTCAGGGCAGGCCTCCTGTCTAGTTGTAGTTGGCCAACACAAAAGAGACTCCATGGCTTTGCCTTGTATTTGTTTGTTTTGTTGTTGTTTATTAGCATGTGGTTTTGACTTTGGTAAATTTTTTTTGTCTTAAAGAGAGAGAGAACATGAATGTGGGTGGAGAAGGAGCTGGAAAAGTTCTGGAAGCACTTAAGAGAGAGTAATGTGATAAAAAAATATATTATATGAAAAGAAACTTTTAAAAATTAGATCAAGGCAATAGTTGTGATGTTTGGATTAGAAGATGATAGTTTTTATTGTTGTGATTGCTTTTTTACAGTCTTGACTATTTCACATACTGTATGCCACAGTTAATAATAAAATGGAGCTGAGGTTTTTGAATTTACTTGAAAAATACTAATTATAAACTTAAAAAACAAAACAAAAACAAAAACAGTGCATTTGTAACTGTTGACTTACAGCGATTCAGCCAGATTCCTCCCAGGGACCTAGCAACAGCTTATGTCATCACTTGTCACTTGTTGCCACATGTAGGTGTGGTATAGGGTGGCATATAAGAAGACTGCTTGCTACCCCAATTCTGCCCTTTCCTTGCTCTTCCACCTCCTGTCTGTTGTCCCTCCACCTTCCCCTCACTTCTGTCTGCTGTTCCTCCTCCTTCCCCTCCCTCCTGTTTCCTTTCCTCCCTTTCTTCCCTCTCACCTCTCTCTCTTTCTCTCTTTCTCTCTCTGTCTCTCTGTCTCTGTCTCTGTCTCTGTCTCTGTCTCTGTCTCTGTCTCTGTCTCTGTCTCTCTCTCTCTCTCTCTCTCTCTCTCTCTGTTGTCACATGTTCCTTGCCATGTTTCTGTCCTTTCTCCTCTTCTCTGTCCCCATGTCTCTACTCCCATCTGTTTGTCTGCCTCTAACTCTTCTCTGTATCCTTACGCTTCTTCCTTTCCTCAAATAAACCTCCCATATACCAGGTCAGTGGCATGGCATGAGTTTTCATGGGCACAACCAAGTAGCCTTCACCGTCCACTTTATGTTTCATAACATCAACAAATCTGAATGTTAACCAGAGCTGGAGGTATCGTGCTGGTGGTAGAGTGCATTCCAGGACATGTACAATACCTTTAGTTTTTTTTGTCCATGACATCACAATGAATAAATATACAAACAAACAAGCTTTTTTTTTTTTTTTATAGTTTGAACTTTGCAGTATGTGATTTGATTTGATTTGGTACTGTAAAATAAGATAGAAAATTTTTACTCTGTTGAAGAAACTACAATTCAGTACAAGTTGTTATATGGATCCTAGTTAAGTCAAAGTGAACAAGGAGAACTCAAAGTTGGAGAAATGAGGAAGTGATGATCTCAGGACAATCAGGCTTTCCTTTTGATACTTCAACAGGTTCTGATGTGATGACCTCTAAACCAGTCCTGAGACCTGTGTGTTTTATGGAAGTGAACTTCCATGTAAATAGTGAAGAACAACCAAGGCTTTATAGGCTAATGAGCCAAGCTTGATTGTACTTCTTTGGTATATTCATGCCTCTAACATGAGATTACACACAATGGCAAGTAAATTGATACACAAAATAAGGAAAGAGCATGCTATAGCTTTCCAGTATAAAGGCATAGGCTTGAGAATACAAGCTGATATTGTTGGCACACTGCTGGTAAAGCAATGGGGCTATTCGAAAGAACGGCTTAGAAGTCATGGGAAAATAAGCACCAATCCAGAGTCCCAGTATGCCTGCAGCCTACAGTGTCAGTAAAACATCACATTCCCAGCAGGATTTCAAGTTGCTACTAAAATTTGAAGTGTGCAATTACTTTAATTTTATACCTTTCTTGTTCAGCTCCAGAATCTTTTTGTCAACAGAAAAAAAAATTACACAATCAATCACATCTTGGGCTTTCAATCCACATATTGCAAGAAAACCACCTCCTGTTTTTAATTTCATTGCAAACTATGTGCATACAAGCATTAAAAAGTTAGTGTTTTATAACTATGTATCAGATAATTCAGCATCCATCTAAAATTGTGAAAATATATTTGACAGTAAGCATGTTTAGAAAATAATTAAATGTTACTTGTTATATGATACCCAAATAGTTGTATATCTTTTAAGTATTGCAGGCATTAAATAACACAATTTTCAAGTACATTTGTTTCTATTTTTTTCTCAATAGTTTAAATGGATTTTAGTAAAATTAAAATGTTTTATATATTAAACTAAAAGCGAAACAAGGACAGCAGATGGTCCTCAACACATTGGTTTTTTTGCTGTTTTTGTCGTTTTACTTACAGTTTAGCAATTTAAAAATTATAAAAAGTGACTGCACATAGATTTCTGAATTTTGATCCTTTCCTTGGCTTGTGATATGCATATTGATTGAACCATACTGTCGTTATGGGTCTCTCCTCTCAAGCATCTACATAATTACATGGGTAACTCATTAATGCTCCACAGAACATTATGGTTAAGCGATGATATTCAGCAAAACTTATATTTATATTATACATATTTTTAAAGTAGAGTGAGTAAGTTGGAGATATAAGCTCATCTAATCTTCAAAAGTCTGTACTGACCTATTATATATATAGAAGAAAACCCATAGAATCATATAAAGTGAAAGAAGTCATATCCAACTTGATTACACTGATAAAATATTCTGGAAAGAGAAACAAATTAAAAGAATACTACTAAGCATATCAGTGATTGCCAGGGTTGTATACAAAGAGGCAAATGGAAGTGTTCTCTACCTTGACGAAAGGTGACTATGCCTATGTCATTAATAGTAGAACTATGCATTAAATGATGCATTGTATGTAGATTATTACTAATAAACCTTACATAAATTTACTGTCACATATATTTTCAAAATTGTTTCCCTCAAATTCATTAGGAAGCACAAGGGGCAAATATTTGCTATCAACATTATTTTAGAGTTAGTATAATATAATGTATAGATAAATACCAGTCATGAAATGAATGCTCAATTTATATTGAATAGATGAATGATTTCTTTGTAAGGTAATTAGATATTCTTTATTGCCAATTTGATGTCAATAGCTTCAGGAATAGTATGAAGGAATATTCTTCAACATACACACACATATATATTTGTATGTGTGTGTGTGTGTGTGTGCATGTGTATGTGTGTATGTATGTTTGCAAAACGAGATATTTTCTAAAAGTAAAATATATGAAGTGAAAATATATAAAACACAAAATATAATTTAGGTATATTTATAATTTATACTTAATAAATAATATTTGCATATATAAATATATAATGTATATATTAGAAAATTAAAAAATAAGTTATATAGTTTCTGACTGGAATCAGAAAGCCATTAAACAAAGTAAGATAGAGATATTTTATGAAATCAAATCTCCTTGAGGAAATGATGGAGGAACTGGGGAAAAGGTTATTGTAGGCACAGGTATTACAGTGTCTATAAAACTAACTCAAAACTCTCAAAGTGTTTGATGCACTACATGAAACTGATAGGGTAGGGTGAGGAAAGTAAAATCACAGAGGCGTAGAGATGGAAATGAATGTGATCAAATAAACTGCACACAAAATTTTAGAAATAATAAGCAGAAAATAAAATTTCTTGTTCTATGACAGGCTATTGAAATGGAACAATTCATTAATTAGGAAAACATCTGAAAATGGCATATATGAAAATGACTGGTTCCTAAACTATGCAGAGAAGCCTCAAGATTCAGTAATAAGGAGCTAAATCCGCCAAGGGAGTACACAAAAGATCCGCACAATCCAATTAAGAAAGATCCACAGATGATAAACAATCATATGAAAAGTTGCTTAACATTGTGTCACTAGTAACAACTGTGACATATCACTGTGAAACTATTTGAATGGACCGAATCCAAAATAGGAGTGACACTCCATGGTTGCAAAGTGAGGAATTAGTCCTTCCTGCCCTTGCTCATGATAGAGAAGGTAAAGAAGGGGGCTATATCTTGGGTACTATGCTGCAACACACTGGGAGAACAGATAGAAGTCATTGTGAAATTGTCAAAGCTGCACAATGAACAACAAAACAAGTCAACCCTGATAGAAATAACGGACTTTGTCTCTACTTCAGTACTGATTCATCTACTGTAACAAGTTCATTGTTCCAATATATAAAAATTGGTAGGCTAGAAGGAGGTGCTGGTGAACAGGATGTCAGCAGTTCGTGTGTTTTTAAATATAATATTCAAACCCTCTAATTCAGATTATACCACATGTTAATGTTTGACAGGAGATTGTAGAATTGTAGGAATGACTGTTGAAGGAAGGAGAATCAGTTTTCTTGAGGAACAAGTCCAACCTCAACACATGTACATATAAGGAAGACCAATTGCACTCAGCAGGTTATAAACATATAAATATTTACAAATTTATACACACATATATTTTTGCACATAAATTGTTAGAAATAATTATAACAGTAAAGATCATGTGTCCAAGAGGAAATGTTGAGCATAGAAACTGGGTCCAAATGGTCCAAATATAGTATACTCATGTACATTCTCAGAAAACTTAAAATAAACTAAGAAAAATCACAAAAATATTGAAAGGTGAGAATGTCCATCTGTACTCCAGAGGTAAGGCTGTACTACATCCCTCCACTACCAAATCCTGCCAGGAGACATCTTGTCTCCCAGGAGTGTTCTCACTCCTAAACCCAGAGGTGAGATCACCACTTTTGCTCCAATAACTGTCCAAAGAGGGACTCTCTGCCAGGAGCACACAGGGCATAGGAACAGTGGAGAAGCTGGGGACATGATCCTTCCAGTGTCCGTCTGTGCCCTGGAGGTAAGACTGTCCCACAGCCCTCTGCACCCAAATCCTGCCCAGAAAAGAACTGGTCTCCCTAGGAATGCTGACAAACCTAAGATCACAGGCTCATAGGCCCAAAGGACTGACAAGCTCCAATCAGAGACAGAAAAACCAAATAACAGCTAGAGGCAAGTACATGAACCTAAGCAAAAAAAAAAAAAAAAAAAAAAAAAAAAAAGGCTACTTGGCATCATCAGAATTCAGAACCCAATTTCATACCACAGCAATCCTGGATACCCCAATACACCAGAAAAGCAAGACACTGACTTAAAATAAAATCTCATGATGATAACAGAGGACTTAAAAAAGGACATAATAAACTTTCTTAAAAAAATACAGAACAACACAGGTAAACAGGTAGAAGCCCTTAAAAAGAAAACAGGACCTCATAAAATTACGAAGCTTCTCTAAGGCAAAAGGACATTGTCAATAGGACAAAACAGCAACCAACAGATTGGGAAAGGATCTTTAGTAATCCTAACCTGATAGAGAGCTAACATCTAATATATACGAAGAAATCATGAAGTGAGACTCCAGAGAACCAAATACCCCTATTTAAAAATGGGGAACAGAGCTTAACAGAGAATTCTCAACTGATGAAACTCAAATGGCAGAGAAGCTCCTAAAGAAATGTTTAATATCCTTACTCATCAGGAAATGTAAATTAAAACGACTCTGAGATTCCACCCCATACCAGTCAGAATGGCTATGATCAAAAACTCAGGTGATAGCAAATACTGGCGAGGATGTGGAGAAAGCAGAACACCCTTCCATTGTTGGTGGGGTTGCAAGCTGGTACAACCCCTCTGGAAATCATTCTGATAGTTCCTCAGAAAAATGGACATAGTATTACCTGAGGACACAACTATACCATTCCTGGGCATATACCCAAAAGACGCTCTAACATATAACAAGGTCGTATGCTACACTATGTTCCTAGCAGTCTTATTTATTGTAACCAGAAGTTGGAAAGAATGCAAATGCTCTTCAACAGGGGAATGAACACAGAAAATGTGGTACATTTACACAATGGAGTACTACTTGGTTATTTAAAACAAAGAATTCACGAAATTCTTAGGCAATTAAATGGAATTAGATCCTGAGTGAGGTAAACTAGTCACAAAAGAACACACAAGGTATGCATTCACTGATAAGTGGTATTCCAAAACCTTGGAATACCCAACATGCAATTCAGAGACCACATGAAGTTCACGAAGAAGGAAGACCAAAGTGTGGATTCTTCAGTCACATTTTAGAAGGGGGAAGAAATTACTTAAGAGAGGATATACAGAGACAAACTGTGGAGCAGAGACTAAAGGAATGGCCATCATAGAGTGCCCCACCTGGGGATCCATCCCATATACAAACACCAAACCCAGACACTACTTCAGATGCCCCAAATCCTGGTTCAGATCCTGGTTGCTGACAGGAGCCTGATATAGCTGTCTCCTGAGAAGTTCTGCCAGAGCCTGACAAATACAGAAGTGAAAGCTTGCAGATAATCATTGTACTGAGCACTCCTCCAAATAAAGGAGTTAGAGAAAGGACTGAAGGAGCTGAGTGGGTTTGCAACCCATAGGAAAAACAACAATATCAACCAATCAGACCTCTCCCCCCCCCCCCAGAGAACTCAGTGACTAAACCAATGAAAGAGTACACATGGAGGGAACCATGGTTCAAGCCCCATATGTAGCAGAGAATGGCCTTGTAGGACATCAATGGGAGGAGAAGCCCTTGGACCTGTGAAGTCTTGATTCCCCAATGCAGGGGAATGCCAGGGCAGGGAGTCAGGAATGGGTGGGTGGGTGGCAGAGCATCCTCATGGAAACAGGGAAAGGGAGGATAGGACAGGGACTATCCGGAGGGGAAACTGGGAAAAGGGATAACATTTGAAATGTAAATAAATAAAATATCCAATAAGAATATTACCTTGAATGACAAAAGCACAGAGAGAAAGAAAGAAAGAAAGAAAGAAAGAAAGAAAGAAAGAAAGAAAGAAAGAAAGAAAGAAAGAGAAAGAAAAAGAAAGGAAGGAAGGAAAATGGATGCATAGGTGTTAGTCAAAGGGTATGTGTGCCTATTTTCAGTGTCCTGATATTCATTAGGAAAATTATTTTGTATTATTTCTTTGATTAAAAAAGAAGGTAGAATTATTTGAAGAGGGTGTTGATAAAGGTGTCAATCATAGTTTTGCAAAGTATTTATACAAATGGTATAAGCATCCCAGAAATACACCATTCAGCAGTGAAAACTGGGTTGATATGCAAGAATCCTTCTCTATTCAGTGGAAAGATCTTCCTAAAATTTTTATCAATTTGAATGATGATTTTTTTAAACATCATAGAAATGAGGAACCATGGTAGAAAATGTAGCAAATTGCTTCTTTTAAATATTAAAGATATTTTATAAATCTTTTTACAAACAGATTTACAAATAATTTAAGCAGAGAAACTTTAATCAAATAAATGTAAGGTGAATTAAAGTGCTAGTTGCAATCTTTCACATGACTATATATTTAATAAATTCATACACTAGTTGAAAACAGTCATATTCCAGTAGACATGGCACAACTTATTCCTGAAATCTAAGATTCTATAAACAGTAAAGGTAAGGCCAGAAGAGTTTTCCTTAATACATCATCTAAATTATTTATTTCCAATTACATTGCAATTGTAAAGGTGAATTATGTGATGACTCTCTCTGTTCATTTTACAACATTCTTTTAATTTTGTACTGTGAAGAGATTTGTGATATAGACAGAAATTCTTAGTGGGAAAATCTGTGTTTGTTTTTTGCTTAAAATTAATGTTACTATAGAATATCCTAACTTTTTCTTTATTTTTACAAAAAAAAAAAAAAGCATCAAATTTCCACATTTAAGGGAATGGTGTTTCTAAGGTTATCTGAGAAGATGTTTAGCTGTGGATTTTAAATCGCCCTTTAGCAATGAAATGTATAGTATATTTGTGCAAGAATCATTCTTATTAACTTGTACATTCAAGCTTTTTACCAAAGTGAAATAATATTTTGCAATGCAGTCTTACTATCTGTACATGAAAGTACCATTTTACTATGCTTCTATTACAGACACTATGTCTATAAGAATTAATTTCTAGGAAATAAAAATAAAATGGGGTGTTCTTTTAAGTTACTGATCATTTAAATTTCACCAATTTTCTCAAATTTATTTCAGGTGATATTCTTGGTCTTTCCTTGTACTTGGCAATAACTCCAAAAATGAAATAAAGAATTTCCTTTCATGGCCCCTCAGTCCTTTCATGTTACACCCTTTGCTTCTCTATGCATATTCCACACTGCTAGGATTTGCAGGATTTGAATTCCTAATCTATTCCCTCCATCCCATCTTAACTTCATTCTGTATGCAGCCCAGGTCTCATGATTCATCACTTCAATCATTTACAAAAACCTCCTCTCTTGCCTTATAAAAACCTGTGCATCAAATCTTCCCAGAAAACATGCTTTCTATGCTTTAGGGCATGGAATTTTTCTGTGGATACAATCAAAGAATAAAACCATGTAAGTTTGAGCCCCCACGATATGAACAGGGATGTTGGCACAGCCAGCAATCACTTCTTAGGCATTTACTTTGTTCAGTTTCCCCACAGATGGCCTGTGGGGAGCAAGTGTGCCAAGCCCCGTGTTCCCTGGCTGCAAGAAACTGAGCCTGCTGAGCTTGTGCAGATGATTCTGTACTGCCTGCCTGCTGAGTCACTGGACTATCACTGCGTGCCCTGGCTGAACTCTGACCAGATCCAGGAGATGGGGGAAAGATTAGGTCAGAGGACTGAAAACAGGATGCACCCCAGGCTGGAGGGAGAATGTTGTTTTGAAGGAGCTCAGAGGACTGAGAAAAACAGGATGTGCGGGGGGGGGGGGGGAGGAGAATGCTGTGGGAAAAGCTGTAAACAGTTCAGCTGGAGAAGAGTTGGAGAAGAGTTCAGTTGGGAATTAGTTGGAGCCGGGAGAGGGTTAGAGAAAGCCGTTTGTGAGAGGGAGAGGAAAAAGCTGTTTGGAGAGATAAAGAAGAAATCTGTTTGGAACCTTCCATGGCGTTTGTGTTGTTTCTCCCCTGAGTTCTGGGGTCCGCGACAATGGCATTTATGTCTTCATCACTGGCTTTAAACACTGTATGAAACCTCCTTCTTCCTCATCCAGAGGGCATGATGTTAGCACTTTATAGATTAAATAGAAGCCATTGAAGAGAGGATTCTCTCAACCCACTGCATTCTCTACAAGTTTCCATTCCTCAGAGCAAAACCTTTAACCATCTGTACCCCAATTCTCTACAACAAAGAACAGTAAAATGGAAAATGTTGATCTTGCTGAAAATCCTTCCCTGACCATTTGCCTTTTTAAGATAGGCTACTCCACATACCTTACCATGGCTTTAATGCTCTGACCCATGCCTCTGGTAAGTATGTCTGTTCATATCCATTGGTAGCTTATAAACATGCATTGGTGCCTCCTAACTGTTGTGCTTATGGCAATTAACTAATTATCAATTTCTTGACCATCTCATTTACTTTCCTGGTTACTCAGTTAAGACTTTGAGCACTTTGAGAGAGAACTCATGGAATATTTTCTCAAAAGCTTTCTTAGAGTGTTGTCTATCTAATCTAACTATCCTTTCTAGATGGTCTGTCTCCTTCATAAAATGTAATCATTACATCTATGGTGTGTTATAAAATCACTTCTTATGTTCACGTTTATTGTACTTCCATGTACAAATAAGTAGAAGTTAAGTAAGTAGTGCTAAATGCCTTCAACTAACTTCTGAGTACTAGCAAAATGCTTTTCTTGTCAACAAGAAGCATTTGAACCAAGCTTAATTATTACCTCTTGCATTGGTAGTAACTCCCATAATTTTGCTACATAAGTAGACAAAATTAATAAGCTTTCCTCAATGATTTAAAATAATAATGGAATGGAAAAGATTGCTTTTAATATAGCTTTTCCCCTATGTGTTTATAGTCAGTAAATTATTGAAGAATCATAATTATATTTCCTCAGAAATTTGAGTCAGTAGTAATAAAAAGACTTGGATTAAAATTGAAAATAAAGTCATTAGAAATTAGCAATAAGTGAACAATTTCCACAAGTGGGTAATAAAATAAGAGGAAATGGATGCAATCACATTTAAAGAAGCAGTAGGTATTATAGGTTTACAATTATATTATACAGTACAATACTTGTGCTTCTCATTTTATGAAGTGATGCTTCTAAATATGGGACTGTTAATTATATCCTGTCTGGAATGCTACAAAATAAAATTCTGTGTGTGCTTGGAACTCTTTGGGTAATTGGAGAGTGAGACCTACTCACCGTTGAAAGTTAGGAGAGGAGAGCTCTGGGGATAAAACAGCAAGGAAAAACACTCCTAGCTCCCAAAGATTTTGGAAATTTGACACTTTATATTACAGCTGTGGTTACAAAGGTGACTGGAGAGAGATGACAGCCTATGGAACTGCTTCTCTGGTCTCTGAGTCATTGCTCCATCAGTTAGGTGAAGGGAAAGCTCTTACTACTCTTATTAATGCAGAGAAAATACAGCTTCTAAAGTCTACATTTAGTCTTCTACTTGGAATGACAAAAACTACAATTCCATATATGTTACCGTTGCATTTGACCATTAAAAAACAGAAAAGAATTAGATTTTTTATTACCTTTTTTTTTTACAGTCCATAGAATTAGATTTTTTAATATAAGCATTTGCATCTTCAGGATAAAGAAATAACAGACATTTTAAATTTTATATTAGTCCCTTTATTTTTAATAAGTTTTACAATTTTAGAAACAAATGTACTGATGCTCAAGGTACCCCATCATTGAATGTCCATGCAGAGCAACCATGATGTTCCACAAAACATACAGCGATGCTTTTGCTGGGGTTATAAACCTACATAGTGAAGAATCACAATTTAAAACAAGTTTAGCTAACAGAGAACAATTAGGGACTAGAAATATATTCAGCTCTTAAGGCTCTCAGTCATAACATCAGAATATACACTATCCATTATAAAGTCACCATTTATAAAGTTCTAGTCACTGGGAAACAGTGGAAAGTTATTAATTTCTAAATCAATAAACATAGTATATACAGAATACATGTCCAGGAAAATGCATCCACTCGGTGTTCTATTTGATGCAAATTAATTAATCTACTGCCTTCATAATTCATAATCTATAAACAGGTCAGAGAATGGAACTTATGAATCAAAAGTGTGTACTCTAGGCAGATGTCTAGACCCAGGCTTGATACTGCATTTAATGCCACACCACTTATTGATTGTGAAAACATCAGGACACAATATCATTTTGACTTTTCTTTGGTAAAATGGAGACACGAATACAAATATCCTCAAATATTCTCTTTCTTTAGACTCAGACTCTACAGTATTCATATTAGAGGCCCATACTACCTGCCTGATTGGAAACTGTATTCAATTAGTTCATCAATACAAAGCTCCAATCAGATGTCTGATTAGAACTCAAAAGGTCATTCATTATTGTATTCAAAGCTATTTGAGAGTCTGCAATGAGTCAATATTTGTGCTGGGCACTCAGGAACAATATCTCACACAGCCTGTTTCAGGGAACTAAATATTTCTCTTTGCTTCACTGGTCTTTGTCTCCCTGTGTTTAAAAAAATATATTGTGTGCTAAGAACAAAGAGTTCTCTAAAATGCCATACAAAAAGAATGAAAGTATGTCTGATCTGAGTTCTGAAGGAAGAGTTTTAGCTACTCACTATCAGAGAATGCAGACGGTGAGTTAGTGGTTCCTGCAGCAGAAGCAGCATGTAAGACAGACAGGGAAACAAATGGGAAAATAAGAAAACAGAATAGATAAATTGATCTTAGGTCAATAGTTTGGGGAAAATGAAATTTTAATGCTCATAAGAAACTTGTAGAACAGATAAAATGATATGGAAATTGGCTTTAGAATCAGTTCAATTCTTGTTAACCTAGCATTGTTTGGAAAGAAAAACTGAATAACTGAACTACATGCTTAATAGAGAACTACATTTTAAATGTTTAAGAAGATAAATATAAGGAAATAGGAACATTTATCTTTGTTTATTTTCTATCATATTAGGCTGTTTGGTTTTCCTTTTAACCACATAATGACATAGCACTTGGATATGAGTAAAATTCACCAGCATTCTACAAATTATTGTGTTTTTCCCTAGAAATTCCAAAATATAAGTAAATTAGAGTATTTTTTGAGCAAAACATATCACTTTAGAGAACCAACCAAATCAGACATTTGTTATATTTGATTTTATTTATCTTTGTTCTGACTAAAAGGATTTTCTTTTATCATAATGAACTTGTTTTTTTTTGATGCAATAATAATAACAAGATTCCAGTTTCATATTCCAAATTGGATCTATTAACATTCTTATACACCAGACTCAATGTCTTATCAAGTCCTGATAAGTCATTTCAGTAAGATCGGGTTAACACAAAGAAATGTTTTAAAGTAACATTGGCTGGAAAAATCAAGGGATGCCATTGGATTCTGCCAGAAACATACTTGTCCAACAAGCCACTACTTCAGTATTGTCCTTCAATCAATTCTCTTGAATTCTGTTAAGCAGATGGCTCATGTTTTTGGCTATTTTGCATGGCAAGGAATCTTATACTATGTATGCTTAGCCCAGTTTATGCTATATCCAAATTAGTTCAGATTTTATGAAACTTTTATTCATGTAGCATTTTAGAAACCATGACAGTTATTCTTTGCACTAAGGTTCTAGTATATATAGAAATCTATATACAATCATTAGCTTTTGTTCATCCATAAAGATTCCTGAGAACCTCCACATTCCTGGTATTGTGGGGAACAGTGCTTCATTCTGGATGAGATAGCCAGGTTTCCACAGATGTTGTGACTCCGTTATTGAGAAATGAAAAAATACCCAATAAAGAGTGCTTAAACAGGGCTTCCCGATGCACTTGCTGTAGGGATTGCTTCTTTATACTAGGTGAGAAAGGCACAGGCAGCCACAGAGACATACAAACAAAGACGTTCAACCCTCTGGTGCAGCCATGTCTTCTGAATGAACTCTGATTTAAGACTCCTTTATGGAAGAATGATTTTACTTTTATTATAAATCAAGAAACTTTTCAAACACAAAGCCCTTTGTAAAGCAAAAGGGATCAGCAAGCATTCCAGTCTCTTTGTCCTTTCATACTGCTGATCCTCAACCCAGCAAATGTTTTAAGTAATCCTTGAAGGATTGTCTCAGTAGTTTATATGAGAGTGCAGTTATCTAGGAAGTTCACTCACTCATACTAGTATTTAATGTTTGTCCTGTCTCCTTAAACAAATATTGACTGTACAGAATTCTAATCTGCAACTGTCTCATGCAATCATCACTGGGCATCATTGCTCACTTCTCACCTTTAAATTATGACTGTGGCTAAATTTTGATTCCTTGACATATCCTCTGCATCATGTGGAAGATTATCTCAGTCCTCCATGCTAGAATTCACTTGGCTAATCCTTGGTGCCATAGCACTTACACTTTATTTTTAATAAGTACACAGGCTGCTAGAGCATAGAGCTATTGCATTTCTGAGTTTGGACTGTGTAAAGCAAATGAAAATCATTGACTAGTTACAACTCTAAGAATAATTTCATACCTGAATTGTATACCTGTACAGCTGAGATTGAGTTGCCTATATCTGAGTTTGGAAAAATATAAATAAACAAGAAAATATTAATTATTATCCCAGAATTTTTAAAGAAGCAGTTGAAATTTCAATTTTATTTATGGCTCCAATGAATTCTGCTTATCTCCTATTATTACCTACAGGCTCTCAAAGAATACTAAGCTCCATATCTTAAGCTGCTTAAGTGCTTGTATCTTGACAATTCCTCAAAAAGCTGTGGGCCAAAAGTCTGTCCTACAAGGTGGTGGTACAAGCAGATGATAATATAAGTCAGAGACTGGTAGACAGTCTTCATGTCATTTCACTATACTTATTGAATACTAATATGAGTGTCTAGCTACAACAATAGTTCAGACTACAAAGTATGTTTATTTTTATGTGATGTCTCAGTACAAGAAAGATATTTGTTTGATCACAGTATCTGGTTTTGACTTGTTTATGAATTATATGTGCTTACATTTCTTTTCTATTGGTTTAAATTCTGTAAGAATGAGCTGTAATTTGATCTTTTCATGAGATTTTTCAAGAAAATACATATATGATGTGTAGCTCGCAAATATCATCTAGAAAAAAAATTAAATCATGTGATAGTGTGTCATATCTGACACTTCCACATACATTCCTTGTGTACCATACTTCTGTTCCTAACTAACATAATAGCAAAATTGTTACTTCATTAATTTTAATCATGATGTCTAAATAAGACAAATGCAATCCTTGTAGTTTAGGATTCTAATATTAGGAATTGACTTAAATATTACTTTAAAATTCCCAAAATGTCTTAAATATACAATCAGAAATTTGAAGAAAAATAATTTCATATTTTATAGATAATTTTATTCATTGATAATTCTATATATTTCAATTTTAGGGAATAAGAGGTCCAGAGTAATTTAGAGGAAAGTACATGAAAAGCTACCTAGTAAATTCAATAACTCTGTGACAACAGTGTCATTCTAAGAGCTATAACTGTCTCCTCAACACTTGAAAACACTTCAGCTACATGAGAATTAAAATGGAAATGTGAGACATACAGTATCATTCTTTTAAATTTTTTCATCTAATGATTTATCCATATACTACTACATCTATATTGAATATCAGTGCTGTACTTTTACTAATTTCAAGAAGACCAAATATTTTCCTAATTATTATCAAAAGATAGTACATAAGGAGTTTCATAATAATAGCAGAATTGTAACCACATGTAAATGGTCTAAATGAGTGTGATACATTCTATATCAGGTATGTTTTATTTTTAAATATAATCAGTGTTAAAAACAGGTAGCAGAAAGTAAACTACACATCTGAAGACAGTTGTATGGAGTCAGGGCTACACTAAATGGAGTTGGAGTTCTAGTTAGCAACTAGGGGAGAGAACACCAACATCATACATGCTGGCCCCCCTGAAGAGACCTGGAAAGGTCAATATGATGTTTTGATGGTTAGACAGATTGCCTTCTGGGTAAGCATTAAGAAAAAGAAGTACATATAGGAAGAGAAGAGTCACTGTGCCTGAACTGTGGGGAACCATTTATGAAATGGGTCAAGGAACACATATTTCAAAAAAGACAGCTGGCAATAAAGGGCACAGATCCAGTGTATAATAAACATCAGACTGATGTTCACTGAAATAGCTGTTAGGACTGCCCTTTAGAACACTGAGCCGGCACTGGACAACACTGGCTGAGTACAATATAGCAAATCCAAAACCAAGCCCAAAGAAAACAGTCACGTAGAAAGCAAGGGGAATGGATGGAGAAGCACTGACAAGTGCTCACATTCTAATGCGTTAGCTCTACCTCGCAGTCAAGCCAGCATACTTATCAACAACAAAGTTAGACACTCACTTTAAATATTAGAAATATCAAAGTAAGTGACTTACTAAAATCTCTTCATCTTTGTTATTTATTAAGCAGGGTTATGTGACTTTTCACAACAAAATTATTTGGTCATTAACTAAGCAATGTTAAAGTAACTTTCTATATAGTATTCAGAAGTCAAGTCTGAAAATGTAAAATCTACATAAAGACATTATTTTAGGCCAATTTCTAACTGGTAATACCACTCAATTATTTAGGAAATATATATGTACAATGTATACAAACAAAAAGAAATATATGATTAAGTTGATATTTGTCATATAAATTTATCTAAGATTATTTTCTTTGGACTGTAGATCTGAAAGTATATTTCAGTCACTGAAATCTATTCTTTTTCTGATTTTCCCCTGGGGAAGTCATAGTGGTGATTATTTATTTTACATATTCTGAATCACACTCCACTGGATGAAACCAGGCAATAATCTGGATGTATGGAAGGTACAGAGGCCAAGGAGAAGTATTGCTTACTGGCTTGCACCTATTGCTTGCTCATCTTGCTTTCATATAGAACTAAGGACTACCAGTCCAGGGTTGGCACCACTCAGAATGTACTGTGTCCTCTTACAATAATCACTAATTAAGAATATGACTTATAGGCTTGCCTATGGCCTGATGTGAAGACATCCTCTCAATTGAGGGTCACTCTTCAAAAATTGCATTCACTTATGTCTCCCTGTCCTATTTCTATACTCTTCTCTGTCTCTCTTATCTCTGTTCTATTTCTTTTATATCACTATCTAAACACAAGAAACAATATAAAGACTGGTAGGAGCACTATAATAAAAACAAACACTTAAAAGTTATCAAAAGTAATTTAACACAATATTCTTCTTTATTAGTGGTATAAAGTACTGTAGCAAGAAAACTGGAAAACCAAATGCTGAAAGTGGACTGAAGAAAGCCACAGTAAGCCCATAGTTAGTAACTGGGCTCTCTGTACAGTGATATCTCATCACTCTCTTCAGTGCTAACCTCATTAACCCAAAAGGAACTGGAAGCCACAGCCCTGGTTCTTGGTTTCACAGTTCCCAATGTATACATGTACTGGCCAAGTTGGGCTCAGGACAGCTGCTCTCAAAGGAATAGCCCCAGACATTGCAAAAAAGATAACCTGGCATAAACCATGTCCCAGGAACGAGGCAGAACTACATGAAATTGGAAAGAATTAACAACAGTCAATTCCTTTGTTAGAATGTTAAATTTTGAAGCTTTTGACAGAATCATTTGATATAATTCTTTTTTAAAAAAATAATCACCTACTCTATCTACTAAATAGGCAAAATTAATCAGAATGAATAGGACTTAATAAGATGCTGTTTTTCATCACTTTGAAGTTAAATAAATCCCCCAAAGTGCCTAACTTCTGCATGAAATACAAGTGGAAAATGCAAGGATATTTGCTTTTTTATAGGCACCCAGAAAAGCAATTTAAAATGGAATAAAACAGGAAGATATTATCTGAACTGTAGGTATTGTGAAAATTGTGCTGTGAAAATTAAAATACTAGTTTGTGCCATAGCCATAAATTACCAAACTAATTATCTAGTAGCAGGCATAACTGAATCATTCAAAGGGGTAATTAGCAATCAGACATAATGAGTACTGCTACTATTTCTTGTCATACTGTATTTAGCTTCCACGCAGCCTGGGGGAACTGAATTATTTCCTATCCTTGCAGAGGGCATTACTGCTATATTGAGTGCATCAGCCCATATTATTACTCCCCGTAGTTTAATTCTTCACTGGACTGCACACTTCTGATTTCCCCTGTCAAAAGTTTCCTAGTCTCCCAGGCCTTTTAGAGCAGTCATCTTCCTAGCAATAATTCCTGAACATATGTGTACAAACTGCATCAGCATCATATCAAATATTTCTTGTAGTTGTTTTACAAAATTCAATAATACAGCGAGGGTAAAGTAATATATTCTAGGCCAGTTGCTATCATTTATAATTATCTGTGTCAATTAAAACACCTCTAGGACCTTTTATATCTTAAACAATCTTAAACATCATTATTTTACTAAATGCCTTCTGAGAGTGTAGACATCAGCCTATGCCCTGGGGTAGGAAGAGTGGGACATGTCCTTGATGTGTGGCTGTCACAGGGATTTAGGTATTTGTTGTACAGTGTGATCAATGTCACACAGAGTGAGGCAAGACAGATAACCCAGGTACATGAACATACTGCCAGGGGCTACTTCCATATATTGCATTATCCTATTTTGAACAGATTCAAAATACTACACAAAATGAAAAAAAAAATTCAACTCTTTTAAGTGAGAGAGCACATGTCACAGAAAAAGATGAAATTATGTCTAGCATTTGTGCTCACCTGGGTTTCATTTAAACATCTGCCATTTGAATATGCACTGATATTGGAATCTTAACAACGAGGCACTAAGGTCAGAGTTTCAAATTTAGACTCTCTTAGGGAGAGAAAAAAAGTTTCTGGCTGCTGAGCCAAAGAGCCAGCTCTGGAAGCACTATGTACACACACTTAACTGTTAAGGAGAGGGCAGTCTTCATTGGGCCCCTAAGATTTGGCAGAGAATCAGCAGGAACACTTATGGTGGAAGAATGGACAGAGCCATCAAGGCTCACTAGGAGAACACCAAAGAAGTTTTATAGGCAACTCTGAAAGAGGATTTTCCTTCTTAGAAACCACCAGGGTCTTGGTTCATCTCCTTTTCCCGCTGCCTGCAGAAGTCGCTATTCCTCTAAAGACCTCCACATTTACATTCGAGGAGGGAGCACATTCCCTGCCTTATGATCACCCTGACATTAAAATGGTGATTAATTAAAAGAAAAAAAAGAAGATTTTTAGAACAGGCAAAGTTATCTAAGGAATTAATTTTCAACCTCCTGAAATACTACTTTGTAATCAATGAGACCAGCAAGAAAAATCCTAGAGTTGTCAAAGCTCAGTGTATGCTCTCACTCTGTTGCCTCAGACTAGCCAACCATATGTTGCAGAAATCTTAATGACTGTACAACACTGGGGAAAACACAGTCCCTATTGTCGCTAAGCATCATGAGTTTCCTAGGAAACTATACAAAGCAAAGACAAAGAGGAACTGAGCCTGGCCCTGACACCTGCTGCAAAGGAAGAAATCCTGGGATGTGGAACGTGCACAGACAGGCAGAAAGCATGCATAGCCCAAAGCATGCTCACTCTGTCAGGGGTAGTCCTTCCAAATTTGAAAGCAGAAACTGGTGAATCAAGAAAGAAACAGTATTTTTTCTTTGATATTCTTTTGAACATTTTTACTTAGCAAGGCTAAATGATGCCACAAATCAGATACAAATGAAATGTGCCCTCAACTAGTGCCCTAATTCACCAGGAATTAGTTTCCCAAGACTTGGATATAAAATGACACATTCTATCTTGGCCACAGGATAACACAGCTTGACCAAGAGCTAACACATTCTATAAACTGAATAGTTTTTTATGTGTTCACTCTCTGTTCATAAATTGTCTAACTAGATGTGAAAGTTGAATTGAGTTTAAAAGAGAAAATATTTTAAAAATTAATACTTTATGTGGAAAATGTCTATGAATGTGTCATAAGTTCAAACACATCAGTATTCAAACTGGAAAAACTTCCTAGCCCTCTACTCCCATGTATACACAGCACGTTGACCTGTACTTGCAAACACCCAGAAAACACTGAGGATGAAAAACCAGGATGTAGGACAGGAGACTGCTGTGGTTTGAATATAATTTTTTCTCAAGAAACTCCTCATGAGGTTTGGTCCCACAATGACAGTGAGAAGTCATAACAGTACAACCCAAGCTTTAAAAGGACAAACATTTTATAGACATTTCAGAAATATGTAATAATACACACGAATCATGAAAAGGTAAAGCCAAAATAATTCTTCCTTTTTCACATTTCCATACAAGTTGAAATTCAATAAATTCCCTATTATAAATAAATTAGAATCAGTGATCAAATATGGGCACTTTGTACATATCTTTAATTAAGTAATAGTTAAAATTTCCTATTATATGCACACTATTATTTCTGAATTTCTGAAAAGTCACAGAGATATATTTAGTTTGCCACAAATTTAGACTTGTCACAAGAGGGAGCCCATGGGTTTCAATTAATGTGAACATATCAGAAATAAATAAAGTGAAATAAATTTTATCTTGAAAGGCATTATTTTATAATATAATTCTTATACAAAATCCAAAATAATATTAAGTATGGATTGTCAAAGCTTCTTTACAACTTATCTTTCTAAAAATATCCTTAATGATGTATTTTCCCAATGCTAGCGATGTGATACACAGAAAGAAAATGAGTTAGTTTTTTTTTTTTTTCTGAATGATATTGTTTCTGAAAGCTAAGTATCCCTCATTTGTAAAACAAACATTTTGAGTTATCTTTCAGCAAGACTGTGAGAGTTAATGGGATAACCCAAGAACTCAGTTTGTCAGTGTCCAGCATTCAACAGTTTTCTTTTCACATTGTGTGGATATTAAAAAAAAATATTCCTTATTACATATACCTTTTGTTTCCTTAATAAAATTAACTCCTTTTAAGAGGCTTCATTCCTTTCTAGCCCATTGATCTACACTTTGCCTACTGATTATAATACCTATTCATTTCCTTCTAAACTAAGTTTTTCTGAGGTGCAGTATGCATTCATTACCTATGGATCAGCCCATCTAAAAAGTTCTCATAATCAATGTCTATGTAAGCTCATGCTGCCAAAAATTAAGAGCATTTCCATCTTTATCTAATCGAACTCTTTGTCAGTATTGACTTTCCCCTTGAAGTTCCTTTGGTATAAGGTTAGCATCCTCTCTCCTCTGTTTGCTCATCTCTCCGGTGTGGCTAGTACTGAGCAATCACCAAAGCATCCTTGTCTCTTCTACTTACATCTTTCCTGTTTCCTTCTTGCCTCCAGCGAATAATAACATAGGTGAATAAATGCAGCTGATAGACTCATTCATCTAGCATGAATATGCACACTTGAGATGAAGCAGAAAATTCCACTCCTTTTACCTCTTCAAGAAGAATGGTTCTCTACTCGTCAGTACTAAGGCACAAATACACAGCGAATATGCTTCAGTCATTCTCACTCTTCCTGAGTGACCTCATTGACCTTGAAGGTCCAGTTCATAACCACATGTATGCTATTTCATTTACAAAGGCAGAATTGAGAACCAGGTGAAACAGTTCTCATATTTGTATCTACATCAAAAATGAGTCTGGTAAAGTATTCATTATGGGCTTTGTGGATAGAGGAAAAAAAAAAACAAAAACAAAACAAAACAATTCTGTATCTAACCACCTGAAAAATCTTCATGATTTTGTGTCATTTGCTTATCTCAGAGCCCACCAGACAGGATTCAAGAAGAAAGATGTGCTCTGGGAGAACTCAAGGGGGAATCCATCCCATATGCAGCCACCAAACCCTGTCACTATTGCTGATGCCAAGAAATACTCTTTGACAGGAGCCTGATATGGATGTCTCCTGAAAGGCTCTGCCAGAGCCTTACTGATACAGAAGTGGATGCCTGCAGCCAACTGCTGGACTGAGTGCTGAGCACCTGAACCCCAGTGGAGAAGTTAGGGGAAGGACTGATAGAGCTGAATGGGTTTGCAACCCTATAGGAAGAACAATAATATCAACCAATCAGAACCCCCAGAACTTCCAGGGACTACACCACCAACCAAAGAATGCACATGGAGGGAACCATAGCTTCAGCTGCATATGCAGCAGAGCATCTTACCTTATCTGGCATCAATGAGAGGAAATACCCTTGGTCCTGTATAGGCTTGATGCTGCAGCATAGGGGAATGCTAGGATGATGAGGCAGGAGTAGGTGGGTGGGTGGGGAAGCAGGTGGATGGGAGGGAGGTGGGATAGAAGTTTTTGGAGGGGAAACCAGGAAGGGGGATAGCATTTGAAATTTAAATAAATAAAATCACCAATAAAAAAATTTTAAAGATGTGTCCATTTTCAATCAAGTAGGAGGTAAGGGGACTCTCACTTAAGAAACCAGTAGGCATATGTAAATCTCATGTATTTTAAACTAAATATGTGTAACATAATCATCAGTTCCCAAGTGAGTCACGAGACAAATGACCCCCTCTGCTGTTCACTGATTGGTCCAACAAACACTTTTAAACAGTAACTGAAAACAAAATCTTTCTGACACGTACTTGTTTTTCCTTGGTTCGCCTTGCCTTCATCTGGAGCCTTTTACTTAATAGGAGTTACTGATTTCCTCAACCCAGAGTCAAAGGCGCAGTATACAAAATGGAGCCTGTGTTGAAACTTTGTCAATGGTACCATCTACTTACTCCTGTGGGATGTAAAGTTTGTCAAAAATTATGCACTCTTCTGTCAACAGGTTATTAAAACAAACTTTACAAACTGATGTATGTAGTAATGTAAGATATAGCCACCATATAATAAGTGCATACAATGTGGCAATCATCTCAGCTTTATCAGGACAGCATCTTCAGCCTTCATTACTCCTTCATGAAGAAGTCTCTTATATACTCTCCTCTTTACAGATGAGGAAACTAAGGGGCAGTGTCTTAGTTTTCTGTATTTCTGTATTAAGGCACTGTGACCAAATCAAGAGTTTACTAGGTTCTTATAGTTTTAGATGGTGAGAGTCCATAGCCATCACGGTAGTTAGCATGGCAGCAGGCAGAACTGGAGCAGAGAGCTTACATCTTGGTTTGCCAGTACAAGGCTAACTGTGAATGGCCTAGGCATTTGAAAAGTCAAAGCCCACCCTCAGTGACACCCCTCCTTCAACAAGGCCATGCCTCCTAAATTTTCCCAAATAGTACCACCAACAAGGAACTAAGTATTCAAATATAGCAAGCATGTACAGGGTGAGGAAGCATCCTTATTCAGTCTACCACACACAAAAAGGGAGAACCAACAATGGATTAGCCAATTCTGACCTTACAGACTAATGTATTTTACATTTGTGCAATACACTATACTTCTTACAAAGTATGCAGAAGGTTCATAGAGGTGTCTGTAACAGGTCATATTAGTTCTTCAGGACAAACCCCAGTTGCCTTCCTTTATTCTGTGAATTGAACTATTCAACAAAGAACAACACGGTGAGTTCCTACTTCCCCAAGATTGTAGCCAAATGAAACTCAGCATTTCCTTATGCTGAAAGAGAAGAAATCCTATGCTCCCATTCTTTAGTAAAACGGAGAAATCATGAACTCAAATTCTGTCTCTCATCTTCCCCAAAAGCTCCCACAAAAATGTCTGTCCCACACTTGAAAGCAAGCATTTTGTGATTAGAATCTATGTTTTTCTTTGTTTTGTGCCCTCACAGCACCTCACCCATGGTTCTGATAGGTATAAAATGGCAACAGGGTGGGTGTATAAAGAATAAAGAAATAATCCTAAAAACTTTTGAATATCAGAGGGAGAGAAAGAAAGAGGGTGTATGGGCAAGCACTAGCGTGGGTTGGGAGGTGAGAAGGATCCTGGAGTTTAGGTAGAAAACGTTATGATCAAACTATACCTTAAAAAAATAAAATGAAAGTTTAAAAATGTGATTTTGTCATAACAATGGTTTACATTTATAGTCTTTTTATATTTACATATAGAATTGAAAAAGCATGGCACAAGTTATATAAGCATCTGTAGAAGGAAAAACTTA
The DNA here is from genome assembly GCF_900095145.1 of Mus pahari. Lineage (NCBI taxonomy): Eukaryota > Metazoa > Chordata > Mammalia > Rodentia > Muridae > Mus > Mus pahari. Next base: position 9,325,608 of record NC_034593.1, on the reverse strand, counting down.
ACATTAAAAAGCAGCAAGTATACCAAATGCTTTCCAGAGCTCTTTCTCCATTTTGTTTATTTTTTTCTTGCTCCCCAATATTGCTATTACTCTATGGTCAGAGTAGCACCCGTTTCATGAACATTTCATTGTCTTCATACTTTCAACTTAATGCTACATGTGAACAAATTATAAGTAAACAAGACTTAGAACAACTTCCCAAGATGATCAAAACGTGATATTTTTTTGATTTAGCATCTCAGAAGCAACACAAATGCAAATCTGTCTGTCCTAGAAAAGCTTAGGACCTACCATAAAAGACAAGGTGTTGTGGACAGTAATGTAGGGAACTAAGCTGGAAGAATTTCAGAGAACATGTCTAAGTTTTAAATGCGATTAATTTAAAGTATAATGATTTTATTGTGTTGTTGGTATCATATCATTGCAGTATGAAAGAATGGACAATTTCATTCAGTGCCCTGCTGTTTTCTGATTTTTGCATCTGTATTTCTCTATGTCCACTATTCTACAGCTATGTTGTTCATATGTAAGATTTCAAAAACAAACTGACATGGTAAATTTTATGTCCACACCTGCTGTGCTAAGCTTTCTTCCTTTCCATCGCTGTGAATCCACAGCTACTTGTCATTTTTTGATATGTTCTATAAAACTGAACCCTGCACTTTCATATTGTCTGACTGTAGGATACAATGCAGTGTTTCATGTCATCATGAACATCTTCAAGGCAAGGTCTATTATCAAATGTTAAATGTGTAGCAATCTGACTGCTGCACCAGACACTTAGAAACTAAAAATAAGCATACAAATCTTGTTCTTGTAAAGCACTGGGGAAATGTAACACCCTTCGGAGAAAATGTATAATTTGAATCACCAGTGAGACTGGAGTGTGTTTAATTGCTTCAAATAAATATTAAGGAAATATATATTTTCTTTTAGAAGTGTTTCTTCTAGCTACTGTGGCAAATAAGGATGCCTACTTTCACCAGTTCTATTCAACATATATTGGAAGTCTTCGAGAAATAGTAAACATTAAAAAGAAAAAAGTTTTCAACATTTTGAATTGCAAATAAATTAAACTATCCCTGTTGATAGACAGCATGATCACATATTTTGAAAAGCTTAAATATTCCAGCAAGAGCTGATTATATTTCACCAAAAAAAAAATCACTAAACTGAACTCAAAAATATATAAATAGCAACATTTCCGAAAATAGAAAGGAAGACTACAATACAATCAGATTTATAATAGCAACAACAAAATTTAGGAATAAATTTAGTCAAAAAGCCAATTTCTATGTAAAGTGATTGAATATATATATATAAAATTTAAGATGGAAATAAATGGAAAAAGAGCCTCCATTAGTGGGAAGAAATAACATCATTAAAATGTGGATTTGACCAAAGGGATGTATGGATTCGATGTAGTCCTACTCAAAAAATTATTACATAACAAGGGGAATTAATCCCAATAAAGGAAACTATTGAACATAGAACATGGAATATCACCCTCACTGCCTGTGAATCACATTACAACATTAAGTAACCATCAGACAAATGAAAGATTGTGGAAAATCGTGGAACAAATTCTCACACTGATAGCCACTGGATTTTGAAAAATTTACATTGTAATGATATGTCTAAAACAATAGTAAGATGGTATAAATCAATACAGATCCTATTCTAATATTATCCTGATTAAAATTTCTCTAAAATTACTTATTAATTCATATATCATTGTACATAACATTACTGTCACCTTAAATTTGGAATATATGGACATGTACTTATATACTGTAATAAAGGATCTTAAAGAATAGAGTAATTTTAATCAATCAAATAATTTTTAGTTATACAAAAATCCACGTATGGAAACTCATGCAAAAACATTAGTCTTATGTATGTCCACCAACATCTAACTAGGTTCAACTGAAGAAAATGCTGGCTTGGTGATCTGCATTTTAATTATTAAAAGGAACAAACTGATAGAAGGTGAATAATATATAAGAATATATATATTACAAAATATAAGCAAAAAGGACATCATCATCACTAACAGACTTGAGGATACAGAGAAAAATCTGAACACAGAGCTATAGTTTCCAGAAACAAGGACCATCCAAGAAATAAGATGTAAAAGATAAGATTTTATAAAAAAAATCTCAATGTCTTTATGAAGAAAGACATATCAATGTGCAAGTGTGAGTATGTTTTATTTGACTGAAAATATTCATTTAATAAATTTGGATATTTCTAGACACATTTCCAAGCATGTTGCATGAAACAATCACTCACTGGTCACCAATTTAGGGAAATCATGTCAGAGAAAAGGGAGCAAGTTGTAATAATAGTGCCAATTCTGATTGATAAAAAGGCACTTTCAATTTTCAACAGACTGGTTCTTGGCAAAAAAGCAACCTCTTTTCCAATTCTGCAATGTCTTGTTCTTTATAATAATGGATATAGCTACAGACTCATAGGATAGCCTTATAAATAGTTTCTCTTCTATTTTCTCTAAAACAATCTGAAATGTAAATCATCATTATCACTAGTCTTTTTACCCAAGGTCAGATGTGTACTTAAAAAAAAATTGCCCAAAATTTTTAACAGCTCCACCAATAACAAAAAGATTTTGTTCTTTTTTCAGAGAGGGAGGTCATTTTCATCTCACAGACCAAAGTGAATTTGCATCATATGTAGCTATGCATCCTAATATCTGAGTAGGTTGGTAAGCGTTGCAATAAGGACTGAATGAATGGTCTTTCAGAAGCCCAGCAATCTGCATAGTGAAACTTATAAAAGCTATCTTTCTCCAAACTACATAGTTCTGTTTTTGTTCAAAGTTCCTCTAAGGTCAAACCTACCTTCCAAGACACTAATGTCAACTTAGTCACCTGAAGAGATTTGGACAATACAAAATACCATGTTATCTTTGCATTTGAACTCCATTTTATGTATTTGATGAAGTATTTCAACATAAAATAATCTCAAGGAATTAAAGAAAACCTTTAGAAAAGTTTTTACGTTATGTAGATCTCCAGCTTGATAATAATAGTAGTGTAATTTTCTATTCTTTGTTTTGGTCTATTTGTTTGTTTGTTTTAACAAGCCAAGGCCAAACTGGAACTCCCTAAAGAGCTGGCAACCTTGAATATCTATGTCATTCTCCTGCTATACCTCTGAAGAACTGGAATTAAAACCATACCCCCAGCCCTGCCCAGATTTTACTGAGACTCAAGTTCAGGTTTTCACTCATACTAGAAGAAACACCACCAAACTACATATTAACATTCTTATTCTTTAAAATTCCTTTGAAAGAAAAGTGTCAGTTGCAATTTCAACCCTTTGGTATAATTGTGACAAGTATAAATAGAATGTATTTGCTGAAGGTAAATATGATACTTTGTATCTCTCTGTACTGTTAATTATTGATCCAATTAGCATATCTATCAATTCATATAATTTCAGACACATCTCAGGGATTTCTGAGTATGTTTTCCAAAGAGTCTTCAAACAAACAAACAAAAAGCAAAACAAAACAAAAAACAACCTAGCCCAGCTCTCTGCCAGGTGCTGAATTGAAATGTTCAAACTGGTACGGTCAAGCCTCAATATGTGACTCAATATGTGACACGAGAGCCTCAATATGTGACTGCACTTGGAAGTGGATCCTTAAAAGGGGAATTATGTTAAAATAAGGTCATTTAGAGTTGGCACTTAATAATATAACTAGTGTCCTTGTAAGAAGTTATGAAGACATATAAAAGCACTGAGAGAAAGTCACGGTGAAAACATAGATTTCCTTAACCCAAGGATGTGGTTCCAGTAGAAATCAGTTATACTAGCACCTTGACCTTGCACCTGACCCTTCAATAATAGTGAAGCAGATTGTTTCTGTGCTTTAAGGTATTCAGGCTGTGACATTTAGTTATAGTTGCACTAGTAGACTAGAAAGCCTGTCTATCATCTTTTCTCATTTCTAAGCCAATTGATATGACTGGAAGAGAAAGTTGCTGTGGTCACACAAAGACATTTGAATATGAACACGTACTCATGCATATATGTGTGCTCCAAAACAGATAAACACCACCCCTATTTTGTTGCCTTCCTTATACAGATTTCTGATATAAATACAGGAAGAATGAAACACAAAGAAAAGAAAAGTAAATGCTATAAGGCATTGTACAACCAAGCTTGCCTCTATGTACCATGAATTATAAATGCTCTAAGAAAGAGTTCTGGGTATAAAAGTTACTACTTTCATAAGGTTAAGGTATTTCAAGGACAGCATGATGGTGTGGTTTTGACATTAGAAAATTTTATCTTTATTTTTTTTTCATGCAGACATATTCCTACAGTATTAACCTATATGTAATTAAGATTCAGCCCGAGGCTAGGTGTGGGAATACAAGCATTTAATCCCAGACCTCAGGAGATACTTCTTGAATTGTAAAGTCACCTTATTTACACAGTGAGTCCCAGGACAGCAGGAAAAATCCTATAACACATATCATACTACACTCCTGCCAAGACTGTGCAAGGGTTAATTTCTCCACATGCGTGTTAGCAGTGTTACAGATGAAGAGCAGTTGTCCTATGGTGGATATTCATGAATAATATACATGTATAAATTCATATATATATCACATATATATTATTTCAATTGTTATGTAGAATATATATGCATATACACACATATATACCTATATATGTAGGTATATGAATGGGTAGAATAAGTGTTTTTATTTACTACACCATTATTTACAACATTTAAAATCTAAAACCAATGGAAATCACTATCAACAGACATATGAGTAGAAATAAACATGTACATGGTGATATACAACCCATCACAAAAGAAAATGCTGTTGGCAACAACATGCAGAAGACTGTGCTAACTGACATAAGCCAGGCAAAGGAAAAAGGTTAAATGTTCTTACTGACAAGTGAAGCCAAACCTAATTACTCCATTAAAGCAGGGAGGTGGAAAGAATTTCAAGAGCCTAGTAGAAAACGATGACAAGGACATTCAGGAAAAATTAGTAATACCGTTCTGCTGCATGTTAGAAGGCATTGTGGCTTAATGTACTGACACAGGAGCTATGGAGACCAGAGACTGGCTGATGGCACCTCTGTATTTTTATCGTTGTTTTAATGCTACTGAGTGGTGTTTTTAAACAGAACATGGCTGTTGAACTTTAGATAGCCTTGGACTTTATGTTGTCTGCCTTTGTCTGCCAGTACTGACACACCATGTGTGTTCCATTCCATCTAGGGCCAGAACTGGTGTTAATAATTCTTCCCTGTATGAGGTCCTTTTGTTTCTCTCAGTTCTCTTATTTCTTAAATAAGTAGTGTAACAGAACTGTACTCTGTAAGGTTGCCCTAAGATCTACAGATGATTACACTGTGAGTACCTTGGACAATTTGTCAGTCTAGGAATGGTGTGACACTATTTATTAAATTCTTGAAAATTTAGAGTCATTCAAATTTAAAGATCAGATACAAAACCTCATGTGGTCTGCAAGAAAATAAAATATTATGAGGCCTGGCTGATGACTTGACGCCATAGTGTATTCTAGAGATATTCCTCCTTAATAACTGTAATAATTTTGAACAACTCCTACATTATAATTCTCTTTGAATTCTTTAAACAGGCATCATGAAGACCAGAGAACCAAAGGAATTTAAAGTGCAATCATATAAAATGTCATTTTTTTCCAGAATATGTTTATAAAGAAGCTAAAAACAAATGTAGTCTTCAAAAAACACAATAAACAAAAGAAACAAAAACAGCAAGTTACACGTTTATTTTGAATAGAAACTATCGAGTGGATTGCTCACCAACTTAAACTCAGACATAGGATAACAATTTACAGAAAAATCTTTCGATTTCTAAACTCTCTTGAGAAACACTGCTGCTCACTGTTTCACAGTGCATCTTACTAGGTAGTGAAGGTGGACTAAGGTTCAGAGTCTCCTTTGTTAAGTAAGCTTCTTTCTTCTCTTGAAACAAAGAAAAGCTGCATTTGCACTTGAATTTAACAGGAGAATACAAAAATAAAACGCAACTCCAGAATGCAATGAATATTCCAGAGCCAATTACATAGTTTTTTAATTACCTTCAAATATAACTAATGCTTGTGACTGAACAGGAAAAAAAAGGTTTCTGAGTCAGAACTGTATTGAAATTCTTCCTATTGTGACTGAGGAATTTTTATCAGTCTGAGCTCTCCATTTCTCACTGTATAATAAAGAAAAGGTTATTTGAGGATTGAACTATCCTCATGATCGAGGTAGCTAGAAAACTGGCTGGCACAGGGAGGCATTTGACAAATTTGTTTTTAACCTTTCAATGGCAAATTTAGCAAGGACAGGTAAATATCTGCATTGTGTATCTCCATAGGTATCGAAACGATTCATTTAGCAACCCTTCTTAGAAATCTATTTTAAATCTCATGTTGCTCTTCCCTGCTTATTTTAGAGAAAATGTTAATATTCAAGGAAAAAGGAAAATGTCTTTAAGATAATAAAAATTTTGAGTATATTCATGATATACCAGGGCGATATATAGGTGTTGTACAAATGGCAGTCCTGAGACAGGCCTTGAGCTCATTTGATTATAAAATTAAAAGGTTTATTTTAAATTGTTGATAAGAAATTTAAGAAAATTCAGAAGCCTAACATCCACAGATACACTCCCCAAACACACACTTAAGCCTCTAAGGTTCCCCCTATATGTCACAATATATTTTGGATGCTTACAATGTGTTATCAGCTCCATTTACATAAAAGACTGGGGATACAGGCATCTTCTAACATCTTAAGAATGGCAGCTCAACAGCCTCAGCAGGAAACATGCCAAACAAACTAAAAATAAAGGTATATACCGCCCATACCCACTTTTTACAGAGAAGTACACTGTAGACTGGAAACAAAATCTTTTTTTTTCCACTAAAAGTATTTTAAGGTCTCGTTTATCTCAGCCTTCATTGAAATAGTTGGTTCCAAATGCAACGGCTCTTTACTCAACAAAGAAATAAGATCAAAACTCCAGCTACAATATCAGGTTTTTAAAGATGTCAAATCCCAACAGCACTAAACCAGTTCTTCATTGTTCCACATGCTATTCTTATTTTGTAAGTACTCAAACAGCCGGTGCAATTCTTTCCTGCAATGATTTCCTTTTCAATGATTTAAGCAGTCTATTCTCAAAAGCAATGCTCAGAAATCCAATTACCATTCCAACACCACGCTTTTGTAAGCCCAGAGCATTAAACCATAGAATATGCCTCTTCTTGCCCCTTTCTCAAACCTCTAACCTCTCCATCAGGAACTCAGTTTCTCCATCAAAAGACATTTGGATTTTCTTTTGCATTTTTCGACTTCCTTGGATAACAAAGGATAACCATATATTACCTTAAAACAAAGAAAAATACTATGAGTTTTTCATATGAAAATAAATATGTGGAGGTGAATGTGAGGGATAATTGAACAATAATATATGTCCTCTTTAGGATAGTGTTAGTAAATTGCATCATAATATGCTAATATTATGCTAATAATGCATCATAATATGCTAATTAGAGCTTAATTCATCTCATGTTAATATTGAGTATACTGAATACAGAAATTAAGAGTAAAAAGTCCCAAGGTAATTTGCTAAAAGGTAACTTCAGTATTCATATGTTTTTATGTAATTTCCTTGATCTGTATATACAGTCTATCTATCTATCTGTCTGTCTGTCTGTCTGTCTGTCTGTCTATCTATCTACATGAGTTGCATGGATGAAAATAAATGGTGAACATTAAAGAGATAGTGCATGCAAGTTCAAATTTAATTTATGGATGTAATAGCCAAGGCAAAGAAATGGTCTAGGAATAAGGAAAATAAATCTTTAATTGGATTGATGCTGACTAAATCCATGTACAAGAACTCTAGATATAAGATTTTTTCTAATAATGAGTCATTCTCAACCTGTCCTATTCTACAAAAGACATAAGAATTGTGAATTATATAAGCTCTATTTCAGAAATGGACCAATTTTTCATAACTCATGTTAGAATGAAGTCAAATACATGCACAGCACCTTGGAGCCGTGAAATAAAGTTTGTGATTACAATATCAAAATTCTATGATCTGTGATTTCTAATCTAACATTAGCAGGGAGAATACAAATATATTTTGAAGTTCAAAAGAAAATTATATCTAACAGTGAGTATAATCTGTAAGCTTATCATTCTCAAATGGTTTGTTACAGACTTAAAATACAATTTGTGTGTGTGTGTGTGTGTGAGAGAGAGAGAGAGAGAGAGAGAGAGAGAGAGAGAGAGAGAGAGAGAGATAAGAGAGAGAGAGAAGGGGGGGGGAGGGAGGGAGGGAGGGAGGGAGGGAGGGAGAGGGGCTTGTTTTTATCAGACCTTATTCAGAAAAAAAAAATGTTCCTCTAACGTTCTTTATTTTACAGATTAGGTATCTGAGGCAGATTTTAAGATATATTCATTGATTTGGAAATCATGGATTTAATGTTTCTTTTTTTGTAGGCAAAATGTCATGCATGAGATTAAAGAGGTGACAACTGTGCTCACTTTATGAGAGCACAGTTCCTGTAACCATGCAATGGATGCAGGAAGGAAAGACTGAAAACAGTGTGTCATATAGCCAGTTCATAAGTACTATGAAGAGGAAGGAATGGGGCTAAAGAAAATCATTATGAGGGTTTTCATCTGAAGGAGCAACTCAATGCCATCAAATGCATGGAGGATAACACGGGAGAAAATTACTATACAAGGTGAAAATAGGAGAGCTAATTAGAGATGGTCATTACAAAACTCTTACATTCAATTTATATCCAATTTTCTTCCTGTGTAGCATCCTGTTTCCCATATGACCATCAATACAAATCTATTATAAATTATCAAGTATTTACTGATCAATGCAGTAAATGTTTGATATATTGCTACTAGACTGTGATTGTGTGTGTGTGTGTGTGTGTGTGTGTGTGTGTGTGTGTGTTTTCAAATACCCAAAAGTCTTTAGATATCATATTGTAGAAGCTGCTCAACATATGATTTATGGAGCATTAAAAGTAAGTAGGAAAGGCTTAAATGAATTCTATCTAGATAGTGGAGCAGAGCAGACACTCAATCCACATCTGTATAGTGTAGTCAGAAAATCTTGGTGTTTATTGAACTATACAGATTATTTAAGAAAGTGATCCCGGGCTAGTGAGATGGCTCAGTGGGTAAGAGCACCCGACTGCTCTTCCAAAGGTCCGGAGTTCAAATCCCAGCAACCACATGGTGGCTCACAACCATCTGTAACAAGATCTGACTCCCTCTTCCGTAGTGTCTGAAGACAGCTACAGTGTACTTACGTATAATAAATAAATAAATCTTTAAAAAAAAAAAAAAAGAAAAAAGAAAGTGATCCCATATAAGGACTATCACAGGGAAGTCATTCCCAGTTTGTCCAAACAGAGACCAGAAGACAGTACAGAGCATGACTTTTCAGAGCTGAGGAGAAATGTAGGAAACCAAGTTGGGAAGCAACAGCAATCGTTAAAGCTAGTTGGAACCTTCCATGGTGGTTGGCTGATATATATGTTTGATCTTTTCTCTTGAGCATATTTGATAATGTCTCTTTTGAGTATTTGAGGTGGACAGGTTTTGTTTTGTTCTTATATGAGAAAATGACCAGCTGAAGAAGCAGAAATGGATGTAAGCATGCAATGGATGAGGAAATCCTATGAATGATAAAATTATACTCTACAAATTGATCTGCAAATGGCTAACTCCCCTTTTACTCATTCTTCTAGTTACAATTTCTCTTACAAAATATTGGCATCTGGACATGAATCTACAAACTGATCATTAAATAATGTTGCCCTATAAAAACACTGACCGGTGTGCTAGGGGATTAGTATGTTGTATGCATGTATAACAGTAATTTTTAGCCAGGGCCATACCATTTTATCACTCACAGTTGCTGAACTGTGACTGTTATTGATATTCTACCAATTTAGTTTACAGAATGTGTTTTTCTAGTTTCTTCCCTTTTCCATCCTTACAGAGGATTTCCAGATTAGCCTGATTGCAGACATAAGCATGGTACCATAAACCATTCATTAATTTCTTGGCACAGAAATTCCTTCCTCCCTTTGTAAAAGAAGTGACCATACTCTGCCATGCCGATCTGATCTCTCCTCAGAGACCCTATCAGGATGCTTCCACCTGCCTATGATATTAATAATTCTTTTAATAAATTTTTTGCCCCAGAAGATATCTACCTCAGTGTCCTCATTTATGCAGAAATCTGAAAAATCCACATAGGAGTGGATTTCTCAAAAAATGATATAGACAAAATGACATAAGTAACTCTCTCTATACATACACATAATGCAATTAGATAGTATCCATATCATAACACGATAACTTATTTTAAAATTTAATTATATAAAAGTTCACTTTACCAAAGCCAGTGTTCTTGTGATGCACATCTCTTAGCTATTATTACAATTTTAAAAAGGCTGATAGAGACAGGCAAGAAAAAATTAACACAGTATCTGGGTTACATAAAAGGAAGCCTAAAAATAGAATATCTACATAAAAAATTAAGCAGACACAATGGGTCATAGAGAAGGGGAAATCAGATAGCCTGATTCTAATTCCAGAATTTCTAGTAAGAAAATATGTCACTCCCTTCTGGGATTATGTGGATGAATTATGTGGTTTTCATCTTAACAGACTGTCATGACCACCTATAACTTGTGTCTCTCTGTGGGTGTTTGTGTTTATTCTTTCTATTGAAAATAAATTTGGGGGCTGGAGAGATAGCTCAGCAGTTAAGAGCTCTGACTGGACTTCCAGAGGTCCTGAGTACAATTCCCAGCAACCACATGGTGGCTCATAACCATCTGTAAGGGGATCCAATGCCCTCTTCTGGTGTGGCTGAAGAGAGCAACAGTGTACTCACATATATATAATAAAAAAGTAAATGTTTAAAAAAGGAAAATAAAAGAAATTAATTTTTTCATATAATATATTCTTATCACAGTATTACCTGCCTCACCTCCTTCCAGGTCATCCTCTGTTGTGAATAGCCCTGTAGCTAATAATATTTGATGTTAATTCCATTCTCCTGTGAGAGGCTGAGAACAAGGGAGCAAGGAATGAGTCAGCACTAGGGTGATTTCCAGGAAACCTGCTTCCCACCTTAATTTGTAAAATAAAGTAGAGCTTTTTTGGGCAGATAAAAGGGAAGGTGGAATGAAAGGTGGGGAGAGAGAAGAAGCAGTAAATGGAAGAGGGAGAGGATGCAGAGGAGGAGGAAGGTGAAGAAAAGTGGAACAGAAGCACATGGCCTGGAGAAACCTCAAGTTCTAAGGGGTTTCATAGATGTGGAAGATGGTAGTGTAGCAGTAGACCTGCCCAATCTAGGCGCACAGCATGGATTCATATTAACTGTGTTGTGTTTTCATTGCTGGGGCGTAATTGTGTTGGAGATTTACTGCATCACTTCTCGCCTTCTTCCTCTCTCTTTTTAGAAAGCAAACAGGAAGAAAAACAAAAACAAAATAAACAAACAAAAAACAGGTTATCAAAGTGAAACAACAAAGCAGGATAAACACATATACACAAAGATATACACACACATATGCACACACACAAAGATATACACACACATATGCACACACAAACGCAAATTAAAATGTAAAATCAGAAATGTTGATATACAAGTAAAAGACCAATAATGTAAAAACAAACAAAAAATACAACAAAATATGTCATTAAGTTTGTTTTGGGTTGGCTACCACTATCTATGCTAGGCATGGGACATGCCCTTAAGTAAACCACTTATAATGATGAAATAACGTATTTCTTTATGGACCTTAAGTTCTGATTTCTAGTGGTGGTCTGATCCGAAGCTTTCAGGGCACCACATGATGACTACATGCAAGGCATGTACAGAACTTTCTCTCATAGACTACATTTCCTAAATTGTGTATATAAATGTATTGCAGTGCAAGCATCAAAACTCTCTGCCAAAGCAACGTTTTCATGATTTTAAAGCATTATGATCCATAAACAAAAAGAAAAACACACTAACAAATAAAACTGTTTTGCAATCTCAGGAACTGTTACATGCAATTATAAATTTTATGCTATGGGATTATTAATAGTAAATATTAATATCTAAATTTTAGCTATGTTTACAAAACTAATCACAAAAACTTTTATCTTAGAAGCAATAAAACCTCAGCCAAAGACATGAAGATGCAGAAATGTTTCGTTGCCCATATTATACACAATTTAGTTAAAACTATTGACACATCTCTTTATTTACTCTCCCCTGACATTTTTTATTTTATTTTTAGTTATATTCTATTTTAATTAATTAATTAATTAATTCGCTTTACATCCTAATGGCAGGCTTCACACTCACATCCCAGACTCCCCCAGATGCCTTCAGCCATCCTACTTCCCTTCACCTCTGAGAAAGAGGAATTACCTCCTGGGGACCCACCTAGGCACCTAAAGTCACTGCAGGACTAGGTACATCCTCTTTCACTGAAGCCAGACAAGGTACCCCAGTTAGGGGAGCACAATCCACAGGCAAGCAACAGAATCAGGGTAAGACCCTATTTTACTTGTTAGGGTACCCTCATGGAGACCAAGCTACATATGTGTGTGGGGGAGGGCCAGGTCCAGCCCATGTATGCCCTTCTGTTGCTGGTTTTGTATCTAGGAGCCCCCACCCCCAAGTGAGATTTAGTTACTTGAATAATAGGTGCGAATAAGTCTCAGAGTCTAGGCACACTTAGTCAAGCTTTCATGAGTGTTTCATCTCCTAGGGAGTTCTCGTGAGCAAAATACGGATAAAACATAATGACCATTGGAAAGACATCAACATTTAAAACAGCAAAAACAGTTATCCTTACCCCAAGACAAGGTGCTTGATATGGAAATGCATATTAACAAATGGGTGTAATTTTCAATAAATTTTTACAAGTTTAAAATACTATTACCAGCTAAAGATTATAAGAAAACCATAAAAATAAGAGACTAAATGAAATTTTGAGGCCAATTTCGCCTCAAACATGCAAACAATATACATTTTTATTGCTACTTAATTACATTTTTTTCCAATTTTAACAAAAAGACTCATGTCACTTTATAAAATAAAACTAATTTTCTTTAATAAGAAAGTCTAGGAAAGGGGATAGCATTTGAAATGTAAATGAAGAAAATATCTAATAAAAAACATTAAAAAAGAAAGTCTACTCCTTTGTCCATCATCTCAAAAGTAAAATGATAAAATTTTAAATAGCAAATATGCCAGCTAGCAAAATCTGTGCTAAGACTTAATGATATAGAAAAAGACCTGGTTCATGACTTAAAATAGAACTAAGAAACCGATCTTGATTACACTAAGAACACCCTATACTAACACTCATTATATATTCAAATCATTTGTAAAATGATAATTATTTAAATCATATAAAAGGGATGCACTTCTAGATCTCTGTGAGTACAGCATAAGGTGGAAATGATAGCAACTTGTACTTGTATTCATGTTTTAATTCCACATTAGGGTGCAAGAAGCTGTAAAGACTTTCTACAAAGTATATATTTTCTAGGATCACCAAAATATTAAGATTAAGATAATTCCCTTATCATAAACTAAACATGTAGTGAAATATGTTAGAAAAAAATATGTTAGAAATCCGAGATAAACTGAAATATATATTGATAATGGAAATGATTACAATATGTAGAAAATTTGGTTAGCACCATAGTTTTGTAGAACAAGAAGAGTACCTTTCATTTTATTTCTCAAAAAATAGTCAGTAGACCAGTGTGATTCTATCTGTCCAGATATATATTTACACATAAAAAGGAATATAAATATATTTATATAAATATATTTTTAAAATTTGTTAATTGTTGCACACTATGCAAATATAATTGACAGAATTCTAGTGTTTAACTCATTTTTAAATTCCTAGAAATTGACGGCAGCTGACTTAAATTATCAGTTATTCTTCATATTTATTAACAAGTAATCTTAATCATGCATTCTGAGTAACAAAATGGTTGGGGACAGCCACTTCTAGTCTCTTCTCCCCTCCTTTCTTTCTGCTTGTTTCTTGCCTATGTTGGAAATTGTTGCCACTCCTCTATAAACAGTAAGACTGTGAATTCCCAACCTTTTGGTCCATTTGCCAATTACTGAGAGCTCCTTGGAATCTCAGGTCAGGCAGTTTGACTTTGAACTACATGGCCCCACTTTTGCTCCATTCCTCCTATTGTTTAGTATTGGGAAAGCAGCTCAGTTGACCCTTACTAATGAAGCTTTTTTAGCATATCTAAACCTATTTTCTCTCTAAGGAGTCAAGAACATAGCAACCTAATTGCTTTTAGCTGAGAAGTTGTTTGAAAGAGATTTCAGAGTCGTTTTATCATTACTGTAAAGGCCGAGATTGAAGGAAAAAGAACCTATCATTAGGAGGTTATGAGAGGAATTTAAATTGGAATTCAGGATAGCAACTGCTAATATAATTTACAAAGTGAGCACCATCACGACTCTGTTGATATGGATGCAGATCACAGTTATGACCCCTTTGAACAATTATGTTCCATAAGAAAAACCACTGAAAGATCTACATGAGAAGTGAACAGGCATCAGTCACATACAACATGGAAAATTTTATGATTCTCAGAGACTATGTCCATATTATTAGAAAAATATTCAGTGATGCTGGACAGTGGTAACACATGCGTTTAATTCCAGCACTCAGGATGAAGCTGCAGACAGATTCCTGAGATTGAGGTCAGCTTGGTGTTCAAAGCCCAGAACAGCCATTGCTACACCATCTCAAAAGAATCTTCCCTGGAAAAACAAAACCAACCAACCAACCAAACAAACAAAACAGGTGGACTAGAGAGATGACTCAGTGGTGAAGAGCACTGAATGCTTTTCCAGAGGTCCTGAGTTCAAATCCCAGCAACCACATGGTGGCTCACAACCATCTGTAATGGGATCCAATGCACTTTTCTGCTGTTTCTAAAGACAGTCACAGTATATTCATATACATAAAATAAGTAAATAAATCTTTAAAAAAGCAGAACAGAACAAACAAATTAATGAACAAAGAAAGAAGCTCAGTGAGCACAGACATAACTGTAGCATCACAGACTTCTTCACAAGAGTCAAACTTGCTCAGGTCATCAGACACTCCCATTGTTTACTGCCCAGGCATCTTTGCACTTTGTTACTGTTCTTGATAGTAAGAAATGTATCTTATGACCATTGTACTTAAAACATGGTGTTAGCATTTGATCCGATAGTGAAATAAATGGTGAGATGTACAGAGAAGTTTAAATATGAGACTAATAGTAGGAAAGAAATTGTAATCACTTACTGTTGGGAACAAAATAAGGAGGGGCTGGGGGGGGCCGGGGGAAGTGGGGGAAAGGAAAAAGAGGCCCACGCTCCGCCAGAGTTTCCCTAATCTCTGGTCAGTCATGCATGGGAGGGCTGCTACCTATCCACCCATCCCTGGGTGGGCATTCCTCTATCCCACTATCCAACACTTCTGGGGTTGGCCAAGGGGCAGCCCTGCCTGGGGAGACCCCCCTCCCACAAGCTACTTTGCTAAAGCCACCAGGGTTGTGGGAGAGAGGGAATAGGGGAAGAAGTTCCTAACACTGACTAGAGTGAGCAGCGGGCCTTGAAGGAGCAGACACTCTATGGTTTAAGAGCTTTATTATAGAAATGCAGGGGGAAAGAGAGAAGGAAGAGAAAGAGAAAGGGGGGAAGGGAGGGGAAGGGAAGGGAGGGAAGGGGAGCAGAGAAGAGAAGACAAAGAAAAAGGGAAGAGGAGAGAGAAGTGAGAGATAAAGGAACAAAGGAATAAGAGAGTAAGAGAGCTTGGTGGTGGGGCTGAACACCCCTTTTTATGGTCTTCACTGTTGCTAGGTAACTGGGGAGGAGTTTAGCCTGAAGGTCAGAAGCTTGGGCCATTGCTTACATGACTACTGACCATGCTTCTCTTGTGGGGGCTGTGGGAGGTATACCTTAGGCAGGGGCCGGAGTTCCAGGAGCATGAGGGAACACCTACCATGTCATGAAGGTGAATTATGACCATTGGGGTTCAGATCTCAGCTCGACTGGATACCAGCCTGCAATTCCCCACAACTTACTATAAGTCATGTACATCTATATACCTTACATAAACAATAATACACTTCCTCATTTTTGCTGTATTAGAGGTAGATTCTCTTATAAGTTACCAGTCAAGGAACAGGTAAGTTTTGATGTACTGTTTGCAAGTGGCAATGAACTTGAGTCCCAAGAGTTTGACTGTGATACCTTGCTCTTTAACTTTTGAACATTAAAGAAAGTAATAATTTTAACAGTTGGAATTATGCCTTTTTTTTTTCTTTTTTCCGAATGAAAACACTTCTATTGAATTGGAAGTAAGCAAATAGCCTATTGTTGAAGCTACACCTACTGTTCGATTTGGAAAAAGTGTAATAGTCATTCTTCTTATAAGCTTAAAAGATGCTATGAATGTTACAGAGACAACCTCCCCTTTAGCCCTCAAGAAGATAGGAGAGTCACACAGACTTGCATATGTAACTTTCCTACACTTCACAGAACACATGAGCGGATCAGCTGATTCTAAAGAGTAAATTCAGGGCAAAAGGAGATTTCTTCATGTCTATTTGATTAAATGAAGGGAAATAGCAGCATGTATTTAAAACTTAGAATTGTGAAATACATTAGAAACCCTGTGTCAGTGCTTCAAACCAAATCATCAAAACTTGAAAAAAGAAAATACAGATTAGGAAACTGCAGGGACAGCACACCTGAAGACTCTGCTCTGTAGACTTTGGCCCCCTTGGCAAGACTGAGACATTTCCTAGTACTGTGCTGTGGCTCAAAACCGAGTGTGAGAACACACTTAAGAATAATTAATGGTAAAACTGGATCTTGGGAAAACTAGAGCTTAGTCTACACATATACATATGCTTTAAGCTTTTCTTCCATCTCAAATCTACCAGCCAAAACTTATGTATTTCATTTTTAATCAGATATTAATAGTGCACGGTTGATTTTCTAAATATAAGACAAAATCATTTATCTTTCTTGAGTAATTTCAAGAAAGTAACATCTCTCAATTTCATTAGGATTACAGTTAGTTAAAGATATATCTTAGAGCATAATACTTCCATGTTCATTTGTATATAGATTAGAAAGCAAAAATACAATTAGAAGATACATTTCTGGATCATTCTTAATAAGATACGTTTTATAATTTCAGCATTATCATTTAGGGTAAGTGTCCAGTATATGACAATGAGTAAATGTATGTTTTTTTCATCAGATTTGGGAAATATAGCTGTTAATAACTTTATTTTAATATAATATCTAGTAAATTGAAGGATAGAAACCATTCTTATAGATTAAATAAATATAGACTTGGAAATTTGGTTAAAATCATTCATTTAAACATTATACATTATAAAAAATAGTGTCTTTTTGTATTGACTGGTTTATTGCTTATTAATTTGTGCATAAATAATCTAAAACATGGAAAAGGAAAAGATTTTTCTGATAACTAAATCACAGGAAAGAGAATGTATGTTTGTGCTTGTAGTACATGACCATGATCCAAGTGTTTCATATTGATTAAATCATTCAATTATTCTTACAAAAATTATGCAGCTGTAATAAATCCCATTTGGCAGGAGACTACACGGAGGACTGCAGTGTTTAGAACTTAACCCACATTCGTGAGCATTGTATTTTCAGCTAACCCATCTCTCTACTGCTACAGAGATCATTACAATCACAGCATATAACTTCTTAACATTGAACAACAAAGGAAAACTAAATAAATATGAAACGGATAAGCTATGGTGTTTGACAATTACCAGCCTATGTCTGGCATGTAGTAAGTACCCAGAACAATATTATAATTTTAAGTGAAAATGTTTACTCTAAAAAACTAATGAAGATATGCTTTTGCGGGGTCTTAAATGGCTGCATAAGAGGCAGTGTGACACTGTTCCTGAACCATCACCAGGCTGTTGATCCCCATGTGTGCTGATGGTTGCTGTTGCCCTGAAACTGATGTGCTGTGTCTTCTATTTTACTTTCAATCTCTCTTTTGGAGAATATAGTTGCCTGACAAAATGAAACAGATGTGGTTCTCAGAAATGAGCAATGGAGGTGGTCATGAGGTTGTGGAGGATTAGGAGCAAACCTCTTTCTTGGCCTTTAGGGCCGTGGAAAAGGTTATCCACAATATAAACAAACAGGCTATAAAAGCCTACATGGTCCTTTGTGGAAACAGTTCATTGCAAGGCATGGCCTTGAATTTGTAATTATGATGACATACACATACCCTCTGGTCTAATGACTGCTGCACTAATTAGCCAGGGTGAAGTTGGGGCCATCAAGGATAGAGAGCTAACATGGTCTCAAGAACAGAAGGTATGGAGAGGAAAAGAAGGAATGTATAGAAAACAAGCAAGTGATAGATGGGTTTATCTTATAAAAGAACGACTTGCTTACGATCTAGAAACAAATAGTAAAAGAAGGAGAGTACATGAAGTCATGGAGTTTCTAGGATGAGGAAATAAAGACCAGAGAATTAAAAGATGATGTTCAAGCATATAAAAACTTAATGCTTCCTTCTCCCAGCTATTGGAAGAATTGAAGACAGCGATGCACAGTGAGATATTAAAGAAAGCTAGCTGCTTTACTTGCATAAATATTAAAACTTAGTAAGAAATTATTGTAATCTTAGTACATGAAATAGTTACCAAAGACTGCTGTCTGCTGTATTAGGAAACCACAAGAACAGTATTCAGCTACCCATGAAGAACAGATTGGATAAAATCTATAAGAAAATATGCTTTTTCTTTCTTTTTGATTTCTGTTTTAAGGAAGCAGAGATTGGAACTAATGATCTGAGATACAAAAAATATGTAGATTTAAGGATGCATAAACAATGTTAAAAGTCTTGATGATATCTTTTTTAGTAAATAAAATACTGGATTCAGGCTCTATGCTCAAGAGAAGGCAAAAAAAAAAAATGAGAAGGGAGAAGGAAGGAAGGACATGAAGGAAAAACGATGAGAATCCTTGGGCAAAGAGAGAGCACTTGAAAGGACAGCTTGCATTCACTATTGACTTCAAGTCATTATTGAATTAGTGCCGCTCCCATTGCCACCTTTCTCGGGATTATCCTCATGCTGAGGCAGGACCTCAATATGTTTTGCTTATTACATTAAACACAAAATGTAATATTGGAAGATTATGACATTCTGGCACTTATCTAAGATGGAACCACTAAAACCACTAAATAGAAGAAGAGACTCTAGCCCATAAAATAAAATATGAAAAAAATCTTACTTCATGGAACACATATTCAATTGTTAATAATGTTATAAAAACTAAATCTGTGTTCTAAAATAATGACTATACACCTTTGATACAAATGTGTCAGAACTCATTTCTGCCACATGGAGTTCACAGCGCATTACAGGCTAAAAGTTTAGGTATAACACAGGAGTGTAGAGGATAAAGATGAGTTGGAGTAGTAATTTTCATGTATAAAAATGTCATTGGCTTTAATGTCTGTCATTAACATGCAGAATCATTTCAATGAGGCTAAATACTTTAAGCATGTAAAACAATATATGAACTATGAGAAAATTCTCCTCTTACATAATTCGATAATTCCAAAGCTTAAATGAAGTGGCCACTGAAAGACTCCCTCCCAGTTTTGGAGGCATACTCACCCTGCCCCTAAATCCCTCCCCAGAGTCATTTAAGAAGAGCATTCCTCTTTTCCATTCTCTCTCTCTCTCTCTGATTCCTAAACCACACAAGGACACAAACAAAAGTGAGAACTACAGACCAATCTTGTTTATGAATATAGATGCAAAAATACTCAATAAAATTCTTGCCAGCCAAATTGAAGAACACATCAAAACCATTGTTCATCACGATCAAGTAGGCTTCATCCCTGGGATGCATGTTTATGTCAGTATAGAAAAATCCATCAACATAATCCACTATATAAACAAACTCAAAGAAAAAATAACATGATCATATCCTTAGATGCAGAAGAAACATTTGACAAAATACAACACCCCTTCATGTTAAAAGTATTGGAGAGATCAGGAATTCAAGGCCCATATTTAAACATAATCAAAGCAATTTACTGCAAACCGGTGGTCAATATCAAATTAAATGGCTCGATACTTGAAGCAATCCCACTAAAATGGGGGATAAAACAGGGATGCCCACTCTCCCCATGTCTATTCAATATGGTACTCATAGTGCTAGCTACAACAATAAGAAAACAAAAAGAGATCAAGGCGATACAATTTGGCAAAGAAGAAATAAAGGTATCACTATTTCCAGATGATATGATAGTACACATCTGCAACCCACAAAATTCTACCAGATAACTTCTTCAGTTGATAAATAACTTCAGCAAAGTGGTCTGATAAAAAACATTAACTCAAAGAAATCAGTAGCCTTCCTTTATACAAATCATCCCATACTCTTAAGTAAAATTATAGCAATGGTGAGTTCAATTAATACAAATAATTGTTTAAAAAACTGTTTAATAAAGTGATGTATATACAGATGATCAAAAATTCAGTAAGATAAGTTTGTTATGATATGTATTTAAAATTTTAAAATGCTTGAGCTTCATTTGTATGAAATAGTAAATGACCTAGTGATGAAAAATGATTGCTAGTCTATCAATATTCCTTGGGAGAAATCAAACCCACAGATTCCATCATGTAATCAAGAGGTGACTATTGCATGACTTTTTTCCATTTGAAGATTGCTATAGTTAAGTATACATCAATTTTAAGAATTAAAATTTGACAAAACTCAAAATATTAATTTAAAATTTTAGTACATGGAGATAGATCTTTTTGACACACTGTTTTGATTTGTCTGATTACCAGATTTATCAAATATAGGTCACTTAGTTAAAATTAAATTTCTTTTTTAAAGGCATTTTTATTAGATTTTTCTTCATTTACATTTCAAATGCTATCCCCAAAGTCCCCTATACCCTCCCTCCACCCTGCTCCCCAACCCACCTACTCCTGCTTCCTGGCTCTGGCATTCCCCTGTACTGTGACATATGATCTTTGCAATACCAAGTGCCTCTCCTCCCATTGATGGCCATCTAGGTCATCCTCTGCTACATATGCAGCTAGAGACAAAACTGGGGGGGGGAAGCACTACTGGTTAGTTCATATTGTTGTTCTTCCTATAGGGTGGCAGACACCTTTAGCTCTTTGGGTACTTTCTCAATCTCCTTCATTAGTGGAGATTAGTACTCCATCCAATAGATGACTGTGAGCATCCACTTCTGTATTTGCATAGCCTCACAAGAGAGAGCTATATCACATACCAACAACAATAGATGGTTATTGGAAACATATACCAAATACAGCTTTGGTCTCATGTTTTATCTGGCAGTTCTTCATTTTGTCTTACTCTGCTTTCTGACTAATGGTCACATTGATTGAAACACTTCAGATCAATGGAACTGATGAGAGCATCTCAGTCTTCCCCTATATCTATTTCACTCTTATTTTGGGTATTAATCCCACTAGACGCCAAAATCAAAACTCTAACGCGAAAATGTTGGTGTCTAACTTGTGAAGCTGTTGTAAAGATCAGTGATAATCTAGACAATTCAAGCATAATCAGTATGAGCTTTACTATTCTGAGGACACTTGACGAAGCACATTTTCATGATTTTGGTAGTATGTGGTGTTATGTTTTCCATTTTCTTTGTTTTGTTGCTGTTACTTTGTTTGCTTTGTCTTGTTTTTAAGATAGAGTCTCTCTGTGCAGGCCTGCCTATATGCACAATGTGTGAACAGTGAATGGGGAAGTAAGAATAAGTGTTTGTATCTCTTCAAGTTACCACTGTTTTGAGCTACCATGTGAGTATTGGGGAGCAAACTTCATTCCTCGGCTTGAACAACCAGTACTCCTGAAGGCTGAGCCATATCTCCATCCCCAGATATTTTCATGAAATAAATATTGAATATTAATAAGATTAAAATGCATGTGGAAAACCAAATAACACTTAATTGCATATTTTAATTTAGTAAATAGTGTAGATAAGTTCCATGTCAAAAAGCCTGGTACAAAAGGATATTTTGTACTATGCCTATGAGATTGACATTAGGAAATATGATAAATCCTGAAATGTATATTGGTATTCCAGGAGAAAAAGAAAACTTGATCCTATAAAGGATAATATCTTATCTGTCATTTATCTGCCTGTCTACCAGCCTGTTTGCCTTTCTGTGATTATACCTATCTGCCCATGAATAGGGACAGAGATGAAAACAAATTTACACACCAAGTCATTTGTCTGCATACAGACATACAGAAAAGACACACACACACACACACACACACACACACACACACACACACACACACACACCACAAAAACGTGAGAGAGATAAAATGAAAAAAAAAACCCACCAATGTCCCTGTGCAAATTTTCTGTTCTGTTTCTGAATGTTTTAAGTTCTAATAAAATTATTCTGCCTATATCTGTACAGGAATTACTTAGAAGTCTACACTTGACTGGAGCTTTGACAGTGTAAGCAACCATTGTCTTTTCAACACCACAGGAAAATTCTAGCACATACTGACTATACAAAGAGCCTTGATGACTTAGGAGGCATTGTCATTTTATTCATTTCAATATCTCTTATACTTTTAGACACAGGGTAGTAAAAATGTTTTCTGATTGCATAAACATAAGTATTCAATATTGATGTTTCTGGATAAGAGTCTTTATGCATGTGTTAGTGTAAATCGTTTATTCTAAATGGAGGTGGTGGTGGTGATGGTGATGGTGTGTGTATTATAGCCAGAAGTCCACCCTTTTATGTTTCACATTTTCTGATCAGAATATATTTAAATGTATTTAACTAACATTATATTCCCATATTCCCAGGAACTGCATATATAACCAATACCATATTGGATCTCCTTTCTTTCTTTTTTTATTTACTTTCATCACTACTTTTTTCAGCATTGAAATCCCCAAGATGACTTTCTATCAAGAAACTGGATTTGAAACTGGTTATATAACACAAGGTCATAAGAGAGAAATATAACTACACTTTCCAATTCCTGAAAGGTCACAGTTTTTCATCCAAAAATAACAGTGATGACACACACACACACATACACACACACACACACACAAACACACACACAGAGACACAAAGACACAGAGACACAAAGACACAGAAAAAGATAGAGAGACAAAGATATATAGTTAAAGAGAAAAGAGAGAGAGCTCTCTCAAATATACAACTGATTTCCAAACATGTCAGTTTAGCTATTGTATACAGCCTTGCTGTCAGTGCACCAGTGTAGAAAATGTCTTGAAAGGGAAAAAATGTAAACACACATCCTGTAATTCTTTAAATTAATTCCCATTTGGAGATTATTTTTCCTTTTCCTTCTGTATCCAATAATTATTTGCTTAACATAACAGTGTTTCCAAATTCAGAATATATTAGGTGCTGAAGTTAAATTCTGTTTTCTTATACAAGGAAATAATATGGAACTACATTGTTTTTTCATAATTAGTAAAATGTACAATTTCCTTGGGTTGCATGGCTAATTTATGACCATTTTTCAAAAATGATAAAAACACACGATTGATTAAACTATTTAAAATTTAAAATATATTTATTGATACAAATGGCCATATTATCTCTGGTTTAAAATATGATCCTACAGGAAAAGACTACTATGTTCAAGAAATTTATTTTCTTGTAAAAGTTAAGATAAATTCATTTTTAGACTTATACATCAAAGGAATTATAGCTGTATTTTGTATGAGTTAAATTAATTTTAAAAACATGTTTGCAAAAGCAGATCTTGGAAATGATATAATTAGTGATAATTTTACTACATCCAAGAGAGAAAGAATGAATGTCTTTTGCTTTATGGGGAAAAATTATCAATAGAGCAAATTTGATTTGTGAGTGAAATGAAGTCTTCCTTGAATTTGATTTAAGACAGTGAGACAGAGGTATTCATTTTATGTCAATCAATGGGTATGTAGTTAACCATAGAAGATAACAGACCGAGTCTAGTGATGAAGAGAAAACAGAATATCTCATGTACCCTGGCTTAAGGACACACTCCCTTCAAGTAGGTCATACCCCCTAAGTTTTTTTTCCTTCCTAATAGCCTCACAATTAGAAAACTTCCAAATGATAAGAAAATTACCAAGTTACCTCAGTGTCCATCAAAAAATAAATTATTAAAAAGAATTACTTGAATTATGGTTACATTTTTTTTTGATTTCTATGATATTATACTTGTATATTGATAAGGAGGTATACTGATAGTAAGAATATTGAACAGCTAACATGGCATTTCAAGATTTTGCTGTATATCTGTTTTCTGAGTATTTATTCAAGGGTAAGCTTATGAAATAGAATGAATTCACTATTATATGCATCTAAAATACTGGAGGTCTATAGGTTAAAAGTTTTGTCCACAAAGTAGCTACTCTTTGGAATGGGTTTTGGGGAATTGATTGGGTCATGAGTTTTTCTTGGTATTTTTCCAATAAATTAAATAAATTAGTAGTTTTCTAATTTTATGTGGCTATTTGGAGGTAATACAAACCCAGGAGGTATGACCTACTTGAAGTAGGTGTGTCTTTAAGACAGTTTCCAGGAATATTTTATTGTTTCCTGTTATGATGTGATAGTTTTAGTCTGACTTAAGTTGCTGCCACATTCCTAAGGTCTTGAGGGAATAAGACACCATAGACTAAAACCTCTAAAACAAAACAAAAATAAAGTTTTCTCCTTATAAATTTATTTTCTCAAGTCAGTACAGCAGAAGAAAGCTAACTGACACATGTGGCCTTTGTTTTTCCTGAAAATCTTTATGACCACCAAAATGGCATGCCTTCCATGAAGGTTAGTAATTTTTGTCAGTTTTACAGAATCTATAATTGTCTGGGAGATTGGGCTCTGGGAATGCTGTCAGGTGTTGATCTTGATTAGATTAATTTAGGTGAACAGACATTGCATACATTATTAGTGAGTGGAATCATATACTGTGTATGTGAAGAACGGGAGTAGTCAAGCAACACCAGCACTTCATTATGGTCTGCCTTCTGATTATGGTAAGAAATGACCAACTGCCTCACTTTCTCTGTGTTGAACCTTCCCTCTTAGATCGACTGTACCATTGAGTCATGAGTATGTATAAGCCCTTTCTTCCATAAGTTTCTCTCATGATAATGCTTTATTACACCAATGGAAGAGACACTGAGACATTACATATGTTAAAAAGTAAGTTTCCCATTTTCTATTCAATGGGCATCAGAAGTGAATTAACCACAAATCAATGAAGTTAGCTTGAGTTTCACGCTATGTTCACTACTTCAATGCTATCTTCATCATGTTATTACTTTTATGAAAGAGCACAAGTCATTATTATTTCACCACATACTGGATGTTTCCCTGTAAGAGCATTGTCTTATGTCAGTTAAGGCAACATAAAAGCAGTGTGTCTTGAGGATTGACCTATTTTGTAGGAAGAAGATAAGTAAAAATAAACACAACCCTTTTTCTCAGGTTGCTATCCCCTGAGCATTTTTAAATATTGTATTCAAGGGAGAGATGACATAAGCAAGAAACATGAAAACTTGAAAGATCTACACACGTAAGATGAGATGTTTATGAGTGAGCCAAGCCAAGAAAAACAAGGAGATTTTGATAGGGTAACGAGAAATGTGTTCAAAGAGAAATATAAGTCTAAATCAGATAAAGATTCCATTTGCACTAGTATGTTGTGTTTTCCATTGTAGGATCAATGTGTTTGAATCAAGTGTTTGAACTCTTAGTTTCTAGCATATAGAACTGCTTTGGGGAAGATGGTGGAAACTTTAGGAGGTTGAACCATACAGAATTTCTGGTTCACTGAGGGCAGGTTTTGGGTTTTATGACCACCCATCTGATTCTGTACACTTGCTTTCCTGGCTGGTGAGGAAACGTAGGGAGTTGTGTCTCACTCCTGTTGCCATGATTCCCTTCCATGATGGAGAATATCCCTCTTTCAACTACATCCCACACAAACCTTCCCTTCCTTACATTGTTTCTTGTGATGCATTTGCACAGAGAAATGAGACTAATATCTCATCACAGTACTTCTCAGCAACAATACTATTAATATTTTATGTACTAATATTGTCCCATGCAGAACAGGGAGGTAATCACTCCCATGACTTATGACTGCCAAATGATAGTTAGCTATGTTTATTACTTTAGCTATGGAGAAAAAATTAAAAGTTCTCCATATATTTTCAATTGCTTCAGTGCTAAATAAACCTTACAGTATGTGCAATGACTATATTCAATCTATTTAATTCTTCAATTAAAATAATAGTAGAAGAAAATAATAATAGATTATATTGCAGAAGAAAAGGTAGTTAAGCCATTAGAAACTTTGTCATAACTGACTGATGATAGGTTGAATTTTAGAGCTAAAAGAGCTTAAACAGCCCCTTGGTTTTTAAATCTCTCTGTCTCTCTCTGTCTCTCTGTCTCTCTGTCTCTCTGTCTCTGTCTCTGTCTCTGTATCTCTCTCTCTCTCTCTCTCTCTCTCTCTCTCTCTCTCTCTCACACACACACACACACACATATACATATATATGTATATATATATCAACATATCCATTTTAAAAATACTGTCTCTCTGTCTCTCTGTCTCTGTCTCTGTCTCTGTCTCTGTCTCACACACACACATACATATATATATATATATATATATATATATATATATATATATATCAACATATCCATTTTAAAAATATTGTAAATAACATATATGCCTTCACATAGATTGAAACTCAGAGATCTTAAGACACTTAACCCATTAAGCATATTTTTCCTAATTAAATGGTAAACAAATTAGAGATTTTAGAGAAAGGAAAACAACCAAGAATCCCCCAGAAACTATGTTAACTCACAAGGCAATGAACACATCTTAATCAAACTAAACTTTTTTTCCTGTCTTTATTTGATAACTGACACCTAGACATTGAAAGTTGCTTTTATTCACTCTTAGTGATTTAAAGAAAGTAATTGTGCCCACAGAGCTTCTCTATCATTGTTCTCAGGAAGTCTAGCCTTGCTTTCACCATTAAAATTTAATGTGTAAAATTTAGTCTTAGTTTGGATCTTACATTTGCTGTTGTATGCTATTTCCAGTGTCTCCATCATAGTTAGACAAGAAAATCCTCTCTTCCAGAGAACAAGAATGCAATGTTTGGGTGTGTACATAGGTGAGCCTTAGCACCTTAATTTTGATCTGACACAAATAACATAAACATACAAAAGGTAAGATTAGTTTTGGCAGAAGGTTTCAAAATATGGGTGGTTAGCTATATTGACTGGAATTGACAGAACACTCTTTATAGGTCGCTCTTTCTTAATTCTTTGCCAAGAAAAAGAACAAGGAAGAAATGGCATTCCACAATGTCCCATAAAGGCACAGCTCAGTGATCCAAGTACTTACCTTAGACCACAACTTACACAGAAAAACTTTCACAAATTATTGACATATGAGTATCTAGCGAATACCTCAGATCTGAACTGTATAGCCACAGAGAAAATTAGAAGATATCATGGTTATAATATGATCACTGAGAGATGCTATTCTTTATCTCCTATGTGGATTCATTCTGTGATAACAATTTGCTGAATAAAGTGATAATTGTGTGTTTGTGTGTGCACATGTGTGCATATGTGTGCCTACGTGTGTATGCATATATAAGTGCTTTGAAACCAGTATAACTTTATATATGACTAAAGGATTAAATTTTAAGAACACATGTATACTCATTTATAGATTTAGTCTAAATATGAATGAGTGTAATTCAGAACCCCACATGACTACATTCCCTTCATCATTCCCTACTGCATCAAACTAGAAGACTTAGTGCATCTGCGGTCAGGTACCTTTCTGCTTTGATACACATTGGAAGAGTATTTAATAACAAGGATTTGTATGTCTTTGTATTACAGGACTATGCATATCAAGCAAGGTTTAGGCTACAAAATAGGAGCACAAGTGATGGCAAACCATAGTCTACAGAATGCATTGTAGGGGACTTAGCTCAGCACCACCACATAGTAAATAGTGAATGGTATGTGTTATTCTCTGCCAAATAAAATTCTGTTACTAATGATTTTATGTTAGAACAGGATAGATGAATAAAATGTTTTCTCAAATTTATGTCTACCTAGGCACAATTTTATGAATATAATTTTAGTTGACAGCTGTATCAGAAATCCATTTAGTAAAGGAAATTTTAGCAAGTGAGAGAATTATAATAAGAGTTTGGGGACTGTCTCCAGGGTTGTCTCCCTTCCTGATTTCTTTATTGTTTCTATTTCCATTTTTAGATCATTGAAGGATTTGTTCAATTCCTTCACCTGTTTGCTTGCGGTTTCCTGTAATTCTTTAAGGGATGTTTGTGTTTCCTCTTTAAGGACTTCTGTTTACCTGTGTTCTCCTGTATTTCTTTAAGAGAGTTGTTTATGTCCTTTTAAAGTCCTCTATCATCACAATAAGATGTGATTTTAAATCAGAGTCTTGTTTTTCTAGTGTGTTGGGGTATCCAAGGCTTGCTGTGGTGTGAGAACTGGTTTCTGATGATGCCAAATAGCCCTGGTTTCTATTGCTTATGTTATTGCTTTTGCCTCTTGTCATCCGGTTATCTCTGAGGTTAGCTGATCTTGCGGTCTCTGACTCTGGCTTGTCCTTCCTGCAAGCTTCTGTGTTAGTACTCCTGGGAGACCAGTTCTCTCTGAGAGGAATTTGGGTATGGAGAGCTGTGATACAGGGTCAGCTCTGGGGTGCAAACGGAAAGTGGAAGGATCCTGTCCCAGGTTGTTCCTTGGTTCCTGGGTTCTGATGGCTCTGGGTGGGTCCCTCTTGGATCAGGAATTTGAGCAGAAGTGGTGATCTCACCTATGTTCACAGGTGTGTCTGCCCTCCTGGGAGACCAGCTCTCTCCAACAGTATTTGGATATGGAATACTGTGCCACAGGATCAGCTCCCAGCACAGACCGAAACCCACGGACTGTTTTTAAAATGTGCTACATTATACTGAACAACTTCTTCCCATTATTTCTGAGGCAATACAGTTTTCATGTGTACTATAAATAAACTTTTCAGGAATGTATTCAGTGTTTAATAAATAAAATTTAACACACTGAATATATGAAAGATGACTACAAATGAAACAAGTGTCTTATATCAAGGTCATTAAGGCGATATACTCCCTAGTCCCCTTTGTTAAAAGAATTGAATATTCAAATGTTACTTAATTCAAGAGAAACACAAAACCTAAAATGGTTTTAATACTTAGTATATAATATCCAGTGAATAATGGATATTAATAAAAAATTGACCAGGTTAGATAAAAATTTGAGATTGTACCTTGTAAAAATCCAAAACGTCTCCCACTAACTCTGAAGTGGATTAGAATGCTGCAATTGCTCAGGAGGCAAGCTCCCTGTAAGGTCTGATTTATACAGTAGGCTTCAGCATCCTGGCCTTCTTCAGAATGACAAATAGTTACTGAGCTAAAGCCACCCCAGCAACCCCAGTACACTAATAGTGTTCTCTATCCTAACTGTGGAGTCTGTGCTATTCCCAATACTTAACATTCTGAGCATTTAACACTTCTTGTTGCGTCTAAATCCAGTTACAAAAACCTTCAAATCAAACTATTTACCTCAAGTGAAATCTGCCCTGAATAATTCATAAGAAGAAAGAAAGATGGCAGTAAAGGCAGCTAAGAGAGTTTTAATGAAGTCTAAAGTTTGAAAAAGCAGCCATGCAGAGTTCAATTCTTAGTTTGTGTGTGACTGACACAGGAACACCACCACACATGTTAGCAGGAGAGGGTCTTTTTTGTATGTGACAAGTTAAAAACCACCTTGAGACTTTATGTTTCACTGTCTTTCTCTCACCTTATCTCTGGAAATCCTGCTCTTATCTGCATATTTGGTCAGAAAGACACCAAAGAACTTGGGAAATGGTTCAGTTTGCAGAAGCATGAACATATTCACTTGCATATATGAGAGAAAGAAGCATAGAGGCACAGAGAGAAAACCAGCAATAATTTCACTGTTCTGAACTCTAATGTAGCAGTGTCTACCTTGGGGTTACTGGGATTTATTCAAAGACAAGGCTTACACATGAGCAATTACGAGTTAGTAAGTATGTATCTCTTAGTGAGAAGTTTTAGTCACATAAAATGCCTGATAAAAGAGATAAGATGTGTTGTAGGTCACTATTTTAGAGGTTTCTGTCTATACTACCTGCTCTATTGTTTCGGGATTGTAGAAAGACAGAGCATCATAATAGAGAGAGATGGACTCAGAGAGTGCCCACCCAATGGGTTGAATGGAAACAGAAACAGAAGAGAGGGCCAAGTATAAAGCATACCTTTAAAAGTAATGCTTCTAATCACCTGTTTTCTCCAAGTCGGCTCTATCCTCCACAGCTCCCAAGACCTTCAAATAGTCCATTCTAGGGATGTTTCCACTCCTCAGAGGGAGTCTCCTTCCATCCCCAAGCAGAGCACCCCAGCCTTTACCTCTGTGTCATATTATGCTCAACTTCTCTGTGTTTAACCTCTTGCTGGCCTATGGTGAGATCAGAGTGGGCCCAAGAGCATAGGTGAAACTTGGTTCTTCCTTTCTGGATGCTTTCCTCCTCTGTACAACCTCTGTACTACCTAATAAAATAATGCAATTCTAGGAGTACATTGGAGCAAAGATGTTACTCTATCTATAATGTAGTTCTAATAAACAAATTGATTAACAAAAATATATTTATGCATTAAGATCCCTATGACTAGAATTTAAAACAAAACTAGAAGATGGTCAAAATAACCATAATCTTGCTAGCCTTTCCACAGGAAACATTTGGTTATACTTTTAACCAAACTACAAAACCTACTAGGTAGACTTTCAGGAAAAATATGGTTCTGAGTAATGTATTAACTAAGAAAAACTGGGTGTTTCAAATACAGTTAAGAAATACATATTTTATGTTCCCGAATTAACACTTATTAAACCTTAGTAGTGTATTATCATCTTTCAAATTTTGTTTTGTGTATATATTTCTGCCATTTGTCTCTTAGATTTTCAGGGAGGCATCATGTATACTGAGATGAAGACATAAATATTTGCCTCTCAAATGTTCACTGAATACATAAATGAATGTCTTGATACTTAAAATTATTGAAGCAGCTTTATTTTAAAGATAAACATCTACTTTTCTCTTTTCAGATATATTGAAGCAAAATAATATTGTTAGTTGAAATAAGTGAAGAATCATACTCAACAATTTTTAAATAAATTCTTACTAAATAAGTAATGGATTTAAGGAATGATTTGTAAACAAGTTTACTAGACTTAAAATGTTCTCAGTAGGATAGGAAGCATGGATTGATGATATTGTTGATATAATTAATTTCTAAGAACTTTCTGCTTGTTATTTAATATCCTAGCGATTTTTGACAAGGGTGTTCACTTTGTTTTACAATTTATTTCAGAAGGAAACCCCATTTGCCTGCTGCAGTACTACTTCCTAACTGAGGTACACATACTTTAACCTCCACTGATTTTTTTTTTTTGTTAGTGACAATGTACATGAGTAGTCTGCTAAATTTTAATTATGAGAAAACTCAGAAATGCCACCAAAGAGGTGCACAAGGGCTTGTGAATTGGCTGCACATGAGGGCTGTAGGAGTACCTCAGCATTCTCTTTGTAAGATAATAAATATTAAATGTTTATGTTCCAACAAATAATACATGTATAGTTGTGCACATATAGTAGGAAGAGATAGGGTAGGTATGATACTTTAGATGCAGTATGAGCTAATTAAACCCATTAATTCTTTGTTTTCCCTTCCCTTCCCCTTCCAACTTCCACTAATAGCTCTTGTCTACATTCAGATAGAATTTTTGTCTTCTACATAACACAGTTATTTTTTCTGAACGAGGTTTATTTTACTTAACTACCTATCCTTTGGCAAAGCAGGATTCATAATTGTTTGTGTTTTTGGATATTTTATAAAAACATAAATATTTTATACTCACAATTCAAGTTATTTAATTAAATACTCTAAAGTTAATAAAAATAACACTTGAAATTATTTTCAAGAATTCTGTTAGAAAGAGAATGGAAATAAAACCATAACATTTACAGTGCAAATAAAAAAAAATCAAAAAATGGTTTTGCTCTGGTGCTCTGCTGGAGAAGCAACACAGCTTCTGGGAAGGATACCATTTCTGGTTCCAGTCATCTAGCACCTTTTCTGCCCCAGGAGGGGTGTCTGACTGGGAGCAGTCTCAAGGCCGGAACAGGTAGGAGAGCCATCTTTGCTCCTGTGCACTGCCAAGGAGAGGGCAGTCTGCAGAAGTGACACAGCTTCTGGGAGGGGTCCTGTTTCTGGCTCCAGTCACCCGGCACCTTTCCTCCCCGAGGAGGGGTGTCCGCTCGGGAGGAGTCTCAAGGCCTGATCCAGAAGGAGAGCCATCTTTGCTCCAGTTCCCTTGGGCTTCAGTCTGCGCTAGCAAAAGTGTGGACCACAGAAGCTACACAGCTTCAGGACAAACAGAAGCAACCTAACTTCTGGGACAGACCCTGTTTCAGACCCCAGAAATTTGGGCACCTTCCTCGCCAGAGGAAAGGTGGCGACCAGTAAGGGCTCTGTCTGCCAGAAAAGGTGAGAGAGTCATATTGTGTCCAGGGTCCTTCAGTGGCTAGTCTGTGCAGGTGAGTGAATAAACTGCAGAGCAACAGGCAACTGGCACAGGCCCTATTTTGGGACTACATCTTCAGCAAGGAGGCAGATCTGAACACGAGGCCTCTGTGCACCTTCCCTGATAGAGAAGAGCTTCCCTGCAGAGAGTAATCTGACCACTGAGACCTAGGAGAGAGTTGGACTCCCAGGACAGCTGACAGAGGCTAACAGAATCACAGGAGGAACAAGCTCCAACCAGAGACAACTATAACAACTAACTCCAGAGATCAACAGATGGCGAAAGGCAAACATAGGAATATTACTAACAGAAACCAAGACCACTCACCTTCATCAGAACCTAGCACTCCCACATCAGTCAGTCCTGAATACCCCAACACACCCGAAAAGCAAGAATCGGATTTAAAAGCATACCTCATGGTACTAGTAGAGAACTTAAAGAAGGGCATCATTATTAAAGAAATGCAGGAGAACGCCGCTAAAGAGATCCAAGTCCTTAAAGAAAAATAGGAGAATACTTCTAAAGAGGTAGAAGTCCTTAAAGAGAGAGAGGAGAACAGACACATACAGGTGATGGAAATGAAAAAAAAAAAAAATCCAAGACCTAAAAAGGGAAGTAGAAGCAATAAAGAAAACCCAAAATGTGACAAAACTGGAGATAGAAACACTAGGAAAGAAATCA
>NC_034593.1:9265292-9285895 GCF_900095145.1 Mus pahari | reverse complement strand
AGTACAGAGACAAAATTTAGAGCTAAGATGAAAGGATGGACTATCCAGAGACTACCCCATTCGGGAATCCATCCCATCATCAGCCACCAAACCAAGATACTAATGCACATGCCAGCAAGATTCTGCTGAAGGGACCCTGATATAGCGGCCACTTGTGAGACTGTGCCAATGCCTGGCAAACACAGAAGTGGATGCTCACATTCAGCTATTGGATGGAACACAGGGTCCCCAATGGAGGAGCTAGAGAAAGTACCCAAGGAGTTGTAGGGGGCTGAAACCCTGTAGATGCAACAACTATATGAATTACCCAGTACCCCCTGAGCTCGAGTCTCTAGCTGCATATGTAGCAGAAAATGGCCTGGTTGGCCATCGTTGGGAAGAGAGGCCCCTTGGTCTTGTAAACTTTATATGACCCAGCATAGGGGAAGACCAGGGCCAAGTAGTGGGAGTGGGTGGGTAGGGGAGCAGGGGCGGGGATGGGGTTTAGGGAACTTTCGGGATAGCAATTGAAATGTAAATAAAGAAAATAATAATAATAAAAAATGTTAAAAAAATAAAAAATAAAAATAAAAATTGAGATGGGTTTTCCTGTTTGCCCTAGGAAAATAAAATCTAAAAATGACTGAAATGATAAAAACAAAGAATGTCTAAAGTCTAAATATTAATCACATTTATGTTAAAGAATTAAAGCCATAGTGGCAAATACTCACTTTCAAATATTAAATAGTAGACCTATGATTTATCTTTCTAAAATACGTTAAATATAGGCAACACATCTGTGGACTATGGTGATTTCATTATCTTCCATGAAACTTGAGTGCCTTCAAACATGTTATGAAATGTCTATTTATTTATTAAAATATATTTATTAATTTCACTTTATTTTATAAATGGATTTCTAGGAGATTTCTGAAACGTTCATTTTTCTATGAAGTTAGAAAATGTTAACAAAGAGGAAAAGAGGTTTTGATATACTTTCAAGAATTATAAAAAAATGGTTATTTCAAATTACATATTTTATTACCATAAACATTAAAATCCACATCCAAAATCATTTGTAGGTTTACATTCAATGAATAAGCATTATGTATATCTGGAACAATTTTCACATTAACATTCTAATTAAGCTTTCTATATGAATAACTGTAGGAAAGCAGTATATGTTCAAACTGTTAGATGATTTATCTTAGGGATAAACAAATGATAGAAAGTGATTCTTCCTTCAGAGAAAAAAATATCAACTATAGAGAATTTTTGCATATTTTATTAATACTGGACATTGATAGAAATGTAAACTTGGGTTAGTGTTCTAAGAATATTATTAATAAATCATCTAAGTATATTAAGTTTATCCTATTATAGAAGGAGCCATGAGGAACCAACTGTATTTATTTATTTTTTTACTTTTCATTAAGTTTTCACAACTGTTTTGACAAACCTAACAGAACTGTTCAGGGCTTAATGTTATTACCTTCAGCAGTTAGATTGTTGGTGTAGTGTATATTATCAATAACTTTCATGAATACTATTGTTCTAGTTTAAAGCTAAAAATTTAAAATCACTCACTGCTGATTACAGTGGTTTCATATTATTAATACTAAGTTGGATTTCTAATGTGTTGATAAGTATGTTCTTAATAATTTTTGTTCAGTATTGTGAGCTGAATTAATCTTAAATATGGCCAGAAAAGGAGAGGCCTAGGGGTGGAGTGTTGTGTAGGACAAATAAGTCTGTTGAGGTGTTAGAAGGCTGGTATATGCAGGGGAAGGAAGTAACTTAAGAAAGCAGTGTTCTGGTGTTAGATCTGCAGTAAGAGTGGGGCAAGCATATGAAAGATGGTATGGCATGATTATTACTTTCCACATTTTCAATCATTTTGTTGTGATGAAATATGCCTGGGGAGTTTAAGAATGCCTTAGATAAACTGGAAGTAAGTGAAGGATTGACTGGTTAAGTCTTGCCCGTTAGTTCCTCCAATGAGACTTTTGTGGTGAGTCCCCATTTCTCTGAATGACTTGCTTCTAACCAACAGTCCATGCAAATGTGAAGAGGACTGTTTCTGTATTCACATTCTCATTATTGTGGCTGGTACTATCACTGCTTTCTTTTTTGCCACACTGTGATGAAGGAGTCCTGTAAAGAGATCCGTTCCAATACAGAGGAGTGCAGGGACATCCTAGCCAGCAGCCAGCAAGAAACGGAAGCTCACCATTAAATAGTGCCTGCCAAGAACTATCCAAGTGAGAATCACTTTGGTTACCAGTTCTGCTCCTTGCTAAGCTCCTACGTCTGTTTAATTAATTGCAGCCTTGAAAATGATGTGAACGTGGAAATCCTGGATACACAGCACCTTGAATCTTAAATAATAGGAACCAATAAAGAGAAAAATTTGTGCTGGTAAAAGGCATCAACACAGACAGGAAAATAGTTAAACATAACAGGTAATTAATTCCATTCAAGACTATCGTTTGACTTTATAGGGTCAGATGCTATTTATTTTCATGTGCTCAGAATACAGCTTTTTAAGAAAACAGTAAGTGCAAAGGAGTTATTGGTGATATTGGAGATTATATGAAACTTGAGACATTAAAATTTTCCCACAATAAACAGTTTATTTTTCACAATCCTATTACAATTACAATAGAATAAACTCCATAATAAAGCCCACCAGTCCAGCTTCACTGAGGGATAATGTCTGTGAGTGTACCATCTGCTAAACTTCAGCACCAAGAAATGGAGAGCAGCCCTCTGAAGGCCATAGTGGAAAGGCAGTGAAGTCCCTCTCAGTTCTTCCAGGCTGCTCAGCATGTTCTCTTACTACCTGTACATTTTCTAGAGCTCCAAATGTAAAGCATGTGTTTTTAAATGAATTAAAAATGTTGTTTGTACTGAAATGTATTTACCCTAAAAGAAACAGTTCGATGCAGACCAACTAAAATTCAGTCTAAGTCGTCACACAAAAGTTTATATAGAGACCCCAGGGAAATATTCAAAGAACAAACACTGCCCTGTAAGAATAATATATATATATATATATATATATATATATATATATATATATATATATATGCCACTTAAACATTAATTGGTCTTCAGTGGAAGACCTGACACAAAAGACAGTTTTTCTATAATACCTCAACAATCCCTAAACTTATCTAGACATTTTCCCTTTGAGAACTGAGAAATATAAGAGTTACACCTGCTCTGTAATAAAAGGTTCTACAGTGGTCATTCATCAGCATATTTTAAATTTACAAACCAAAAGAAAGTTGAGGTTTGTGTGGAGCAGAAAAGGACTTTTATATATAAAGTTAGAATTCTCTAGATTTTCTTGCAACTCGGCACTTTTAAATTGGTTCTTGTTGATTAAATTTCCAACTCTCAATCAGTCTGCTTTCAAAGGCTGGAATTCTACTTTCCAGTAAGGGAAATGCAGCCATCCAATAAAAATGTTAGAGGCATTTCCTTAAATATATACACTGATGATGGATGGGCAAATAACACTGAAACCTACACAATAGAAACAGGAGACAGAGCTCGGCAGAACTTACACAGTGCTTGCTGGGAATGAAGCACTAGCAAACACTGAAATCATGCAGTTTCTCATTTAACAAATATGCTTTCAGTTCACACAATGAGCTAGGTACAGCTTTAGCTATATCAACTGTTGTTTTCACTTATGGATGGAGACAATAGATATGAGCTCAAGTAGAGGAGTCAACAAAGAAAGAAAAGCTTCAATATGCCCAAATATGGTTTCCTGAGGTAAACACTTAAATAAATCTTCAATATTTCCATAGCTAGTTTTCTTATCCTGCAGTTCAATTACAAAGTTCACGTAACCACTTTCCACTACACTCAAAAGTAAAAAATGCAGTGGGCAATGATTAAATTTGGGGTCAAAATATTCTTGATGTAAACCAGGTTTTGACTTTCCTATGTAAGCTTTGTATTGGTGGGGAACATAACTTATAATGTGAGTAGTTCTGAGGTATAAATTGGTACCAATAAAAAAAAAAAAAGATCAAATGCGAAGGAAGACTTTCTCTTCCTTCAGTTAAAACTGTAGGATAAAGGAAGCAAAGAGAACCCACCATGCAGACACACTAGCTACCAACTTAGCTTCTCACCTGGCCCATTAAAATTAGAACCTCGAACAATACTTGGATAAGAAAAAAAGCACTGTAGGACAAGAGACCTGGTGTAGGGAAAAAGGGGGTATGGTGGTTTGAATAGGTATGGCCTCCATGAATTCATATGCTTGAACACTTGGCCTACCAAGAATTGACACTATCAAGAAGTGTGTCCTTGGAGGAAGTATGTCCCTGTAAGGGAGGGCTTTGAGGTCTCCTAGTGAGAGACTCTCATTCTGCCTGCCTTCTGAGGGCAGATATTCTTTCTCACTGCCTTCTGATCAAGATGCAGACATCTTAGCTTTTCTAGCTAGCATCAAATCAGCCTGTGTAATGTCATGCACCAAGACTGAAGTTCTGAAACTGTAAGCCAGACTTAATTAAATGTTTGCCTTTAAAGAGTAATCTTGGTCATGGTGTCACTTCACAGCAGTAACATTGTAACTAAGCATTGTGAGTTATCTCCTCTTCAAAAATGCTCCACTACTGTCACCAAGACTCCTACAGCTGCAGATGTTCAAACTGTTTTCTCCTGATCTCTACAACATTGAGAAAATTCTTGTTCAGATTGACTTGTGCTCCTAAATTCCAGGGACCATGTGAACCTTTGCATACTCTTCTTCTAAAGATAGAAAGGAGCAGGAAATATGAGCAGAGGGCAATGAGAGATGATGAGAGCAGACCTAGCCGACCTCTAATCTCTGTGCTGGCATGACACCGACATCTGCACGGCCTGTGGTCTCAGTGCATTCTATGGAAAGAACTCTCCTTGAATACAATTCCACTGCAAAGAGCCACCTGTCAAAACAAGCAGAGCCCCCACAATGGGACTCCTGGACTATCTGTTTTACATTGAAATTAGTGTCCCACTAAGACCAACTAAAATTCTGTCTTTTGTCTCAGGAATGAGGGATAATGGGAGGGAGTGGCACTATTCCTACACACACATCACACATGGGTGAACACTTCTGCCAAGAAGAGAGGTACAAATTCCTAAGTGAAACCAGAAAAATAAAAGAAGCCTTTTTTTTTTTTTTTTTTTTTTTTGTACAGTGAAAACTGGAGGTAGGAGGCACATTCAAACTGATGAAGAATACTGAGCTTCAATTACATCTGAATTCAGGGGGGTCTGAAAACTTTAATAACTGAAAATTAGTCTTAACTATTATAATTAAGTTGTGCCTGTAACTGAAGATCTAAAAATTATGACCTCTGTCTTACATACATGAAATGCCAGTTCTGATAATGTGGTTGAAGAAGAAAATGAAAGGACTCTTTGTCTTTAAGAAGAGGCCTTTCAATGAAATCAGTAGGAAAAGATTACAGATAATGCCCATTAAGCTCTTATCACACTTCCTGACACAGCAAATGCTTTCAGTAAATATGAGTTACTGGTAGCTTTACCATCATGTCACCTTTAATTACTCTACTTACATATATTATCTCTACTCTACAGTAAATTTATAAGGTGGCCATTTTGTGTCTATTTTAGATGAAGGAAAAGAGGAAAGAGAACATGTAAGTAGATGCCTCCAGCTTAATTCCAGCAAATCAGTATACACTCAATTAAGTGCTAACTCAGAGATTATCTGCTACACTGGCTTATTCCAACTCAGACATAATTAGCTTCACAAATATCTACTCCCCTAAAGAGGAGTTAAGTCAATCAGGGAAAATTTCCTTGAAAATGACTCCAAAAACCAATTTGGAGCCAAGGGAAAGTTTTTCTCCAGAATTCAGCACTGGAAGAGAAGAAAGAGGAAGAGGAGGACAAGGAGGAGGCAGTAACAAATAGACCCAAATGTATAATACTATGTCTAGGTATATTGCTCACTGTTGAAATCCTTACCACAAAAAGCATGAGGATTTGTGATTGGTAGGCCACCAGAACCCACATAAAAGCCCAGGCATGGTGGGCCCACTTAGTGCTTCAGAAGCAAAGTCAGACAGTAAAACCCAATCTACGAGTTCTAGGAGAAACTGGGTGGAAAATCCAAGATGGACAGCAACTGATGAATGACACCTAAAGTTGACAGTTGATCTTTGTTCTCTACATGCATAAATGCATATACATCCAACCATATATAAAATCTCTCTCTCTCTCTCTCTCTCTCTCTCTCTCTCTCTCTCTCTCTCTCTCTCTCTCTCTCACACACACACACACACACACACACACAAGTACAATACTAAAGTTTGGAGTTCCTAGCTGCAGCATCTGACATGGCTATGAATTCTGACTCAGGTTTCCTCAGCAATTTCCTTTAGTGTACTTACCTTGCAAGGAAAGTGACACCTACTCTGTAGAGCTTTATTGAAATGCTAAACAAGGTTCTACACAGGTCATTTGCCTTGAGCTCAAAACTGTAAAATGATAGTAAAAAAAAATTCATGTTTTTTGTTAAATTTAAAAATTATGTTACTAGTAGTTACAGTTCAACTATTATGACTTATATTACACAATCAAGTCCATTAATACACATTTTCTTTAGTTTTTGCAGTAGTATACAATTTCCTAACAAAATATCACTTCTCTGTCTGATATAAATTCCAATGAAAGAGCAAGAGAAAAGCATGATGGGAGAGTCAGGGTGGATAAGGTCAAAGGCTAACTATGGAGGCTTCACTAGAGTTCCCAGAGTGGCAGCTGTAATTACAGGTTCGAGCTTCCAGCAATTACTGAATATTCTCAAGAGTAGTTTTTCTCTTCCATCTATGGATCTGCAGTGGCTTGGTGACCTCCTCTAAGTATCACACAAAACCAAGCACTGACAGGGTGCCCTCTTGTCTAAGTGAATGTTTGAAATGATTTGGGTAAGTGCCAAGGAGAGAAAGAGGGAAAAGAGTTTATTATCAAGGGGAAATATAATGAGGGCAACTGAAGAGGCAGTGCAGGACCAACAGAGAAAAGCTGGACCTTGAGTCTACAACATGCCCTGTAGACATGCAGCTTGGTATACCTGGTGAATAGCTTCAAATGAGAAAATGAGTGGTCAGATTCAGGGCCATTTACACAGCAGTTTATAGGGAGAGTTTATGGAATCCTCTGGGTTGGGTTTATGTAACCAAGTACAGCCTGGCCATGGACGGTGTCAAAGCCATAATTCACAGTGCAAACGCTGCAGGGACTTAGCAGCTCCAGAATCCAGCTCTGAGACTGAAGGAGCTGATTGTTAAGGGAAAGCATGTGGAGAGTTCATGAGAAGGGAGCCAGGACTGTGTACTGGTATGAAAACCTCTTCCCATGCCTTACCTTTTAATAACTTTTTTATAGAACTCAAAATCTAGGAAGCAGCTGCACAGACCTGAGGGCTGAATACAAAAAAATACCAGCGTTCTTGTCCTTTTTGCTCTAAAACTCTGCCTCACATGAAATGAGAAGCACTGAAGGTTCATTTCTATTCCAAGTTCTGCTCCTACATAAGTATATCAAATTTAAGGATATTGTTAAAACAGTATCTAGCAACTGGAATTTTCTGTGTCTCCAAACACACTTTAACAGTAGAACTCTTTCTTGTCTGTGACTGAATTTAACAGTTCATGATTCAAATTAAAATAAACATTTATTTTGTTGTCTAA
This sequence comes from Mus pahari, assembly GCF_900095145.1. Taxonomy (NCBI): domain Eukaryota; kingdom Metazoa; phylum Chordata; class Mammalia; order Rodentia; family Muridae; genus Mus; species Mus pahari. The sequence continues at coordinate 9,278,186 of NC_034593.1, read as the reverse complement.
AAAGTTTGCAAAGTAAGAATAATCTATTATAATAAAGTCCCTGTTCCCCAAATAAAAATCAAAAAGTCTTAATGGAGTGTATAATTGTTTATATACAAGTAAAGTGCTCTATCAAATATTGATAATCATAAAATGTATCTTTGCTATGCATGTGGGATTGCATTACTCTTTTGTTGTTATTATGTCAAAGGCAAAAAGTAAAACTACCTGCAAACACTGGGGTAATACTAAGTTGGTAAAGGAATAAAGCAGGCTTATGTCATGCATTGGAAACAGTGAAGACTGAGGGGCTCAATACCATTTGAGTTGGGTTCCTACCAACATCTAATTTTAAGCTCCACTAAAAACTCATGCCAATATCTTATCTTCACTGTTTTTACAACAACTTCCGTGTTTAGTTTTATTCCTATGATGGATACGTGGCATCACATGGGACCAATATGTGATCTGAGAAATGAAATTCAGAGACTCAAAAAAGGGGGAGAAAGAATGAGACTTAACAGTTAAGTTTTGATACAATACTTTGTGTAATGAAATAAATTCATTTTCCCCATATAATATGTGGAAGAAGCAGCTATGAAATGAAAGGGATAGGGAAAAATCCCTCAGAAGTATAATGGTCCTTGAAATGCGTATTAGGCTTCCTCCAGAGTTCCATCTGTAATAGAAACAATATTATGCTTTCAAGAAAATGCATTTGTCGTTGATTAAAATAGAGTCCTATGATAATAATCTTGTGGGACATGCTCTACAGGAGTTAGAGGAGCGACGTGAAAGATGAAAACTGAGACCTGTTCCGGGTTCACACACAGGGCATGGCAGAATTGTAATGAGGATAGCTCACATTTGTAAGGGATTTTAGTTTTCAAAGTACTTTGCTATCCATCATCTCTCCTGAACCTTACAACAGCATTGTGAGCTAGGTAGGGTAAGAACTCACATCCTCATTTTAAAGGACAGAAAACTTTTTATATTTCTTAAACAGATAATTTTATAACTAGAGTGATTGTGGTACATTTTGTTCTTTTGGGCATAATGAGAATTAAAACAGTTTAGAAAAATGAGTGCTAGTACAGATGAAATGATATTTTCATGGTGAAATTTTCCTCAAAGAAGCCAGCACAAAGAGATAGACACATGGAGAGCATGGTCCTGCATTTTCTGCCTGACAGAGCTATTTCTTGGGTTTGGAGACATTTTACACAATTATCTCAAATATTATGTCTCTATCTCTAGCTTACTGTATTAAACTGATGTGAAAAACGTAGCTTCAGATGGCCCACTTCTCGTTGTTGGAGAACAGTCCCTCAGCTCTTGTCTTTCTTTGCTTCCTGTGGTACCTTGTTAAGCTGGGTTCCTTTACTGGGTTCAGAGAGCTTCAGTATGCACAATGTTCAGTCACCCTTGTATACTAGTGTACACAATCTTTTTTTTTTTTTTTTCACTTACAGGCATTCATTATATTTACTTTCTAAGAAAATTGGCTACCTTTCTAAGCCCTTTACACCTAAAGGACATGCCCTTCAATTTCCAAACTCACTCAGGTGGAATCTTCATTGCCTAGACACTTTATGCCCTTTCCTTCTTCAGTCCTTGAGGTTTGGTTCCGATCATGTGGAAAGAAGTTTCCTCTGTTTTTGAAAATATTTTGAGTCTTCTGTTAGGTATCATTTAGATTATTCTGACCCTCCAAAGAATATGGACCTCATCATCCGCTGTGATGTGCAAGTACTAGGATGTTAATTATGCACCTTTCAAGGTGATCCACAGGATGAATCAGGATCTTCAGTTACGTCAAAGCCTTTGACAGAAACCTGTATTTTCGGATATTTCTCTGACACACTTAAATATCAAGCCATTCCATGATGGATTTATCTGTTAAATAATTATCTTTCTAAAAATAAAATAAAATAAAATAAATGCATGCATTCATAGGAATCCAATAAGATATGAAATGCTGATCATCTAATGTCTAAAATGTCCCTCTGCTACTGCTCTTATTGAGAAATTGATCGCTTACTAAACATGGAAACAAAACAGATACATGTTGGGATGTTCAAAATTCAGATGATCAATTGAAGTCACAATCGTAAACCAAAAAGGAGATTTGTTAAATCTTTACCATAATGAATGTCACAAATGAAATAAAACTTTGCTTCTTGAATCAGACAGGCTTCATGAAAGTTGCTGATTCGCATATAGAAACACAGGAACTGTGAATGGCACATTGTGTGAACTATGATAACAGGTGAAATGGTAAGCATTTACATTTGATAACGGGAGACAAGATAATTTATATGCAACATTTTTTTAATGCATGTAAAGCCCTGAGAACTTTATAACATTTAACTCTTAAATAAAAATGAATAAATGAATAATTATAATTATTCTAAAAACATAAAATAGTCTGAGCAACATTAGAATGTACCTATGAACTGAACAAATTAATTCTGTTAACTTTTGTTAATTCTTCAAATTTATAAAGCAATCTTGAATTTAGCTTGCAAATGTTTGATAATCCAAGTCATTACAGAACAAGCTGCTTAGCAATTTCTTTAGGTTTCAGTACTGTATAGATTCCTACAAGGTAAAGAATAATTTGAGTGTTAGCTTAACAAATATAGATTTCATAATAAAATTGTTTCTAAAAGGGTTTACACTTGAAATGAGTATTTGTTATCTCATACTTGTTTTTTCTTTGTTATGTGCAATTTTCTTGATCATAATGGAAGGAGGTGAAAACATGGACAATATAAATAAGTACAGTATTAATGATATTGATTCATTCCTGACATAGTTCAGAGTGTATTAAACAGCCACAATAGAGACAGATTATATTCCTAAACATTAATAAAATGTGTATAATTTATAGTGCGTTGCTTTAATTTTTTGCAGAGGATATCCACTATTCTTATAAAATATGTCTTGAGAAGGATGAACTGCAAGAAATAAGGACACAAAAATAATGATCAGGTAAATGGGAGAAAGCTATGGAAAAGGATATCACATAGAGCACTATCAAGAAGACAGCAAGGCATTTCAAATATATCAAGAAGGATAAATGCGATATGGGATAGAAACAGGTTAATTGATTTGGTAAGTAGAACATGCTAAACCTCTGCAGTGTGAAGACTGTGGGGAGTGAGTTGAGTCACTGGAGATAAACAATTTGTTATTACTTCAAAAGACTTACTCGAAATAAAGAAAACAGCTGATGAGTTTGATAGGAAATGAGAGCTACAGGAATGCAGGGAACACAAGCACATTTCTATGCAGGGAAGATGGCAGCAGTAAGACCAAGAGTTACTGAGGATGCTTACTGGAGGGCAGTTTAGAAGACAGTAGCCTGAGGATGCTGGATAGGAAAATGGTGGAAGGATCCTCCCTTTTCAGAAAGGATGGAGGCAGAACCAAGCTACCATACACAAGCTAGACATTTCGAGACTAACTACACTTTGTACAGATAAAATATTTAGAAGTCCACAGTGAATTAAAAACCTATACTTAAATAGCAATATACAAAATTCATGAAAGAATGAATAGAATAATGTAACAAGTGCAGATGCACAAATAGTCTAAGAGTGGGGCAAAAGGATGCCTCTAGAATCTTCACTTTCCCTTTAAAATTCCATATTTATACTGTCAGTGGTAGTCTTCCCGGCTTCCACAAGTCACTGTTTTCTCTTAGGAAGCCTTTCCTCTTGTGTTTTGAATGTTAGGATATTGATTCTGCCTCACCTTGACTCTTGGCATATTGGTAGCTCTTCTGAACTTGGTTACCTCAAGACTTCAGCCTTCAGCTTCTGTAAAAGAGACTGACACTGAAAATTCTGCATCCTTCTAGTAAACTCTGGAACAGCAAGATTGGGCCTTCTTGAACATTTTGTAAACCAATTTTCTTATTTTTTCACAGTCACCACAGTTATTCACTATCATAGGCCTTCCTTAAATTTTATACAAAAAGACATATGCTGGACCTTATAATTTTAGTTCACACAGGAATTCATTTTGGAAAACACAGTGCCTGGTTGCTTCCTTTCTTTTCTCTGTACTCCAAAGCAACAGAATGAACTTTCACCACCTACTGAGCATTTGCACAGGTAGAAAACTTCATGGCTTAGTGAGTTACAGTAGGAAAAGTATTCTATCTGTCCTATGAAGGAAACCATCAAGAGGGATGACTAGCAGTCACTTTTGAATATAATTATGTGATGGGAAGATCACCTACTATCATTCATAATAGGTACAATTAAACAAAAACTATGACTCTATTAAAGTATTGGTGGAATTTTGCCTTCCCAACAGATCCCACAGTGAAATTTCTTAAAAGTTAAAGCCCACAAACTCAAATGAGTTTGATTGTTTGTTCCAATTCTAATCTCCTTGTTCTAGATATAAAGTCTGAACATAGTAAAAAAGATTTTTGGGGACATTCACAGATATAAAGCAGGTAGAGCACACAGATCAGGGACATGCAGCTGAGAATAACTTACAAATGACACAAGTCATGCAGAACAGGGACATGCAGCTGAGAATAACTTACAAATCACACACATCATGCAGATTACATGTATTTTTTAAAAAGGTTTTGTTTTCATTCTCTCTCTCTCTCTCTCTCTCTCTCTCTCTCTCTTTCTCTCTCTCTCTCTCTCTCCCTCTCTGTGTGTGACATATGTATATGAGTGCCCACNTCTCTCTCTCTCTCTCTCTCTCTCTCTCTCTCTCTCTCTCTCTCTCTCTCTCTCTGTGTGTGACATATGTATATGAGTGCCCACAGAGACCAGAAGAGGACACAAGATCTCCTGGAGCTGCAACTGCAGGTGTGAATGGCCTGACCTGGAGACTGGAAACTGAACTTGGGTTCCCTACAAAAGCATGCATGCTCTTAAGGGCAAAACATTTGACTAGAATAAGAAAGGGGGTGAGGGAAATGGGTACGATTCTTTCTATTCCTCATACAAACAAACCAAAACCTAATAAGGAATAAGCAACATTCATAACAATAAAGGTATAAAGTTAGAACTCTAACAGAGTTCAAATGCCAAATTTTATTTTTAGAGAGATGTGTTTTCTGGTATTTTAGGAATCACACAGAATACCACCAGTAAACTTCCTAGCACCTGAAGATATAACAAGCAAAACACACTTAACCCAAATTTAAGATGTCAAGTTTTCCAAGAAATTTCTTTATGAAAATATTTGCCTAGATCTTTAAGGATATTAGAGTTTAAATCATACCTTTTTGTTTATGAATATCATCTCTAGACAATTGAAAATATTGCCAGATTAACTGAGTTCAAGTTGCATGAATTAAAAAAGCTAGCATCAGTTTCTTAACTAAATATACTCTCAGAATAATATGAATGATATGAAGCACTATTATATTTATAGGCATGTTCATGCATAGATTTAATAACTATTAACTCCATTGTATGTGAGTGAAAGTTTTACAAAGTGTCAAAAACTACTGTATATACACCTGTCAAGGTACATTGATCTTAGTCTGATCTTCAGTCTTCCATTGCTATTATTGATGATATTATAATTAAATAATCACAATTAAGTAATATATTCTAATATTATAGGAATTATAGGAATTGTGTATATCCCATAATCTCCTATAGTGAGAATTCTTAATAATTAAAGCATGTGGATGGAGGTACATTGTTATTTCTTTGGATCAAATAAAAATATTGCCTTGTCCTAGGAATAAACCCTGGTGTAAATGGAAAACTGGCTTGGGATGTCCACAGGCTGTAAAGCATAGAATGGCATTTGAAAAATATAAGCACTAATAAAGTCAAAGAGCTAAGAACAGGCAGCTAGCTTCCAATAGCAAAATTTAAATTGAAAGCCAAGCATTTATTAAGGGGACAGGGGAGAAATACCAACGCTCTATTAGAACCTGTGGTCTGGTATGTCGAAGCCTCCATAAACACAAACACTAAGTTCACCTAAAGTAGCAGATTTGTCATATGAGGGCAAATTCAAAGGTGAAGGGTCCACTTATATAGGGGGAAGTGAAAAAAAAAAGCAAAGAATTGTCATAAGCAAGTAAGTTGTTATCTGAATAAGACATGAGGTGGATCTTTGGTAGCCATCTGATCCTCAAAACTCTGTTCTTTTTTCCTCTATAGCAAAAGTGATCTTTGGAACATTTACATTTTACTCATTCTATCAGTGAATGATTTAAGCACATAGCAGAGAAATTCCCCCAAAGATGCTCCTCAGTCTCTTAAATGCATCACAGCACAAAGAGAGAGGCAGGCAGCCATGAAATTTAATTTAAGTTGTACACATTTCTTCAAACATTTTGGAGATATACACAATATCAGAAAATTAAAGATGTTAAAATCTCAATTGCTTTGGTAATAATAGAAGATCATTTTATTTATAAGCTGAACATATTGAGAATGTTAAATGTAGCAAAATGTATTTAGTGTTCTTTAATTCTGTGAACTAAAAACACAAAAGGAACACTGAATGGCTGATCTTACGATATAAATTAACTCAAGTATTTTAAATAATAGTATTATTAAAGAGAAGTAGAAGTCATAAATGAGCATAAGAATAAATATTTCCTTGAAATGAGAAACAGTACATGGCAATCTGGTTTTGAACATATTTAGGAGTAACTTAAAAGTGTAGCTCATCACTCCTCCATTACAGGTGGGATTACAAGCTGCTAAAACCACTCTGGAAATCAATCTGGAGGTTCCTTAGAAAAAATGGAAATTGACCTACCTGAAGATCCAGCTATACCGCTATTGGTCATATAGCCAAAAAATGCCCACCATGCCACAGGGCATGTATTCCACTATGTTTGTAGCAGCTTTATTTGTGATAGCCAGAAGCTGGAAACAACCCAAATATCCCACAACAGAAGAAGGGACATAGAAAATGTTGTTCATTCACACAATGGAATACTACACACCTATTAAGAATGAGGACATCATGAGTTTGCAAGCAATTAGATGGAACTAGAAAATATCATCCTGAGTGAGATAACTCAGACCCAAAATATAAGCATGGTATGTGCTCACTAAGTGATATTAGCCAAAAAATTACAGAATTCTTAAGATACAATACTCAAGAAGGCTAACAAGCCAAAGGGCCCAAGTGAGGATGCCTCAATACCACGGGAGAATGAAGAAAGCAATCACAGGAACTGGGAGGGGGGAGGGACCTGGGTGGGAAATGGGACAGGGAGGAGAAGAGGGGAACATGATCATCAGGTATTGTATGGGGTTGGGGGGGGCAGGACTAAGCCCTGAGGGCCAGCAGAAAGAATAAAAACAGGCGAACTTGGACTTTAGGAGGTGGGGGGGGGGGCTCCAGAATGTACCAGAGACTAGGGAGGTGAGAAACTCTCAGGACTCAAAGGGAGGGACCTTAGATGAAATGCCCTACAGTAGGGAGAGGAAACTTGTGGAGCCCACCTCCAGTAGAAAGACAGGGCATTAAGTGTTGGGATGGGATTGCCATCCCATAGTCAGAAACTCCGACCCAGAATTGTTCCTGTCTGAAAGACCTGTAGGAACAAAAATGGAGAAGAGCCTGAGGAAATGGAGGTCCAGTGACAGACCCAAATTGGAATCCAGCTCAAGGGGTGACCCTTACTGATGCTATGGTATGCTTAAAATCTGGGCCACAAACCAAAGAGTACACATAGCACTGGCTCCATCAGTAGGAGGAACAGCCTCAGGGTGTTCATGCCCCAGTGTAGGGGAATGCCAGCATGGGAAGGAAGGAGTGGGTGTGTGTGTGTGGGTTATATCCTCAAAGAGGCAGGGGGTATGGGTAATGGGATATGGGGTTTCCAGAGAGGAGACCTGGAAAAAGGATAACATTTGAAATGTAAATTAAAAAAAAATCCAATAAAAGAAAAAAAGTGCTTAAAAATCCAGAAAAGTTAATTAAAGAATAAAATGGAAAAGCAAAAACAAAAACAAACAAACAAACAAACAAAAACAACAACAACAACAAAAGCAAATAAACTCCTTCATTAAAAAAAAAACCCAAAAAACAACAAACAAAAACAAAAAAACATAGGCCTAGTGTGACTGCTCCCCACCCCAAAGGCCAAACAAGCAGCTGAAATAGTCAGATGCAGATATTTACACCCAACTAATGGAAAGAAGCTGGTGACCCCTGTGGTTGAATTAGGGAATAGCTGGAAGAAGCTGAAGACGAAGGCAAGCCTATAGGAAGACCAGCAGTCTCAACTAACCTGGATCCCTGGGATCTCTCAGACACTGGACCACCAACCAGGCAGCATAGACCAGCTGATATGAGGCTCCCAACACATATACAGCAGAGGACTTCCTGGTCTGGACTCAGAGAAGATGCACCTAACCCTGGAGAGACTTGGGGGCCCAGAGAGTGGAGAGGTCTGGTGGGGTGGGTGTTGATGTGCGGCATCCTCTTGGAGGCAGGGGTGGAGGAAGTATGGGATATGGAACAGTCAGAGAGAAGGTGGACTGGGGCTGGGATGAAGGCTGGAACGTAAAAAAGGATTAAAGAATAAATAAAAAAGAAAAATTGTAGTTCATTTGTTCAGAAAAATAGTTTTAAAAAATATTTTCGAGAAAAAGGCAACTATATCAAACAGTGCTTTAAATACAAAGACTTTTTTGAACCTTCAGTTAATTTTATTATTCCTTTGTTCAATCTTTAAATAAGTCACAGAAAACAGTTCCTTATTGAAGACAGTAGACAGCAACAAATCCAATTATGTCAGTAATTATAACTTGTTTGCATTGTGTTATCCTTGTAATGATTTGTTTTATATTTAAAGTAGACAACCATTGGCTTTATGTATGTTTTGTTTTGATATTGTTTTGAAGGAGTTGTTCTGAATTGTCAACTGCTTCTATGAAAATAATGCTATTTTCTTATAAGGATGAGTGGGTATATAAAGTGCTCAGGCAACTTTGAGAAGTATTAATATAGAAAAGGACTGATTTTCATGTTCAAGAAAATGGAAACAAAAGGTGTTTCAAAGATGATAATTTCCATTTACTTGACAATAGGTTCCTTACAATTTTCTCATAATTTCAGATCACAAAAGATACTGTTACCAAGAGTGTGTGAGTGGGTAGAGGGGAATAAGTTGTGAAAAAATGCAGCTGTTCTTAATGTTGACTACCTGAATTAATGTGTAGCCAACTAACAAAAGCAGATATGCAACATTCCTTATATCTCATTACAGATGCACCTACCTGGCCATACATTAAACCAAATTGTTTACAACTCTAATTACTGATTGCCTTGAACCACACATTGAAAATGACACAGTTCATATATTCAGACAGTGTATCCTGAAGGCATGGGTTTGGAGACCCAGTTCCTTAGGAAAACACATTGGTCATGGTACCTGAGATGAAAATCTAAAGTCCACTAGAGTCAAAATCTTAGGACTCTGTCAGTCATCATTGCCATCCATTATATCATTATGTCTGATTATTAAAAGACTATACATTTTAGAGTATTTTTCTTCTCTATACTGAAGAGCATGTCATTTTTCTTCCTTTTATTATTTTATGGCTATATTTCAGCTTCACCATAATTTTTAAAAGACATATATAACAACCAAATAGGATAAACTGACCGAACCTGAAGGTTCTCCTTCATACATATGTCTTCTTTGACCAGGATCAATAATGTAAAATTCAAGTGCTATCTCACTCCAAGGTCAGTGTGATGGTTTGTATAGTCTTGGGTCAGGGAGTGGCACCATTTGGAGATTTGGCATTGTTGGAATAGGTGTGACCTGGTTGGAGTAGGTGTGTCACTGTGGGTGTGGGCATAAGATCCTCACCCTAGGTGTCTGGAAGTCAGTCTTCTACTAGTAGCCCTTAGATGAAGACGTAGAACTCTCAGTTCTGCCTGTGCCATGCCTGTCTGGATACTGCCATGCTCCCACCTTGATGATAATGGACTGAACCTCTGAACCTGTAAGCCATCCCCAATTAAATATTGATTTTTATAAGATTTGCCTTGGTCATGGTGTCTGTTCACAGCAGTAAAACGCTAAGACAGAAGTTGGTACCAGGAACTGGGGTATTGCTGTGATGAAAAGAAAAGATATGAAACTTCCTTCAATACATAAAGAATGAGGAACTTCACAAACATCAGCATGAATTGATTCTATAGAGCACTGCTCCAACTTTGGTTTCTTTGCCTTAGGTTTGGTTCCTTAACTATAACCAGGTGCTAGTAACTGTGTTCCTTTCGTTCAAGCAGTTTTGAAGCTGGAAATTAAGACCACACAGGGTACCTGCACCATCTTCTGAAGAGGAAAGACCATGCCTCAAGCATGAGTCAGCCCACCACGATCTAGGTTTCTGATGAAAGATCAGTCCTCTGAGCTAGTAGCTGCCTTTCATTACAGCAGCGATAGATACAGTAGATTCCCAACTCTCACACTCATCACCTTAGAATCCATCACCATGAATTCTACATGATTTCATCTGACATGATTTCACCTTCTTTGCTTGGCTCCACTTTAAACATTTTGTCCTACTTGGAAGCCCTCAGTATAGTCTGACGATTTACACATTTACTGTCTACACACTGTCAGATGTTGTGTGAAATGTAAAATTAAACTTTCCAACATGGATGCTTAGTGCACATTTTCCATGTGTAAAAGTGTTTATTTACTCCTTTTTTTATCATATGCTCTATACAATATAGTTATGATGATATATTTTAAAGCAGTTTCTGGAAACTTCAAACATATCACATAGAATAAATTTTCTTTGTAAGAACATGTATTTACTCCTTCAACAAATGAAGAACTGTAGCAGCTTTACCTTTTATAAAATTGCCACCAATCTCCTTTACTCCTTGAGATCACAGGGCAAGGGAATAAAGGTAGATGGCATTGTGTGGATGATAGATCCTATGTTTCCACTGCTTTCCAGCCAAGGACCATTTATAGAAAGGGTCTCTTAGACTTGGTTGAAGGGTTTCTTCTTTTCTACTTACTACTTAGTATTTGTAAATGTGTGTTTCATAGTGTTGTCTTTCAAAGAAATTTACATCTCCTTTGGAAAATTTAGTTGAATTTATTATAATATTTATTATCTAAATAATTGGGGTTACTAGAAATTAAATTCATTCAAAAAGGGCAAATGTGATTACTATTTGTTCTGCCATGGATATCACATTGTTCAATTTTTATTAAAGGGGGATAAATAATTTATCTATACAATTCTGTTAGAAATTTTATAGTTATAAGAAAAAACATTCTTATTAGGAGAAAGGTTGCATTGAATTATATAAGAAATTCCAACATACAATTTTTTTCTTTCAAGAAGTACTTGTTAAACATTAGAGTGTGCTTTCTTCCACACTGTAAACAACTAAAGTCATGGTACATTATAACTATAGGCTTCAAGCAGTTCATTGTAATAACAGATCATAGGGTTCATTAAGATTTGGCTCACAGAGGAAACTAGGACAAAATGTATCCACCAGAGAGGCTCCAGTAGAGTATGAGGATTACAGTCAATATTCTAGTTGGCAAAAAATGGAAAATGACTCTTTATAGCTCAAGCAGAAAATGACCTTAATGGATGGATAATGGGTACTTCATGGACTCAGTGGGAATGCAGGTGATTTAAGCCTTGAAAATACTCAGCAAAGAAGGCTGGGTGGTGAAAACCACAGAAAACATAACCACAAAGACAGCTGTACCACTGACAGATCCCATTGCTCACTCCTATGCTTTTGCATACAAGCACCCACTCTTTGGACTACATACAAATTGTTGCTTCCCTGTGAGTGATGAGGAGCTTCAGATTCCCTTAGTGTGGGTGGATCCTCCCCTGACAAGCCTCTTAGGAAGCAAACCCCTATCTTCCTAGTATTAGTCACTGAAACTGGCACAGTTATTTGTATTAGATACTGCTTATCTGAACAAAAATATTGAATTTTCCAAGAGCAATTAAGGATTATTCCATATATATATTTCTCTTTAATAAATAAAAAATCCATTTATTTTTAAATAAATTGCTTATCTTGCTCCACTTGGAAACATTTTAAATCCTTTGAAAATAATTCACAGGGAAGATTTCACATTCTGCATAGACCTTTCTACAGCTCATTGTAGCCATTAGTGTCTTATTAGCCGGGTGCACACAGAATCATCATTATCTCCCATAACATGAGGTCCTTACTGAGAGTCCTGTGTTTTTGAGATCACTCTAGCTATCTCACTATATAAAATGAAGCTACAGAACTATGCTGCATCTGAGAACTTTTTAAAATTTTATTTTATGAAATGACTATCCATAAGGGCAGACACTTCCAAAGGGTTTGTGCTTTGAGAAGAAGGCCTAAATTTCTAGTGGATGTGTTTACACAAATCAGGGCTGAGGGTCAAGCCACCATATCTCAAACGTCAGTTTTTGCAATAACATTGGATCTGATGTTCCGTCATTTCAATTAAACAATATAATCAAACATATTCAACATGTTAAACGTTAAGTCAAAATTATGTAGTTACTCTTCTTGTGTCCTCTATTTTTTTCTTTTCTTTCCTTTTTTGTTTTTACTAAATATGAGATTCCAGACTCAAAAATGAACCAAAGTAAGTAATAAGAAAGAAGTTCTCTTGACCTATTCAGGGTATAAGTTTAAAATTTTAGGAAGCTCAATTGAAACATTATAACTAAATGTTTAACCAATATCAAAATAAGTTAAATAATTAGTATTTCCATTATATACTATAAAATCAAAAATTTAGTAAATTAATTTCTCATTATCCTGGTTGAGAACTTTTCATGAGATTTTTTTTATTATTATTATTATTTTCTTTATTTACATTTCAAATGCTATCCCGAAAGATTCCCATACCCCTCCCCCCACCTCTGTTCCCCTACCCACCCA
>NC_034593.1:9260315-9263872 GCF_900095145.1 Mus pahari | reverse complement strand
TTAGCTCCCTTGTCAAAGATCAAGTGACCATAGGTGTGTGGATTCATTTCTGGATCTTCAATTCTATTCCNTTGATATACTTGTCTGTCACTGTGCCAGTACCATGCAGTTTTTATCACAATTGCTCTGTTGAGATTTTTATATATATAATTAATATGTATACATTTAGAATGATTCATTTAAGAAACAAATCTATTTGTATCGTTCTGGGTTTTGTAAAAGCACTGCTATTGGTTTCTCCTTGGGGTTTATAATGGATTAAAATGAAAAAAAATAGTTTTTTTTTTCCTAGATGATGTTAATAGAAAGAAAATGAACAGAATTGAAAAGTTCCTGTGGAGTAGAATATCAAGTCCTTTGGGAAATTGTCAAGGAAATGCATAGCTGGGTCACATGGTAGATTCACTATTACTATTTTTAGAGGACTCTCCATTCTGATTAGTAGAACTGCTGGACAATTTGCAATCCTGGGGCATTAATGCACAAAATTTGGTACATATACACAGTAGAACACCATTCAGCTGTAAAGAAGAATGAAATCCTGAAAATTCAAGGTAAGTGGAAAACATTATACTGAGGGAGGCACTCCACCCAGAGAGACAAGTGCTACATGTTAAACCCCATCTTAACTTCCAGGTTCCAAATCTTCAGAACTGTGTAAAAAATGTGGAGTAAAGACAAAACAATGACTTGTACCTCTCACCCCTCATCATACAAGAGTCTCTTTCCAGCAAATGGAGACTATTGCAGAAACCCACAACTGGACACAATGTAGGGCAGAATAGCCCATGAACACCCCAGCCAAAGTGGACACACCCACACACAGCTTCTGCTCTATGGCTCAAGGAAGTAGAAAGATGGATTAGAAAGATTGTAAGAAACAGAATACCAGGAAGTCCACTACGAAACATTCTTTCATAGAAATGACAACATAAACAAGATTGGAACAGCAACAATATCAACAAACATGACAACTCAAAAGGAGGAAAACTTCATGAGGTTCCACCCCCTAAAGATAGAGCGACAGGCAACTAGTGACTACTTTGAGAGGGAAAATTTGCTTCTCACAGAGATGAGCCCCCTTATTGGTTGGTTATGCAGCACAAATTGATCAGCTCTGAAAACATATGCACACAACAAAAATGTACTCAGACGGTTGTATGTATCAATTTGTACACACACACACACACACACACACACACACACACACACACACGTATCAAAGAAAAAGAGGGTATCAATTTGAGATTTAGAGGTTTGCCATTCATGGGGCTGGGGAAGGACCAGGAAGGGGAAAACTAATGTAATTCTATATTAATTAAAAAGAAAAAACATACTGCTAATACTGTGTTCTTATAGAGTATTCTCTGTCTGAACGTCTCCAGTCATCCATTTTTAAAGTGGCCAAATAATTTTGTATAATTTTATACACTGTAATACTTGATTGAATAGTTATCTTTATGCGAATAAAGGGATTCGTTAGAGGTTTTAATGATGTGTTATAGGCTAATATATTGTAATAGGAAAGCACTTTCCTATAGCTGTTTAAACTAAAGTATTATGTGAGAAACTGGTATTTTCTATTCACTTGTATCATTTTCTTTCCTTGGTCTTTCAGAAAATGTAGCCTAGATGATTCATTTGCAGTGTTAATTTTTTTTAAAGTAAATAGACAGATTTGAAGAAATCCACAAGTAACAAGCTTGAATCAAAAGAAAGTCAGTGTTTAAAAAGCAAACAAATTTTATTAATATTTCAAAGTAGAGGAGCATCATCCTTGTCATAGTCTCCTCATTTATCAGACCAAAGGCTATCCAGGAATCAACTGAACTTTGCTGAAAAGAGAACATATACACAAGAGAGGGTATCAGTGGAAGATAGGCTGTCAATCACAGTATCTACTGACAGAAGCTGGAAGACAGACTCTTTTGCAGGTCAATCTTCCTCAGGTTATTTGACCTCCTTCTGTTAATTATTTTTTTTAAACAAGAAAAAGATTTTTTTCACTGAAATTGTTATGCTTGAGGCCAGCTCTCTAGGGGAGATTTTAGAAGACTCTTTATGAGACACTGGTGATGTTCCATGCTAAATGATCAGTACTACTGCCCCACGCCCCCCACCCCCCATGCAGCCTCACTTGCCTCCTAGGTAGCACATAGCCCACCTAACTTCTGGTGAGTAACATGATATATAAGTAAATGTGTGTCACTCATGGGACAAGTATTCAGTTAGTGATGGATCTCTCAGTTTAGTCTTCTCCACTATGGCCTTGGTTCATGGAAGGTAGCCAAAATGAAGGATAGTGGAATTTCTGACAGTCTACCAAACTATTGAGTTTTTTTTTTCTCATTGTTATGATGAAATGACTAACAAAAACCAGCTAAGGGCAAGTTTATTTGGGGTTATAGTTCATAGGTACAGTCCATTATGGGTACAAAAACATCATGGAAGGAACAAGTAGCAGTTTTTCCCATTGTTTCCCAAAGGTAAGAAGCAGAGAAAAGTGAAGGATGAAAATTAATGCTAAGCTGGCATCCTCCTCTATTCTTTTTCTATCCAGAATGGAAGATTAGTCACATGTTATTGTCACCCACATGCATACTGTGTGTTCCCTCCTTAGTTGAATTTCTCCTTACAATGTTTTTATAGTCTTATCAAGAGGGGTGTTTTCATAGTGATAATAAATTGAGTTAAATTGACAACAAAGACCAATGTGAAGGACGTTCTCTGAAAACCATCTTATATATAATATATACAAGTAGTAAAGTTTTATGGAGACAATTGAGGAAGATTAAATAGTCAATTTGCTATTTCTGTGTACCACTTTAGGAACAGAACATTATTAGGTTTTGTGTACCTTTGAGAGCACATTCAAATGAACCTAACTGAAACCTAAGTGAAAGGGTGATGAATATATATATATATAACCCACAGCAAACACATAACTATTAGAATAATGGGTGTACAAACAGGATGCTAAAAGGACATTCTATGAAATATCCTTCTGATAAAAGTATCTATATTCAACTGGTCCATGATCCATAGGTTTTGCTCATTTTCTTCTCTGCAATCAAGTTATTTCCCTAAGCCAAATGCATGGATCCTAATGGTTAAAACCTGTGATAGTTCTTTTGCCTGGGCAACTTGACATGATTTGATCACCTTAATCAATTGCTGAGGAGTAGCTCTGGGTGTGCTTGTAAGGGGGTTTCTAGAGGGATATGCTGAGAAGGGAAGGCCCAGCCTGAGAGTGAATGCCACATCCCATGAACTAAAGGTGTGGGAATATTCAGAACAGAAAAGAGAGGAAGAGAAAGCAAGCTTGGATAGCCCCTAGCTACTTGTCCTTCATGAGGTAAAAAATGTTCTCCAGGAAGTTCCCACATGGCAATGCTATGCTGTGCATGTGACATACATGGGGCTCTGAAAGTGCAAGCATAGGAAAATACATCACTGTTACTTAAAGTTGTCATCGAGTGACGAGAAAAGTATATATATTTTTTATTTTTTTTATTTTCTTTATTTACATTTCAAATGCTATCCTGGAAGTTCCCTAT
>NC_034593.1:9250139-9258769 GCF_900095145.1 Mus pahari | reverse complement strand
TTGACAGTGTCTTTTGCCTTACAGAACCTTTGCAATTTTATGAGGTCCCATTTGTCAATTCTTGATTTTACAGCACAAGCCATTGGTGTTCTGTTGAGGAATTTTTTCCCTGTGCCCATATCTTCGAGGTTTTTCCCCACTGAGAAAAGTATCTTAAACAATACCATTACACATAAGTTAAAAATCCCAAGGGAGAATATGTTTACTCTAGCTTTAGTTAGACATACCAGGGGAATGATACACATATATTAAAGAGATATTATAGCCTGAAAACACTGCTAAGATTTAGCGTAAAAATTCAGTTAGAACAGAAAGCAAATGTGAAATTTGTCCCCCCAAAGTGTGACTTATGTCAGACAAAAGATTCACAGCCAGAATCACAACACTCGGCCATGCTCCCAGTGTACAGAAAGATAGAGAGCCAAAAAGCTTGGTGTCTAATTATTTCAAAAGCATAACATGGCTCTACATGAGTTATTTCAGCAGACATGCTGAGATTAAACTTGATATGAGGCTATTGAAGTTGTTTCTTTTTGAATACTGAATAAATTTAATGTAGAAAAATTTGCAACTTAATTGTGGGTTGCTTCCAGATATCCTTGGGATATTTCTTAAAAACATGCATATATTTGATTATAGTTTTCCAAGGGAAATTGGAAAATATGTGTTTAGATAATTTGGATAAATAATTATAGTCCATAATTGTAACATGGAAAAATAACACTATAGGTCCATAACATAGACATCTCCCAATAAAAGATATTCATGCAACTTATGTACAGATCATTATCTAAGAGATAAACTAAGCACATTAATGTTGTGTCTTTTATATTTTCTTTCTCTTTTTCAGAACTCAATTCTCACCAGAAATGTGGAGCATAACATGAACCATCAGACTAACTCATTGTTTTTTTTTTCTTTTTTTCCAATTTTTATTAGGTATTTACTTCATTTTCATTTTAAGTGCTATCCCCAAAGTCCCCTATACCCTCCCCCTGCCCCTGCTCTCCTACCCACCCACTCCCACTTTATGGCCCTGGCCTTCCCCTGTACTGGGGCATAAAAAGTTTGCAAAACCAAGTGTCCTCTCTTCCCAATGATGGCTGACTAGGCCATCTTCTGCTAAATATGAAGCTAGAGACACGAGTTCTGGGGGTGCTGGTTAGTTCATATTGTTGTTCCACCTATAGGGTTGCAGACCCCTTCAACCCCTTGGGTACATTCTCTAGCTCCTCCATTGGGGGCCCTGTGTTCCATCCAATATCTGACTGTGAGCATCTACTTCTCTGTTTGCCAGGCACTGGCATAGCCTCACAAGAGACAGCTATATCAGGGTTCCTTTCAGCAAAATCTTGCTGGTGTATGCAATAGTGTCTGATTATGGGATGGACCCCTGGGTGGGGCAGTTTTTGGTTGGTTCATCCTTTCGTCTCAGCTCCAAACTTTGTCTCTGTAACCCCTTCCATGGGAGTTTTGCTCCCAATTCTAAGAAGGGGCAAAGTCTCCACATTTTGGTCTTCCTTCTTCTTGAGTTTCATGTGCTTTACAAATCTCCTTGTACTAAAGTCAAGTCTAAGTGGATCAAGGAACTCCACATAAAATCAGAGACACTGGAACTTATAGAGGAGAAAGTGGGGAAATACCTCAAAGACAGGGGAAAAATTACTCAATAGAACTGCAATGACTTGTGCTATAAGATCGAGAATTGACAAATGGGACCTCATAAAATTGCAAAGCTTCTGTAAGGCAAAAGACACTGTCAATAAGACAAAAAGGCCACCAACAGATTGGGAAAGGATCTTTACCAATCCTAAATCAGATAGGGGACTAATTTCCATTATATATAAAGAACTCAAGAAGACAGACTCCAGAAAACCGAATAACACCATTAAAAAATGGGGCACAGAACTAAACAAAGAATTCTCAACTGAGGAATATTGAATGGCTGAGAAACGCCTCAAAAATGTTCAACATCCTTAATCATCAGGGAAATGCAAATCAAAACAATGTTGTGATTCTACCTCACACCAGTCAGAATGGCTAAGATCAAAAATTCAGGTGACAGCAGATGCTGGCCAGGATGTAGAGAAAGAGGAACACTTCTCCATTGTTGGTGGGACTGCAAGCTTGTAAAACCACTCTGGAAATCAGTCTGATGGTTCCTTAGAAAATTGGACATAGTAATACCAGAGGATCCAGCAATACCTCTCCTGGGCATATATCCAGAAGATGTTCCAACCAGTAATAAGGACACATGCTCCACTGTGGTCATAGCAGCCTTATTTATAATAGCCAGAAGCTGGAAAGAACCCAGATGTTCCTCAACAGAGGAGTGGATACAGAAAATGTGTTACATTCACACAATGGTATACTACTCAGCTATTAAAAACAATGAATTTATGAAATTCCTCAGCAAATGTATGGATCTGGAGGGTATCATCCTGAGTGAGGTTAACCAATCACAAAAGAACTCATATAATATGCACTCACTGATAAGTAGATATTAGCCCTGAAACCTAGAATACTAACTCATTGTTTACCAACTGTGAGCTAGAGGGTAGTGGCAGTGGAGTGGATGATGGAATCTCATCGGTTTATGCATGAATATAATCTTGAAAATCCTTCAAGGTTTCTCCTTGATACTAATGAAATAAGGAACTTTCAAATGGCCACTTTCTAAACTCAAGTTGTTGGTAGACTTACGGATTTAAAAATGTGGTTTTAAAGTTTCAGTACATGAGACAAGATCATAAAACTCTAAACCTCTGCTGTTCAAAGCCTTTCAGTATTAGTTGGTTCCTTAGCTGCTTCGACTACATTGATAACCGAATTAATGGGACAAGTTGTGAAATAATTTTATCTTCAACTAGACAACATCCAGATTAATATTTAAGTTTTTAAAACCAAAAAAAAGATTAGAGAAACACCTGAGCACTCTAATGCTCTGAAAGTACCATTTCTTCTTTTGATTTGTCTTTGTTATTTTAAATTATGTGTAGGTGAATATTCAGCATGAGAGTCTGTGCACATAAGTGCAGGTGACTGCAGAGGCCAGAAATGCAGATACCCTGGAGCTGGAATTATAAATTATGGTGGGTACTATTAAGAAATTTGAGTACTCAGGAACTCAAAGTTCTAACCACCCGAAAGTACCATTTCTTTTTTTTTTTTTTTTTTTTTTTTTTTTTTTTTTATAAAGGAATAACTTTTAATTGGGGCTGGTTTACAGGTTCAGAGGTTCAATCCATTATTATCATAACAGGAAGCATAGCAGCATCCAGGAAACTAAGAGAAGGGTCACAAAGCCCACTCCCACAGTGACGCACTTCCTCCAACAAGGCCACACCTACTCCAGTAAGTCCATACCGCCTAATTGTATCACTCCCTGAGTCATGCATATTCAAAACCCACCATGTCAGCCAAGTTGGCCTAGGAGCACTTTCAGCGATTCTACTGTCTCTGCCTCCAATTTCGTGGTAGGAGCACTGAGTTTGCAAATGCACTGAACCATGGCCACCCTACATGTGGATTTTGAGGATTTGACCTCAGGTGAAAGTACCATTTCTTATGGGAGAGCCTGATTTGTCTAAACACAATTTGTTCAAATCCAAAAATTCTGAAAAAAAATACTAGAACACTTGTACTTCTTTTAATCTTTAAATTATTAATAAGGATTTAAGGCAATTATTTGTTTATAATATATGTAAAATATACAAATATAAGAATTAGTATTTTTAAGTTTTATTAGCATAAGCTAATTATACACCACAATGTACTATGGCATTCCTATATATGTATTTAATGTATCATATTTATCTCTATTAATTTTTCTTCCCCTCTCTGCTTGTTTTTAAAATATATGTTTATTGAAAATACTTTTTCATATTCTGATCACAGCTATCCCCTCCCCCAACTCCTATTTATCTCCCTCCCCCACATCCTCATCCACTGGATCCCACACCTTCTTTCTCTCCTTCTATCACTCCTTTTCTTGGCTTAGTCCCTTTCATGCCTTTTTACATGTCTGTGACACAATAAATTTAATAAGGATTGCGTACAATAGCATTAGGGATGGGCTATTTTTAGAAGCATGGACAACTTCACAGTGGTTATTGCACTGTGGGTGTGTATTCTGTCTAGATATATATATATAATCTTAACTGTGTATAAATCCTCAGGAAAGGCTGAGGACTCTGGAGTTTTTACCCCTCCATGCCTCCATGAGAGAATGTTAACTGTCCAGTCCTTTGAAGACCTTACCAAAGTAATAAATTTTCCTGTGATTTCTAGAGTCCAATGGGCATTCATGACCTCAAAGACAACATGCCACTCTTCTGTCTTCCAACTCTCACACTGTTTTCTGCCTTCTCCTCTGTAATGTTCCAAAATAGGAATATTAGTGTGTTCTGTGTCTGTGTGTGTATGTATGTGTTGTTATGTGTATGTGATGCATTTGTGTAATGTGTATGTATGTGTATATAGTATATGTATGCGTATGTGTGTGTTTGACATGTGTGTGTGTGTTATGTGTGTGTATTCTGAGTGTGAGCATGTGTGTGTGTGTGTGTGTGTATTATGAGAAACTAGAACACATTTCTCTGAAACTCAGTAGGTGGTTTTCTTTTATATAGCATGTATGTCCCCACATTCCATAGTATAGATTCTCCTACATTTGATGGTATTTTAAAACATTATGATATTATGTGAGGTAATACTCACTTCCCACTGTTCCATAATTTTCTCATCCATTATCAATTTTGGGAAACTTTGTCTAACAGTAGTAAAACCAAGCTGTTAGTCCCTGTTCATGACCATAGATATCATGCAGATTCAGACCCCAGTAACTTAGGTTACCCTGCCAAACCCTTCTAAGTACCCTCTTCCACCTGTGATTATCAAACAGTGCGAACATTTTCTTTATACAGCCACTCTCACCCCTACTGCTTCAAAGCCTCATTAGTTTTTGTTGCCGTTGTTTGCACAGAGTATGTTCTTCCTTTTTCTGCATCTAAACTTCTGCCATTTTAGACTGACATTCTCAATGTTTTAGGGAATGAGAAATGGTAACTAGAGAAGCTGACTATAATCCTTCTTACACACAAGGCATAGTTTTAGTGATTTGACTACATACATTAGTTGTTCGCACACACGCATCATCCTTTCAATGATGGGAGACTGGTTTGTTTTATGTATTGCTCTGATTTAGTGTCCTCTCATTCACAGAGGAAGCAGATCTCAGGTATTTTCTCTGTCTTCAGCTTAGAACATGTATTAATCTAGCTCAACTGTTAAATGTCATCATCCAGCATTGTCAATCCAGAGCAAGCAATACAAATAATTTAAGTCATTTTTTTATGGAATTCAAACATAAACATATGTGCTGGCTACTTCCAGAGATGTCTGTTTGGTCAGAGTGTAGTCCTGTGTCCACAGCAGGAACACCATAGCAGAAGTTCACATATGTTTCCCAGGTAGATACATTAGGTATCTCAGTTTTCATAAGCTCAGAACTTTTCACATTTTCCATCATCTTTCTCAGTTCTCTGACCTAATCAATTCTTTCGAAATTATTCCCTTTCTTCTTAGAACCAAGAACACTGATGGAGCACAGGAATGACTGGGCCAGCATGGGGACTCAGTGACCTTTACATCATCATTCTCCTCCTAATCGGTGGAACTCACTAGCCAGAAAATAGATTTATTTTCTTTTTCTACATATTTTAAGTGATTGGATTCACTGGCTGTAATTCCTATTTAATTGTTAATTTTTCCTTTTATTTATGATGTAAATTGTGCTATAATTACTCACATCAATTTTCATAAATAGCTTATAGATTGTAGAGAATATATTGACTTTTATGGCCAACATTAACTTTATTATGTCACATAATAAATCTCTTCCAAGCTACAGATGGGAACTGAGTTATAGATCACTAATACATTGGGAAAGGAAAACAAATAGAGTCTTAGAAGAGATGAGAAAGACATCACTTGAATACATAAGTAAAGAATTTATGTCTGCAATATGTAAGAAAAGACTGATGCAAGCTTACATAAGATATAAAATGAATCGCATACCTATATGTCTCAGAACTCCAAACAGCTATTTATTCCACACAGTGACTAGTGAAGGATTTCCTATTGACTGGAAGAAACAGTAAATAATCCAAGGGTAATGGTGATTCATTCACTGACTTACGGTTTCATTTTTTTTGCTCCACAATAAGCAATTACAAAGCATCATACATGTGTCAGGTACCTTTTCTGCTTTATCACCCTTAAAATCTCAGTATTCCTGGGCATGGTGGCTGAGATGGATTGAATATGAAAGGCTCCAATAGGCTAATATATTTGAATGCTCTGGGACTGGCAGTGGGAGGTGTGGCTTTGTTAGGTTAGTTGTGGCATTTTTGGAGTAAGTGTGTCACTGGGTGTGGGCTTTGGGGTTTCAAAAACCCAAACCAGTCCCACTACTCTTTTTTTACCTGCTGTCTGCAGATCTAGATATAAAGCCCTCAGCAGCCATGTTTGCCATTTTTGATAGAAATATCAATTTCCCAAAGCACAAAGGACTAAACCTTCATCTCAGCACATCATGGGCCTTTCTCCAAAACTGACCATAAACTCTTATACACCAATAAGTCACAACAGAAGTAACAAGCAAAAGAACCTGGCAAGTTTCCTTTGCAGAAGAAATAAATAATTTCAGCTGAATTAAAAGATAAAAAGGCAGGTTAATTTGGAAGTGGGCTCCCGAGCAACTTCACTTTCTCAAGGGAGGACAAAGGAAAAAGACTCAGGCAGACTATGTTGTGGTAGCATTTTGTATACTTGAGTGGGGGGCTTAGATGAATGGTAACTTCAGATGATGGGGCGGGGCATCTTTCGTGAATGCAGGACTGTGCTTCTGGAACCTTTTAAGAATAGAGGTTTTCCAAGTGAGTGGGTCTGAAGGAGAGGGAGGAATGGAAGATGCCTGGCCATATGGTGGAGAAGAGCAAGCCAGGAACTCAAACTGAATAAAACCAACCATCCAACCAACTAACCAACAAAGGAAGGAAGGAAGGAAGGAAAGAAAGAAAGAAAGAAAGAAAGAAAGAAAGAAAGAAAGAAAGAAAGAAAGAAAGATGAAAGCCCTGCATCCTATCTGAACATCATAGATTAAAGCTGGATATCAACAACAGAAACAATCAAAAGTTTACACACTCATAGAATCTGAAAAATTCTCTACTAAATAAAATTAGGCCAAGGCAGAAATTAAGAAAGAAAGAAATTAAAGACTTTAGTTAAATGAATAGAAAACATATTCGAACTTATGTAACACAATGAAGGTAGTGTCCATATTAATAACTTAGCACATCTGAAAACTTTAGAGCAAAACCAAGTAATTGTTATACTCAAGTCACAGAACCCCAAAGAACTGAGAAGCCAATTCTGATGCAAACACAAGATTCTTTTATTATGAGTTTGAGAACACGGTCTCTCTCAGTCCCCATTGCAACTGGTCAGAGAGCCTGAGTCTAGGGGTTCAGGGCTTTTATTGTGGTTACAGGAAGCTTGGGGAATTTTTATACTGGTGAGCAAGTTAGTATTTTAAAAGGTGCATTTCTGGTGAACTCTGCAGGAACCACAAAATCTGCTTGAGCAAACATGACAACTTCCCTTAGCATCAGCCATCCTGGCTACAATAGCAGGATCAAGGTACACAGAGATAACCTAAGACATCTTGCAGAGAATAGATAACCCTGCCATCATGTTTGTCAGGTAGTTTTGCTCTGTGTTTGGATCACTGGTACCAAGTATTAAGGCCACAGGACTCATCAATAGGGTAAGGAGTAGTAGAGGAGGGAGAGAGAAAGAGAGAAAGGACATACACAGAGAGAAAAGAAGAAGAAAAAGAAGAAAAGAAGAAGAGGAGGAGAAGGAATGGAGAGAGAGAGAGAGAGAGAGAGAGAGAGAGAGAGAGAGAGAGAGAGAGATTATATAGGGAAATGCCACTGGGTGATGGGCAGCTCAGCCCCTGGGCTTTAAAAGCCAAGGTTGGAAAAAGGGTATGCCAGGTAGGAACTGAGAGATGCTGGGAGAACCTGAAGGCCAGGTCTGCTTTGATATGTAAAATATGTGCATCAATCCCTTGTCCAGGGGTCTGAAATCAGTCGTTTTATCTTTTAATTTGTTTAGCTACTAAATATTTTACTTATTTTCAAGAAATAGATGTACTTTTTATTTTAATGTCATTCTTTCAACAGTTTGTCTTACATGTAAAGGAAATGTATTGACATACCTCCAACAAAGTCTGCCTATCCTGAACTCTTAAAGAGCTATGAGAGTGATATTACAAATTTCTGTTTTTAAAGGTGAAGAATCCATCAGCATAAACTCCCCAAATCCATATAACAGTAGGAAACAGGGCTCTTGCATGTGGCTCTCCATGAAAAGAAGGACCTCAGCACCCTGCTGGTGTTTGCTCTGCTCTCATCCCGGTCCTTTACATGAACTGAAATCCAAATCTCAGCATTAAGGAGGTGAAAAATAAAAGCTGTGCAAAGGAAGGTGCAGCAGTAAATCCCTGCGGAAATCCAGTACCTCTTCCTCCCTTCCTCCCTCCCTCCCTCCCTCCCTCCCTCCCT
>NC_034593.1:9209753-9250054 GCF_900095145.1 Mus pahari | reverse complement strand
CCTTCCTTCCTTCCTTCCTTCCTTCCTTCCTTCCTTCCTTCCTTCCTTCCCTCCCTCCTTCCTTCCTTCTTTATTTTCAATGCCCAGAATCACTGGATCTGACACAGTGAGAGGCAAAGAGTGGATTTGGATTTGTGCTCATTAGCTCTAATCTATCCTCATAGGCCCCTGTTTCTCACATGGGTCCAAGTCATTCTTCCCTTATTTGCTCTTTGTCCTGCTCTTCAATGATGTATCTTGCGCTTGCTCAACAACAGCAAAAGAGCTCACCACTTCTCACAGAACTTCCTCACATTCTCCTCTCTAGGCTCTTTATGTCATGGATTTTTATACAATTCTTCCTGCCCTTTAAATCATCTCTGCTCAAAATCTCCTACCGCCCCATGAATATTAATACAATAATGAATACCTCAATCTAAATCAATGGTTTCTTTTCCTACTGCAACTGTTATAAGAAAGTATGTAATATCCTGTTGGACTGGCTGGAGTGATAGTCAAAGATAAGGAAACCTTAATAGAGGGAACAATTAAGATATTTCTAGATAGATGAGACTGCAATGAGCCCAACAGAAACCTTTTCAGGGCTTCCAAGAACTTCCTATTTGTACCTCCCAAGGATTTTGATGCCTCCCTGTTACACCCTGCTAATAAGCTGCTCCAAGGAGTCAGTCACCAAGGATGCTCCACTAAGGATACATCACCATCAGGGAGTATAAGCTTTATAATGTACTGATGTCATCCCCTCTCTCTGGCACTCTGCCATTCTGTGTAAATTCAGTAACTACTTAGAGAATGAACAAAGGAAGGACACAATGGCTCCATGCTCCACAGACTCCCCCTCTCCGGAAAACTCAGCCCAACAAGCAAGGGAGGCTACAATGTATCTCTACTAAGAATCAAACACAGTAATTGCTCAGCATTGTAGCCTGACAAGCTAGAAAGTAGGAATTATCATTAGCTTCTGCAGATAAGATTCACAGTTAGAATATGAGACTAAGCACACATTTGTCTCACCCCAGGCTACAGGGTGGTGGTTTTTCATCAGGCTGCTGCAGGAGCCTCACAGTTATCTCGACTTCCTCACCTATTTGTTGCAGCATTCCTAATTTTTTTTTAAACACTTCTTGTTGATTTGGTTGACTATTTTAAAAACACAGTATTCTGCAGACTTAGAATCCCTTCTAACTCCAGCTTTTGATTTCTGCTTCCCTTTACTTTTGCCTTGTGAGAGTGACTCACTTTGACCTGCTTCTGCACTCCATTTTAAACTTGGGTAATAGTTACATCATTGGGGGAGAAAATGTAGCCATCCACTGTTTCAAAGTCTTCTTTGCTATAGAGGATATGTTAGTATGAGTTTTTGCAGTCCTGACTCATGCCCTCCTCCATGACACTGAGTTCAGCTCTGATGTCCTACATCACTAATTTCTCCCAGTGCCTCTGGTGCATGCCTTTGGGTCACTTCCCAACTCCCTGGTTCTCAGTGGCACTGAGGTGGATACTGGCTGTCTCATTTCCAGTACAGCCAAAAGTGGGAATAAATAAATGCTGTTGAAATAAATGCTACATGACTTAAACATCAAACCTACATCATTGTGATTGTACATTCCAGGAAAAGCTGTCACCAGAAGCCTATGTGAAATGAGCTTAATTATTCAAATGAAGACATAATCAATATTTTGAACTCATTTTCAAATTACAAAAAACATAAACATCTTTAGATAGCAGTGTAGGAAGTGTTCAAAGCTCTCTTGTGTCAATGCTTATTGTACAATGCAACTCATTCCACTTCAAAATAGTGCTCCATTTTGAAGTTTCTTATTTGTTTTTAATGTATATGGTTATTTGTCGTGTATATATGTCTGTATACCATGTGGGTACATGGTGCCTGTGCATATCAGAAGATAACATTAGATATCCTGGAAATGGAGCAATAGATAGTTAGGAGCAGCTTTGTGGGCGCACTGAATTCAACCCAGCTCCTCCGCAAGAACAGCAAGTATTCTTAACTCCTGAGCCATCTCTCCAGCCCCAACACACTACTGATTGACAGAGCAAAGCACTCACATTTTATCCTTTTCAGCTTTTGTCTTTCTCACGATTAAGAAGTTGTCAAATATAAGGTAATATTTTATCCCTAATTCACTGCTTCAAAAATTAGCTCAAAAATCTGACTCCCTAAATAACATAGTAAGAACTATCCAATGCTATAGTCCTCTTCAGGCGTATGCCTTGACGATGTAATGAATCTAATTCATCCCATACCTGAACCTGCAGGCAAGACACATGCTTCCCTAGGGAAGTCAAAAGGTATTCTACTAGTCACAAATGTCCTTCCTTAACTCAGAAGCTATCTCCATTGATGACTGCTTACAAAGGAAAAACTAGTTTTCTTCAACAGTCTCACTGGGTATGCAAACCATACTTAAGGTTAGGCTCCATGCCTAGCAACAACAACAACAAAAACAGTAACAACAATAACAGCAACAACAACAACAAAACTCTCAAAGGCATTTATACATTTGTTTGTCTCAAAATTCTTTATCTGGACTTTATTTTTCCCTTGCAGAACTTTTGCTCATATATTATGACTTCTGAATTTGCTCTTATGAGTTTATGTGTGTGCAGATGTATGCTTTTTACACTTGGTGTGTGTTATTTTAGTTTTATGTTTGTTTATTTTGTGCATTTTTGTTTGTTTTAACATTATTATTATTATTGTTATTGTTATTATTATTTGCCTGTTTGCATTTTAATGAGAGCGAAAAAGAAAGACTATGGATTTGGGTGGGTGGTGTAGTGGGTTCAGGAGGAGTAAGGAGAGGGGGAAGTATAATCAGAATTTATGAAGTTCCATTTTGTTTGTGGGTTATATCATGAGTATTCTGAGCTTTGGGGCTAATATGCACTTACCAGTGAGTACATACCATGTGTGTTCTTTTACGTCTGGGCTACCTGACTCAGGATATTTTCTAGTTCAATTCATTTGCCTGTGAATTTCATTGAGTCATTGTTTTTAATAGTTGAGTAGTGTCTCACTATGTAAATGTACTACATTTTCTGTATCCATTCCTCTGTTGAGGGACATCTGGGTTCTTTCCAGCTTCTGGCTATTATATATAAGGCTATTATGAGCATAGTGGAGCATGTGTCCTTATTAAATGTTGGAGCATATTCTGGGTATATGCCGAGGAGTGATATTGCTGGGTCCTCAGAAAGTACTATGTTCAATTTTCTGAGGAACTGCGAAACTGATTTCCAGAGTGGTTGTACNAGCTTGCAATCCCACCAGCAATGGTAGAGTGTTCCTCTTTCTCCACATCCTCACCAGCATTGCTGTCACCTGAGTTTTTGATCTTAGTCATTCTGATTGGTATAAGGTGAAATCGTCATTTTGATTTGTATTTCCCAAATGACTAAGGATGTTGAACATTTCTTTAAGTGCTTCTTAACTATTTGAGATTCCTCAGTTGAGAAGTCTTTGTTTAGCTCTGTATCCCAGTTTTGAATAGGGTTATTTGGTTCTCTGGAGTCTAACTTGAGTTCTTTGTATATTTTGGGTATTAGTTCTCTATCAGATATAAGGTTGGTACAGATCTCCTCCCGATCTGTGGGTTGCCATTTTGTCCTATTTACAGTGTCCTTTGCCTTACAAAAGCTTTTTTAATCCTCCACAGAATGGGAAACAAAATAATCATAGGAGGTACAGAGAGGGAGGAGCCTGGGAGGGAGATAGAAGAAGAAGGGAAAAACAGGCTGCAGGTCAGATATTGGAAGGGACAGGAGAAAAGTTCAGAGGTTCAGGAAATTGAATAGAAACAAGTCCCAGTGGGGGATGAAGAACTGGGGGCTGCTACTAGAAAGTCCCAGACTCCAGGGAATCAAAATGCTTTCAGGATCCAGTGGTGATGACTTTAGCTGAAATACCCAACAAAAGGGAGTTAGGACCTGTGGAGACCATCTCCATTAGATAGTCATGGCCCCTAGTAGAGGGATGGGAATACCCACCCACCTCAAAATTTTTAACCTAGATATGTCCCTGACCAAAGGAAAGTCAGGGACTAAAATTATAACCGAGACTGAAGGAAAAACAATCCACCCTTCTTAGGGATCCATCCCATCTGCAGACACCAAACATTCATACTACTGCTTATGTCAAGAATCTCTTGCTGACAGAAACCTTATATGACTGTTCCTGCAGAAGGTCTACCAGCTCCTGACCAATACATATGCAGATATGCACAGTCAGTCTTCTGAGTGTGACCAGGGGCCCCAGTGGAAGAGCTAGTGGATGAACTGAAGGAGCTAAAGGGGATTGCAACCCCACAATAAAAACAATATCAACCAACTGGACCAATCAGAGCCCCCAGGGACAAAACCGCCAACCAAAAAGTATACATGGAGGAAGCCATGGCTTCAGCTACATACTTGGCACAGGACAGCCTTGCCTGAAATCAATGGGAGAGAAGGCCCTTGGTCCTGGGGAGGCTTAAAATGCCACAGTGTAGGTGATTGCTACAGCGGTGAGGCAGGAGTAGGTGAGAGGGTGGAGGAGCACCTTCATAGAGGCAAAGAGGGGAGAGAGGGGATGGAATGGAGGTGTTTGTGGAGGGGTAACCAGGAAAGTGGATTTCATTTGAAATGTGAATGAGAAAAATGATTAATAAAAAACTAAAAATAAAGAATTTAGTATACGAAAACATCTATTTTTCATAAAAGATTAAAAATGTGAATTCTACATCTTAAAAATTTCTAAAAGTCCAACAGTTTCACTCAATAAATGCTTCTAGTCAGTTTAAAATGTACAATGACCTTTAACACTAAGAAATATTTCTTGAAATTTAAGTAAAATCACTATGCCAAGAGCATTTCTAATCCTTTTTTTCTCCCTGTGTGTCTTGCTCAGAGTCAAAACTAAGACTACATGTTCAAACTACTGCCCTATTTATTAACCTGACTCTTCCCTGCAATGGATATCTCATTAGAACTCCATGAACATTTTACCAGTTGCAAAATGTTTTACTATTATGAGTTTTTACAAGTTTTTAAATATTTATTAAGTTAATAAAAACTGTGGGGGCTGCAATCCGGTAGGTGGAACAACAATATGAACTAACCAGTACCCCCTGAGTTTGTGTCTATAGCTGCACATGTAGCAGAAGATGGCCTAATTTGCCATCACTTGCAAACTTTATATGACCCAGCACAAGGGAAGGCCTGGGCCAAGTAGTGGGAGTGGGTGGGTAGGGGAGCAGGGGTGGGGGCGGGAGTATAGGGAACTTTTGGGATAGCATTTGAAATGTAAATAAAGAAAATAATAATAATAATAAAAAGAAAAAAAAACTGTAGATATGGATTGGATTGTGCCACCCTACAAATTCTTACCTAGGTGTTTGTCAAATAACATTTTTAGATGGCTAACAAGGGTTTAGTGTTTTAAAATTCTCAGAATAACAACACAAGGATCCCTAAGAATACAAATAATACACATGTAATACTCCAGGAAGGATGATCTATCACCCTACTGTGGTGTTTATTAATTTTATGAAAATCACCACAGACCTCTAGTTGCCCTTAAGTGCAGCTAAGAGATTGTTATACAGAGATTTTACTTAGAATTTACTAAAATTTTGAAAAGTATAAGCTTTTTCTTTTCTAAAGCATCTCTTACTATGTTAATATTTCAGATTCTAAAAGTGTCTATTTCACACACACACATATACATATGCATATGCATATACATTCCACATGTGAATAGTATTTACTTTCATTTCACAGGCTTTATTCCCTTATAATTAGTTATATGGAATAATTATTCTTAAAGCTGATATTTCAGCCATGCTTGTTTTGTCTGTTCTTTCTCTGTCTCCATCCTCCCCTCTCTCTGCACCCCCAGTGTTCTCTGCAATCCCTTCCTCTATGGTCCTCTCTGCTATGCTCCTGCTTCTCCAGTCTACTGGCCATGGACAGTCCACTAGTTTCTCTCTCTTCTTTTGCCTTTTCCAAGTGCCTCTGGATGTTCTCTCATATCTATAATAATATGTTCCCCTTGGTCATACATACTATGGAATGCTCATATCTTCAGTTTCCAAATTATGATATAGGAAATAATATAATGACATGTCATAATTAGTAAATTTCTATCACTCTAGTTACGTGATCTTTTGTCTTCTGATACTTAAGCTATTTAAAACACACACACACACACACACACACACACACACACACACACACACACACACACACGCGTCTCCAGATCTTGCTAACCTTCTCTTTGCCAAATACTGGAAGTTTCTTCCCTGTGAGTTTTTTAAGTAGCACTCTCCATGATTGCTGCAAATATTTATGTTATTTTTATTTAAAACTAGGACACCAATTCCACAACTATTCATTAAGAGTCTTATAATTCATGTTCCTACACAACTCTCCGATTTTCAGCCTAGCCTTCCTTGCACGTAGCCATTGTGCTTGCCTCCTCCCAGATTTCTTACCTGCAATGGATGTCACTGTGGAACTCCAGGCCTCTCACAGGATGCTGATGCTCCCTCAAGGATCTGCTTCAAACTATGCTCCTCACCAGTAAGCCAAAGTTTGCAATTCTTACCTTTCACCTTATGCTATCCAACTCTGCAGTACAGTTACATATACATAGATACAGACACTGACAACATAGACACAGGCTCAGGCACAGACGCAGATGCAGACATAGATATGAAACCCCACAGTTATAACTGATATCCCTTCCTGGACTCATCGTCAGTATTTTTGTTATTCTGTGGGACATAAACATAGGGGTATGTATACTATTCTCTCTGCTTAGCAAAACACTCAGATAATGGGAAATTCTCTAAATTCTACTACAGGGTAGAATGTTCTAATATTGCATTTTTAATGCTGTGAAATAATGGAGAAAAACAATATGTATTTCATTTCAAAATTAATAAAATCACCAACATTAAAAGCTGTGTGTATACTAATAAAATGGGAACTTTTGTCTAAATTGAATTTTTTTTAAAAATGAGAAATATTTTTAAGATTTGTTAATTCAGTGTATTCACTAAAACCCTCAAAATTAAAATAATTAGGAGAATACAATTCTTATTTGATTTGTTCTGCAATATCTACTACTATTTTATACTTAACACTGCTTAATTTGGTGAGATAATTCCAATTTGCTCAAAATGTACAAAGTCCTTGAAGTAGATGCTAAGAATACTAATGTGTTCTTCAAAAATTATACTGCTTTATCTTATTTAGTCAATTTGGATACATAAAAATATTTAAAGGAAAAATGCTCCATGAGAGGTTGAGGCAGGGGAACTGGAAGTTTGAAAGCAACTCAGTGATATATATGTAGTATAAGTATAGCACACATAAACACACACACACACACACACACACACACACACACACACACACACAGAGAGAGAGAGAGAAAGAGAAACACATACATAGACTCACACACAAATACACACAGAGAGACACACACAAATACCCAGATGCACAGATATACACACGTAGATACTCAGACACACACAGTATATGACTTCCCACAGAAGCCACAGTTGTGTATGAAAATATTTTAAACCATGGTACCATTTTCAAGAGTTCCAAACATATATAATAGGCACAAGTCACTGAAAGCCCTGAAATGATAAGCTTAAAATGTGTATTACTTTTGTTTCTTTTTGTAATGCACCGTGAAGTCACTTGCATGCATTTCTCCAATGTCCAAGGTACTGGGTAACATTTCTCAAGGAAATTTTAACTTTATAGTCAATTCTGTGCTGTGCAGGATCCATCAAGTTTCTGGGGCTAGCTATGTAAGAAAACATTAGTTCAAAGTCACCTTTGATTTTCCTTTTAGGAAATAACAACAATGATGGTTAGCACATGGGAATATAGAAGCTGTCACTTAAAATTAGGGAACCCAATCACTCTCTTCCTCCGCCTGACCCCCCGTGTACATATACTGATATATACTGTGTCAATTTGATTTCTACGTCTGGGAAATTTGCTTGTCATAATATTATGGATATTACTGGCATTAGTAGGTTCTTCCTGCCATACGAAATACAAAAGTGCCACACTAATGCTCACTGTGAACCAGGAGAACAACTATTGTTAATGTCTTTCAGGAAACATTGGGCAACACTCAACATGACCCAGAGGATAGATAAGAACTCTTAACAACTGGCACATCACACATGTACCACATATGTATCAATCTGATTCACTATTATTATGCAAGAAATACCAACAGACATGGCTATAATGATATCTACCTTTTGTTCTATCATTAGTCACAAACTTCTAACTGCCTCCATTTTAATGTGAAAATATTCATTCATTTTCTGATTCATGATAAGTATATATTGCATGGATTTAGGATTGTTGGCTTACGTTTATAATGATATTGTTTAGGAAATGTATTCAGATTATTAAGTAAACTACTTGTGATAAATATTTTTCTTCTTTCAAACAATAAACATCCATTTTCTTCTCACCTTTAAACCAAATCCAACCAACCCACATAGTAAGTAGCTGTTGGTTTTCTAAGAAACCTGTTTCCTAACACATATACTTGGTGACCAGACTGTTGTCCAGTCTCATTTCCCACTGTTGTTCATTTATGGTTTGTTTTATAATGCAACCGAGTGTCATCTTCATGACTCAACACTTTTGGTTGGTTGGCTGATATACATCTCATTATTTCTGTTTTCATGAAACCCTTGTCCCAAATGAAGCACTCAGTAGATCTTAGCAGAGTGGATGAATGAGCAGTTGCCACCATAGCCTATTCCAATATTACATATCACAAATTTGCTTAGAATAACATTTGATTCTCACCCTGCCTACATCTGCTTCATAGAGAAATATATGTAGCATATAATATAAAGTTGTATACTCTTTAATATATATTCTTTCAGTAGTTATCATTACTCTGATTTTACTAGCCATATATTTGGGCAGGTTTGCCTTAGGCACACCCTTAGCATATCAAATAAAACTT
Organism: Mus pahari; assembly: GCF_900095145.1. Classification (NCBI taxonomy): domain Eukaryota; kingdom Metazoa; phylum Chordata; class Mammalia; order Rodentia; family Muridae; genus Mus; species Mus pahari. Next base: position 9,241,041 of record NC_034593.1, on the reverse strand, counting down.
TAATCCCATATAGATCTGAGGGGTTTCCCCTGAAAAGTAGTATATTTTTACCAAGTAGGCCATTTTATGAGGACCCACAGTACAGTTTTTATAAAGAATCTTAACAAAGAGTAAATTGAAACTATAATGTCTTGGTTTTGTAAAAACAGAAATGAAAAATAATTCTCCTGCTGTTGGCTAAGCAACACTTCCCAGAATCGAGATTTCCCCCTGACTCTACTAGGATGGGGTAATCCACTTGGGTGGATATGGGAATTCAACGTACAGAACAATTGGAAGAAACTTTGAGAGAGAAAGCTGTTTTCAATAAGAATTAATCACATAACAGAAAAAATTCACAGTAGTAAATACTGACTTAGAAAATCTTAGAGGAGGATCCAGAAGTTTCTGAGAGAATAAGAACACAGTAGGTATATCTTGGGAAGATCTTCTCTAACGTTGGATGAGAAGAGCCAGTAAAAATAGGAGGAAATTTCTTAGGAGGTTTGCTGTGTGCTGTACAGAGCTTAATTCAACCAGGATCATACAGAAGAAACAGCATGAAGGACAGTCCAAACTCAGTTCTATATTTTCCTTTAAATGAGACTAGTGCAGAGATGGAATTTGGAGAAGGGACATTGTACCCAGAATTAAATTACAAGAGAGTATAGTTTTCAAAGTTCATATGATTATTATCTATGATAATTACTACTATTATTTATATAACATAAAAATTATATAAATTTAATATAAATTATATAATTAATAATTATTATATATGGAATCCCCTCAATCATGCAAATGAAGACCTTTTCTACAACTAATCAATAAGTTTCTATTAATTTAAAACATATCAGGCTACCTAGTGACAAACATGCCTGCATTTTATAACCTAGAATCTCATATTCTTTGGTGCTACACAATAGCTTTCAAATAGAAAAAAGTATAGTTTACAGGAATGCACACTGGGAAGAAAGAACAGTAGGTAAAGTAGGGAAAGAAGAGCAGAATGTGTATCTCAAAACAACACCAAAAACATAAAAGTATTAAAAAGTTGAGTGTGGTGGCACAAGTTTGTAAACCCAGTGTGGGGAAACAGACATGTGGGGATTCCTGCTCTTTATGGCCAGCCAATCTACCAGAAATGGCAACCTCTGTGTTGGGTAAAGATATTCTGTTTCAAATTTCCGGTAGTAACAGAAGAAACCACCTAAGATTGACCTCTGACCTGCACAGGTGCACACTCAGGATATCATCCTATACATGGGTTCACACATGCATGAGAAATGTACACATGCATACACCAAACACACACCAAAATATTTTATGACCCTTTACTAAATATGAATGAAAGTATTTATATTTCTCATCTTAGGTTTGTATAGAAGTCTCATGCTCATAAAACCATTGCACAGCACTGTTAAACCTGTTCATGGAAAAACTCTCAGCCCTCTGAAACTGCCCTGACCCCACATTTCCGGAGATTGACATCATTTCCATAGGCCAGGAAGAGCATCCTCAGTTTTACACCTAGCAATGTGTCTTAGCATGCTCCACAACCAAGGAATGAATCATACATTCAGGGTGACTCATTGATTAATCACAGATTTGCATTTCTAAAAGCAGAAACCTGATGAAGATTTCCAGCTTCAGAGAAATCATAAACATCGTCCCAGCTGGAGTCTATTTCAGTAGAGAGATGGGTTTTAGGGAAGTGTTTGTCATAAGTCTGTGACTGAGAGAAGCTTAACAGTGTGTGTACTGGGAATACGAGTGTGTTAGGCGGTATGTGAGAAATGAAAATGAGTCGAACTCAACTTTGATCCCACAGGGGCACAAAAGGTACCAGGCATAAGTGAAGGTAGATGGAATATACGTAGAAAATCAAAGCAGTTCTGGTAGTGAATCACTAGAACAGAATAAATAAAGAAAAACTGCAGACGTTCAACTCAAGCCAGAGTGTGGTTGTTATATTCTCTAGTACTTAGAAGACTGTCTGAGACATAGTACACACTAAATGAAAACTTGTCAAATTCATGGCAATAACCTGGGAGAACTGTTATTATATGTACTAAGGAGTGTGCTTAGCAAATTACTTGCCTTTGTAAAATCAAAAAGGGTGAAGTGTCTCCCAGATGCTGACAAACCCTAAAAAATCTTCAGGGAATTCTAGCAGGTAACTAGGCAATTGGAAATGTATTAGCTTTGGGTCTGTAAAAAGATTTTTATTTCAAATTATTTCCCTACTAAATATAATCTGTTTGTAGAATACAGAGGTGTGGCATTTCCAGTTAGTTGGATGTGTCTAGGCGCTAGACTTGCTGCTTGTGAGGAAGACAACATGGCTCACATTCTAAACCTGTATTTCATTATCTAAGCTCTAGGTTGTAAGAAGTACACAACATTAAACAGTAACAGAGTTTTCACTCAGAGGTTTGCAACCATAGCTAGCAGTTGCATTGATGGGCAGCTGGAAACACTGCATTCTCTACAACAACATGCAGAAGTTCCCTTTCAGCGCTGTCAGCAGTTTGATTTTTTTTTTAAGTTTAAATACAAAGTAGATCTATTTATCTAGTTTTGACTACCTGCTACTAGAGAAATTATTTTAAAAATTTATACTCAATTTTCTATCTTTAAGATGTGGAATAAATTACTACTAACATTTGATGTATCACAAAAGCACATAAAGTGTCAATTTATACACTCTAATTTTATTTGTATGTTGTATTTGAATTTTAAAGTACCTTTAAATGTTTTTGTGCCATTTACTAATTCTCACTGTCATGAGAGCAGCTATTTACTTACAAACTCAGAGCAGGTGAGGATGCCTGCAAAGTCCTGCCTAGGATAAAGTCAAGAGAAATGTTCACATGTGTGCAAGAGGAGGACATGAGCCCCACTTCTGAGTTGAAAGTGACATTTGGTGGATGCTGGGGATAGGAGAGGCAGTTCTTTAGGGGTGTACTGCAATGTCTAGACACATTGCAATGCACACAAAAGCCGCATTCATTGTTCTTTGTATTTTTGTTTTTGGTTTTGTTTTTTTTTAAAAGAAGAATGATGTGTAGTTGGGAAAGGGACACAAGGGGCAAATCTGAAAGGAACTGGAGGGTAGAATGGTGGGTGATTATAATCAAAATGCATTGCATGCATGTATGAAATTTCCCCAAAACAAAATTATCTTAAACTAATAAATGTCATCAATACATACTCCAAGATCAATGAACTAAATTAGAGCATAGCATCATTATCTATTTCATATGGAACTAAATTTATTAATCTTTTTTCCCTCAGGGGACAAGGTATCTAACCTAGGCTAGCTTCAAATTGCCTATGCTTTGGAGAATGTCCTTGAACTTGTAAATCCTTCTCCCAAAAAATCAAGTGCTGGGATCACAAGTGAATATGACCATGCACACATTGTGTGCTGCTGAAGTTGGACCCAGAGCCTCCCATAAGGTAAGCAATCAATTTGAGTAACTAATTGGGTACTGATACATCCCTGTTCCACTGCTTATAACAAAACATCTTGGCATGGCTCTACCAGAGGTTCTCAGAGTGAAGAGTTACTTCTCCCTCCAGAAGAACTCCATTTTTCCACTGAACAAAGATCTGGAAAAGCTCTTTTGAGCATAAAAATAACTCATATTCCTCTCTTTCAAATAGTCCTCCAGATGCTGCGCCCAATTATCGTATTTCAGTTTACAAGAGCCTACTTGCCCTTAATTATTCCTCATTATTTTATGCTGGAGAGTTTTATTGCATTTTGCTTATTTGATAGTATTGTCACAATTCTAATAACATGGAAATACTTGTCATTATGAATGGAGAAGTGCTTTTATAAATGTACCTTTGTAACCTTTACTGGTTCTGTGGTTTGAAAGCAACATTTCGAAGGCTTCATTTTACTTATTTCCCTGCCAGTGTATTTTCTAATTTATTTTCATCCCTAGTAGATCAACTTAGTATCAAGTCAACTTCAACAATATATATTACAAAAGCTACTCTGTGTAGCCACAAGAATAGTTTGAATTCAAAGACAAATGTTGTGACATAATTTTATTGCACAAAAATCTTGGCAATGTATGGTTCAAAAGCCACTGTTTATATATATATATATATATATATATATATATATATATATATATATATATATATATATATATATATATACTATTGAAATTGAACTTGAAATCCGGTATTTCATACCACTGCAAATGAATTCTGGAATAGAGGTTGTGTAAAAGAGGGAATGTGAACAATATAAGCTTACAGGGTTCTAAGTATGATAGTCACTGCTCATATAGGACTTCATGCTGTCTTCAGAAAAGTCATTTGGTGAGTGAAAATAATTCTGAACATGAGTTTTAACATTCCCATGTTCTCCATATTTTAAAATATAGTTGTGTGATCTTGCCTCCCCCCCCCCCGAAAAAAAAAGAACCAGGTTAAAAAAGATACTTGAAACGGAGTTGAAATAGTTTCTATTTTGTTATGAACTTCAGGGTACTATAGGGGTATCTGAGTACACAAGCTATGCACAATCAAATTCTACATCAGAAGATTTCCTTCTGGGTGTTGGGTGACTTGTTCCTCACATTCTTTCACACTTACAAGCTTAATTCTTCTGAGATCAGTAGTGTGATGAGCTTCTAGCCACATCCCTTGGAGATAAGTTTTCCAAAAAAAAAGAAAAATCCTACAGATTCCTACAGATTCTGTGATCTACTACATATATTAAAAATAATTAACTGTTTACTTAAAATGCTAATGTTTTCAATTAAGAAGTATGTATGGTTCATCAATACTTTTACTGAATTGTGAATCCTGTATGCTAGAATAACAACCAGGTTTAATAGATGTATCTATAGGTTTAAGGCATCTTCTATGGAATATACTCATGAACAGTATAATAAATTTGCACAAGTACCTGTGACAGGGACGCTCATATTCCCTAGAGAACATCATACTATCTTTATTTTAAAAAATACTACAAAACTGTCTTCTGATACATAAGTCTGTACACATAGATTAATGATGCTCTACCTAGTGTCTTTGTGGAGTAGACAGTGGTTAACACATGCTCACAACTAGTCAAAGTGCAGAAAATAAGTATCACTGCAATTTTTATCACAACTATGAAATCTGCACTAAACCCCCTCCTAGAAGTGGAGGCCAAAGAACTGGAAGACACTGAAGTTGGGGAATATTAGGACAAATTATGTTCTTTGGGCATGACAGAACCAATGAGCTCATGAACTCACAGTATCTGTAGTTGCCTATACAAGATAAATTCAGCATCTTTACAGTAAGAATGGAGAAAGATACTTGAGTTCCCAGTCCATGCTCAGAAGCTATTGCCAGTTGAAAGTCTGTTGTTATTGAGGAAGGGAAAATCAATTTTACTAGGGGTATGGTTCCAGAATGGTTAAACATGCTCTAGTTAATAGCTTAGTAACAAGGCTTATATGGGCAGTAGGGGCACTAATTATACTCTGCAGGTATTAAAAAGAGGGCATGGATTTGAGAGTGGTATAAAAAGGCTGAGGAAGAGGTAGAGATGGGTGGTGATAACTCTGATTTAAATATATCTTATATATGTATCAAACTTTCTAATAATACATAACATGTAAAAATAAAGTCATTACTGAATTAATATTTATTAATTCCCTAGTATTAAAAAGGGTACTCTTTTCATAAAGAATAACCAGTAGTATACAAAAATCCAACTGATTTATTAAACCTGTGCTTTAACAGAGTTCAGGTGTCCAGTCAATCTTTGTCATGATTATGAAAGCATCTAATGTTGCCCATCATCTCACTTAGCTTATTATGGAATAACATCTGTCATCAACTTGTATACTTTCTTAAAAGTTCAGGAGTTCAATATTTTATTCTCTCAATAGTCACTGAACATCTGTTATGGGGCTAATCCCCATAGGAAAGTCTATTGATGCATGGAAATGTGACCAAGTGGCTTGCCCTCCAGGTACACACAGCTTGGTGTGGAAACACTGCAGCACACAAGTCTTGGCTGTCAGAACAGTTATGGAGGAGATAAATATAGGAGTGGCTAGTGAGCAGAACACAGTGTTTAAGCATGAACCACTAGTGACAGCTCTCAATGAGCTTCCCCCTCAGTTCCCATAGTTAGAAGGTTATAGCTGGGGATTTTCTTTGCAGTTTCTCCTAAATATTGTCTTCTGCAATCAAGAAAATATAGAACAACTAGGCTTGGAAATTGTTGTTTGGAACATAAACAACCTTATATGGAACTTCCAGAACATAATGAGACATACATGATCCAGAAACCACATAAGGATTATATCAGTATGCTGTAGCATTATTTGAAATTTCATGCTCACAATAGCCAAAAAATATAAACACTCTTAAATGTCTGAAGGTGATGGTATGCAAGAAGAAGGTGTGGTGTATGCATAATGAGGAATTATGACCAAGCCTTGAGAAAAAAGAAAATGATGTTTGTGCCAATGCTGATAATCCTTGAGGTCTTAAGTAAAATGAACAAGATATAAAACAGTGTCAAAGTAGGTGGTTGTTCATATGTGTACTCTGTAGAAGTTTAATACATAGATATCAGGATAACTTTCATCTTGAAGACATGGGTGAAAGTGGAGTAGGAGAGACATATTGCTCACAGTGGAAAGCAGCAGAAATAGGTAATAAATTATGGATATTTATGCTTATAGATATGCTAATGAGCATCATTAACCATTCAATATTATTTACACATTCTAACTTTACTCTGCATTCTTTAATTATGTATGAATATGATTTATTAAAAAGTAAGATGAATTTTAAAAGTCAACATATGTTATTAGTATGTAACTCTGACAAGGCCTTTGTTACTCTAACAAAACCAGAAGCAGTTTAAAGCCATTAGGGTAACTGAGCAGGCACAGGTGGCTCACACCTGTTCCCCCACTCACTCAGAGAAGATGTAGGGATGTGGGTGGAAGGATTGTGAAGGGGGTGACCTGGGGAATGGTACTGAGCGGAATGTAAAGTGAATAAGTAAAAGTAAATTAATATTAAATAATTAAATTAAATTAAAAAGAGAAAGGATGTATCAGGCAATTCATTTTTACAATAGACAGTTGGGGCTTCCTATACATCATCAGCTATATAACTGCTATAGCTTAGTGTTTGTCATACACATTTACCTTCACCTTTTTATTTAAAGTTTTATTTTTGTATTCTGGTTAGCTATAGCTATTTATTTATTTATTTATTTATATTTTTGTCAATCATTGTATTTGTTTACATTTCAAATGATATACCCCTTTCTGGTTATTCCTCCATAAGCCCCCCATCCCATTCCCCCCTCTCCCACCTCCCCTTTGCTTCTATGAGGGTGATCCTCCACTTAACCACTCCTGCCTCACAGCTCTATCATCCTCCTATGCTGGGCATCCAAACTCCACAGGACCAAGGGCCTCCCTTCCCCTTGATGTTAGATAAGGCCATCCTCTGCTACACATGTATCTGGAGTACTTGGGCTCAGGAGGGAGCTGAACCTGTGCTCTGGATCCCTACCCACTCAGTACACACTGAGCTGCAGCTTGACCCCCAGGAGTTCTGACACATCCATGACCACAGGTGATGTACCAACCCTGCTTCAAAAGACGAGCTTTCTATTTATAATATTTTTCTAGATTTAGAGAATTAAGAACAAGAAAAAAATACAGAACTAGTTCACAGACAGCTTTACAATATTCTGCTGTAGGATGCAAGATTGTTTACTTTTCCAGTGTCCTGATTTTTTGAGTTTTATATTACTTGGGTAAGAGCTTGCTGAGCTGGGAAGAAAGGCCGCAGTGTCAGGATGGATACATCTATGTACTCTATTTGCTATTCCAAGTGCAAGGGATTTGTACCTGATACTTTCAGTAAGCAGAACAGAGCTTATCTGTGCTTTGGAAGGTCTACTAAAATCCCACAAATTGTAAAAAGCCAATACAACTAATATATCATACAAATATGAATGCAATTTTCTAGGAATATAAGCTTATTGACAGTAAATATCCTCTGTACATTTCTGTGAGAGATTTTCTTTGAATTCTTGTAAAGAGTAGCTTGCAGTACTATGACTTTAAAATACACGTTTGCCAGAAATTATGCTTTAACACTAGGATTCACAACATCCATATGCTGGTTCCTCTGTTTACAGAATAATTTCATTCTTCACTTCTTTGATGACCAGTACATAATCAGTGTCTGGGTATTCTATTAATTTGCATAGTTTTTGAACACTTGAGAATAACAGTTTTGCATAATTAGCCATGACTTCTAGTTAAAAAATTTTTTTTTTGCTTTCTGTTTGCCTTTTTAAAAATTATTTTATTAGATATTTTCTTCATTTACATTTCAAAGGCTATCCCGAATGTTCCCTATACCCTCCCCCCGCCCTGATCCCCTGCCCACTCACCCCTACTTCTTGGCCCTGGCATTCCCCTGTATGGGGCATATAAAGTTTTCAAGACCAAGGGACTTCTCTTCCCAACGATGGCTGACTATTGCAGAGACAAATTTTGGAGCTAGGCAAAAGGATGGACCATCCAGAGACTGCCCCACCCGGCGGTCCATCCCATAATCAGCCACCAAATGCAGACACTATTGCATATGCCAGCAAGATTTTGCTGAAAGGACACTGATATAACTATCTCTTGTGAGGCTATGCCAGTGTCTGGCAAATATAGAAGTGGATGCCCACAGTCATCTCTAGTTAAAACTTTTAACAGCATCCAAAGTTGAGCCTTACTGGAGCTGCGCTTGTATATACTTGTATACACTATGCATATACAGTGCACACATAAACACACACACACAAACACACACAGTGTTGACAAGAATTAATATGCAATCAAAAATAAATTTTCCACTAACCATTTCTTTTTCTATGATAGACTGATACACCAAAGGAAGGCAGACAAACGGACAAACGGAAAAACAGTCTACCAGACCTTACAAAATATCAGCCAAACATGCAGAAATAATGGAATGATGCCATATTTGCTGGCTGTCTGGAGCCACTCTGCTACATGCAGCCTGCAGTGCCTGGGCAGAAAGCACAGACCAAGCACTTGTCATTACAGTGAGTAGGTACAGCCATTTGGTTTTCTCATCACCCCTTGAAAATCGACATCTACTTCAGTGATTTCTCAGATATCAGGAACTCATTTCTTTTAGTACTGAAGTTTTCAGGTTGTGTTTAAAATTTTTTATGTGATGTATTAAATATTTATCTCAGAAAATAGAATCCAAAGACAATTGTTTGACCCTGTTTTGTACTAAGCTCACCTGTTTGTTCTTTTGTTATTTTGTTTAATGGTTACCCAAGTAAAGACCAGTATCTTATAGAGTGTATCAACTGAATGTGAGGGTTGTTTTACAGGTGTGTGTGTGTGTGTGTGTGTGTGTGTGTGTGAATTCACATTCGAGTATGTTTATATCTGCCTGTGTTCTAATTCCATTTATGTGGTAAGGTTCAGTCTTGTTACTAGTACTGTTCTTGTCTATGTGATCATACCTTCATGATTACAATTCTATAACATATAAGAACCGATTCTATTCTAAAAGCAGCAGATGAGAAAACTGAGAGGGAAAGACACCAAGTGAATATACAGTTTTATAGTTATTCACCTACTCTTTATAGATGTTTCTTACATTTTCCTATAATTCTCATATAGCTACTGAAACATCTACAGAAAATACTATGGGATAGGACAATTAAGAACTTCCTGAACAGAACTCCAAAGCAGAAAAAATCCTACACAAATGGTATTACAGGTAATTAAAAAGCTTATGCTGTAGGAAGCATACTATCAGCCGACTGAACAGAAAATATCCACCAAGAACAGGAGAAAATCTTTACCTGTTGTAATTCAAACAGAAGGTTAATAATTAGAATGCATAAAATTGAAAAATACTCATAAAATATATCTCCTTATCCATAAATGGCCTAATGAATTGAATAGACAGTATTAAAAAAAATACAAGGGGCCTGTAAATATTAGAAGGGTTCAAAATTTGCAGCCACAAGGGGAATGATATTAAAACTACCTTTAGATCTCCTGTCATCACAGTCAGAATGGTCATTATTCGAGAAAAAAACAAAAGAGGACAACGAATTCTTTAGAGGTTCAAAGGAAGGGGATATTTATTCACTGATAGAAGGAGTATGAACTGGTTGATGCTATGGAAACCATTATGAAGGCTTCTTACAACACAAGTAATAGAACAGCATTATGACTCAGCAAGCTACACCATTCTGGGGCATGTATGTAATGTTACTGGAGTCAAGGTAAAACAAAACTTCCTCCATATCCATGTATGCTGCTTCATTATGCCCTAGTATATGGTGGAAGCAGCCATGATGCCCATCACTAAATGTATGGATGAGTTACTGATACAAAGTAAAATCTCACTTGGAGATTAAAGAAAATAAAATCATGACATTTGCAAGACAATAGATGGAACTAGAAATCATTAAACAAGGTAAACTGGACCCAGAAAGACAAACACCACATATTTTCTCTTGTGTGCAGATTCTAGATTTTAATTTTTGTATAAGTGAGAAAAGAGTGGGTCCTAAAAGGTGGAAAAGTGCTTTGCCAGAAAGGAGGTCTTTAATGGATAGGAGAGGAGACAACGGGACATACATTTAGCATTAAGGGGGTATGGTGCTCATGCAGAGAGGAAAGGGACCACATAAAAGGGGTAGAGGAATATGACAGGTGAATGGGAGAGGAAGTTCACCAAAACACACAAAATATAGATTATCGTAATGAAACAAGTTATTTTGTATATTCATATATAAATGAATAAAATAAAATAAAAATGGTCACCCCACTTGGTAGCATCTTTTCTATAAACTTCCTGAGCAATAAAATGAGAATGGGAGTAAATTTTGTTTTATATAACTATAGTCAATGATCATATCCTAAAAGTGTTCATGAGAGCTCTAAGTGATGGAGGAATGGAAGGTATCATGCCTTTCTTAAAATAAAAACTTTTTAAAAGCAACAAAGACAAAATTTACTACTGACAGTTTATGAAATCCACATCTCCTTTACTCTCCTGTTTGCTGATCACATTTTCCTTTGTCCTCACAGGAGTTGTGATAAATACAGACTGAACATAATATATTAAAGTATCCACTATGACACTTGAAATTTAGTAAGTACTAGTGAGTGTCATTCTTTCTTTATATCATCCTCCTCTCAAGAAAAAGTTGATGGTGATATGTACACTAGATAGAGAGAAGAGATAGTTCATGCATTTAAAAGGTGAGTGGAAAATCTTCCCAGAGCATTTACCAGGTGTATCACAAGCCTATTTACAAAAGTAAGGAAACTGTCAATTTGATGAAGTACAACTCACAATTCATTAGAGTTGAACATAGAAGACGAATTCCACATCAAAAATGACTGCTGAAATATTCACAATTACCAGCTGCTCAGAAACCATTTTATATGGATAAAAAACATGTCACATTTAATTTATCAGATGCTTTCTGCTGTCATACTTTTCTTCCGTTCAATGTACTGAAGAGTTATAAAAACAATTTCAGCCTCACTGTAGCCATGTATAGACATTAAGAATAACACAAATCCATTATCCGCCACAATATAATTGTGTCTACATGGATGAATAAACTTCTGTAGCTCCTTTTCACTCAATACTGAATTTAATATTCCTTTAAAGATATTTGAATACACAGCATTCAGTATCTCTGTTTAGAAAAAAGGAAAGGAAGAAGAAAGATTACTATTTCAAATACAAACTCAGGGAACCACTCTCATTTCGAAAGCTATGTTTCCTCAATGAGCTGGAATTATCACTACAATTTCTATACTGACTATAATAGGATGGAAACATCATCAGAAAAATAATGCAATTTTAATTTCCTAACAACATTGAACTAAATCAAATATGCACTCAAACACTTGTGAAAATAAAAAGTAATAGTTGAGCCTTCCATTCTAACTCTGTGATGTGGGTGTCCAGAAAAAAAAAAGCCAACTGGTTTCTCAACCATTCCTTTCATATACTTAGGTCTCATGGTGTCTATGTAGTCCCCCACCCCTTTCCTTCAATCTAATCCCTTTCAGCTTTTATTTCTAGGCTCTATATATTCCATTCTGAATCTCCATTAATTGTTCACAGGTGGAATATGCAGAGGGACAACAAATACTAAAGGCTTTTTGAAAAGCTACACATATATAGCATTTATATAATGATTAGAATCTAAATGGATCTAAATGGAGTTAGTATATAATGGGGGAAGAGAATGCCCCACTCTGACAGTGTTAAAGTGGTCAAGAATCTGAGACTAGATTGGTCATGGGACCAAGGAATCAAACAAATATTAATACTTTGCTAAAGGAACATAGTAATAAAATTACTCCCATAGATCATAGTACAATAATTGACCATCATCAGAGAAGCTTCCTCATTTAATAAATGTAATTAACAAAGACCAACACTTGAAAATATTTAGAAAGTGAGAGACTTTGAAGTACTCAGCTAGAAGTGAGATGGTCCTCTATCAACTGTTCCCCCCTTTCAAGGCTCAGGAAAGATGAGGAAGATGAAGTGGAAAGATTGTTAGGAGCCAGGGGTGTTGGATGCCCCTAGAGAAACAGCATCTTCCAGGCATAAGAAGGCTGATACAGATCTGAACTCACACAGGCTGTGATAGCACACAGAAGGCCTACACAGATTCACAGCAGACAAAATCCCATCACTAAAAAGGGGAGGTAAACACGGAATCCCACCCCACAAACAAGAAGTTATTTGCAATTGGTACCTTCTGAGAAAAGCAAAAATCAGCTTTCACCAATGGAGTGACACGCAATATGTCAATTACACTCTAGGAAAGTCCACATCACCAGTAGGGGTTGACTAATACAAACTGGGCTCTGTGTTTTTGTGGTCTTTTGTTTTGTTTAGTTTTGGAATATTCTGTCTTAATGGCGTTTTGGTTTTATAATTCTCATTTTGTTTGTTTAAGAGCGAGAACATGAACTTGAGCTCATAGGGAAGTGGAAGAATATAAGAGGAGTTGTGGAAGAGTTAAGAATGCAATCAAAATATTTTGTATGAAACATTATAAGTAATTAAGAGTTTTAAAATTCAATGATTGATTAGATTGACCCTTTTCAAGATTTATCAAAACAATTAGATGTTAGATAGATAGATAGATAGATAGATAGATAGATAGATAGATAGATAGACAGACAGATAGATGGATAGATAGATTATAGTGATTGAATGTGTGGATAAAAGAGTCCTGCAACATCCCCCACACACAAAAGGATTATGCAGTGAAGGAAGACTCATTGTACAGGTGTCAATGTTCCATTTAATTCTCTTTTAACTTATTGATGCTCGTGTTTAGGTCTGTGGAAGGCTTGATCTCCTGATCTCCTGATCTAAGTGGTAAGGGAGCATCATTTCTGCTCAGCTCCTCACTTCATTGACCCATGCTAGTCCTGGACTTCATAATGGGTAGTCCTCCCTGTCTGTTCTCAGGGCTGGATTGTACTATGGTAGTGTCTCATTTTTCAACTGTGGTTGGAAAATGTTTAGATCAATGAAAAAAAAAAAAAAAAAGAAGGATGGAAGAGAGGAAAACCACAAGACTTCGAACCTATACAAATAACTACAGGCAACTAAGAAAGGCCAAGAGTGAGAAAAATAGTCTTTTCCAGGGGAGAGAATACTAATTGGTTATTTAATAACCAATTAGTATTTAACCAAATGGCCAGTCTTGAAACATGTATATGAGTAATCTTATACATATCAAGCAGGTTAAATTTTGGAATACATATTATACACATTTACATATATGTATATAACAATGATGAAAATAGAGGCCATGAATTTGAAAGAGAACAAAGGTGTGTATAAGAAAGATCTTGGAGAGAAGAAAGGAAAGGAAGAATAGGAAAGAACAGTAATCATCAACCTGCACATTACTTGTTCCAAAGATATTAAGAAAATCAAACTCATCAGATACAAGGTGAGTTATGTCTGAACTTCTATACAATCTACTTGCTTTAGAGAGGCCTTCAGTGTTGATTGTATTAGATAGAATAAAAGGAAAATAGCTTGGGGTTATTAACAGGAAACTGAGAATAGGTGGTAATTGTTTTAAATTCAATGTCAATATATTTTATCTGAGTCCCTCCTACATTTGTCTGTTTTAAATTGTGTTGATATACAACATTTGTATTTTTCTTTGTTAGACTGATAATCTCCCAAGGATAGATTCAACTTTTAATTTATTAAATTAGTTGTCCTGGTGCCAAAGAACATGTATTTGATTAGTAAGAAACCCAGTGATCTAACAGAGCATCTACCGCAGAATTTATAAAAAGGATGTTTACTATGTTGTCATTAGCCATCATGAAAAAGGTGAGCTGATAACAAAGAGAATGCTCTTGAGTATCATGTGTGCAAAGAAGGGGAAGGCTGTGCACTGGTTGCAAAATGTTAATTTTGTCAAAATACATGCGGCAAATTGTGGATAAAATGAGTCTAAGGCCATTCTGTAGCCAAATGTGGAAATGGAAAAAGGAAAAAAAAATACATAATCAAATGGAAAGATAATCTAAAGCAGACATGTCTGCTCTTCTATGACACACACACACACACACACACACACACACACACACACACACACACACACAAACCACTGTTTCTGCTGCCTGTGCATTTGTGGAAGTTCTGGCTTTAGCAGAAATGCATGACAGAAGACCTATTTGTGTGGCCATGTATGTTCAGATAACATGGCTGATGATGTGATATAAGGCAAATCATCCAGGAGCTTTTCTAAGCTTTGAGTCAGTGTTGACCTACGGATCTTCATTTAACCAGAGGTCAGCTTCTCTCCATTTAACTCTCTTCTTAATGATCAGAATGCCCCACAAGGAATTTCTTTTCTACTACCATTATTTGAACATACTCCATCATTTTTTCTCCACCATGGGACCCTTTCCTAATAGTCACCTGGCAGATGCATCAAGCAATAGAGGTAAATAGAGTATAGTAAACCTGAAGGCTTTAAAAACAGAACTTCTTGAGAAATTAACACTCTGCTGATAATGATCTTCTTTAAATGATATAAATATTAATATGAATAAGATTGCTCATTGCTGGCTTTTCCTTCATTGATAGTCTAGTTATTTATTTTCTGTTCTATTTCTTTTTAAATATACAAACAGTAATTTTTCATTTCTACTTTTAATACTCATGAGTCATATCCTTTGTATTCTGCCTTTAATTTTGAGACAGAGCCTGAGTGGTGTGTGAAAATGGGTTGAAATATTTATAACCATTTCATCATCCTTTCTTGAGCTATGGTTTCTTTGACCTCCCTTATACCTTTATTTCCTTAAGAACTAAGGCCTGAAAGCTAAAAAGTAAATATGTGTAGTAGATTACCATGTATATAAATTTCAAAGAAGGATTATATGACATATCAGACTGGCAGTTTTGCAAACTGTCTTCTTTACACAGAGATAACCTCATCTGTTCCACACCAAGAAAGAAGTATTACATGAAAAGCTTCATGCCTGAAGCTTGAAGAGAAAGAAAATCCTCCCAAATAATGTAGAAGAAGAAGAAGAAGACGAAGACGAAGACGAAGACGAAGACGAAGACGAAGAAGAAGAAGAAGAAGAAGAAGAAGAAGAAGAAGAAGAAGAAGAAGAAGAAGAAGAAGAAGAAGAAGAAGAAGAAGAACCACAACCACAACAACAACAACAACCACACAATGGAAATAAGACCTAAGAATTTCAAATTATTGTAGAATAGAGCTGTTAATTTTGGAGAGGGGTATATAAAATAAACTACTTTAAAAGCTCCACAATATGAACACATTATTTTCACATTATTCAAATAGATAGCATATGCCTGTTTAGTATTTATAAGTTTATAATTTTTATAATTTGCATAGTAGGAATGATGAAATATTTGAGTTTGATTAAGACATTTTGATCAATTTAAGACATGTTGGATTTACCCTACAATTTCTTTGAACATTGTCATTGATATGGGAAGATAAAATAATTATATACTTTTATATACTAATTAACTTTCCCTATATTGCTTAGACATAGATGAATTTATAAAAAAGTTTTCCTAGATTCCTCTAATCAGATATTTTAGACCACAGAATTGATCAAACCTTTTCAACTTTTATGGACTGTTTAAAGACACTTTCAAGAAAGACATATAGGTTTTGTTTTAAAAAAGTAATGATAACTCAGTAGCAATTATTTTAAAAGAACCACTAAACTTTATTTAATCTAAATGATATGAGGATTATTATATAAATTCAATGCTATAGTTGGAGTCAAGATATTAAGGGTTACATATATACTTAGACAAAATAATTAGTATGCTTTTTTGTAATTTTAAACTCTATATTTATGGTTACTGTATTAGTAATAAGGTCACACATTCTTGCTATATATGCAACAAGTCTTCAAGCACAATGATCAATATAGTGGCTGACTTCTCAAACATATCCAGGTAGATTAGAGAGATCAATTTCTGTGTAGATGTTTAGCAATTCTGTATATCAACCTAGGAACAGAATGTACAAAAAATATGTTAAATGAGTTTTGGTATCGGCAATAATAACACATGTACACTCTTCTTCCGGCTCACAAAGAGACTGAGCACATTAATCTCCCAATAAAATTCACCGTCAGATTTCAGTAGCTCATACTTGTTTTCAATGCATAGCTCATTTTTTTATTTTTTAAAGATTACAATATAGCATTTCTCCCATCCCTATCCTTCCTCTAAGCTCTCCTAAATACCACTCCCCACTGTCCTTCAAATTCATGTCCTGTTTTTAACTAACATGTCCTGTTTTAACTATGTTTTATATATATATATATATATATATATATATATATATATATATATATCTCAAAATATAACGTGTGTAATATTTTCCTTATGCATATGTTTTTCAGAGCTTCCCTTGTGACAGTCCTAATAGATACATCTACAACTCATATCCACATCAAAGGGTCAAGAGACATTGCAGAAGAAGGGATAAAAAGATGAAACAGTCAGAGTTTCGGGAATTTGTTATGAGATTGTGTTTCCTAGTAATATTTGAGTACATTCCCACAGACTCACCAGCATGACTACTCAAATCGGATATGAGCAATGATGACAACAATGGGCATGCCTGCATGGACATGGAAATGCCTACGAGGCCTCAACATGACAAAAAGCTACAGGTACCTAAGTAAGCTGGGAATTGAAGAGATGTTCTTCCTTAGGAAGAGCATGTCAAATGGTTTGCCATCATACTGTTAGTTTTCAAATCATAGGGATCCCTCCTTGAAATTCTCACAGGACTCTAATCCTAAATACATACAAATAAAATTCAGTTTTTAGTTTTCTAGATTTCAAAAATTCCACAAGCACATATTCACTATTCACCTCTTATCTATACCTAATTAATTAATTATTTAATTTCTGTCCTCTTATATGTACTTCCTTTGTGCTTCTGGTTACTACCCATTGTATTGATCCCATGGCACAAATGGATTACCACCTATAGTCTAAAGGGAAAATAAGAAGGAAAATGAATATTGGGTAAAACTCTCAGAAACCTAATTGTAGGATGACACCCTTCAGAGAGACATAAAAATTAAAGCCCAGGAAAATATATAGTATACTATACAAGAAGAAAGTATTTTTTGAAAAAAAATTTGAAAATTCTGTTAGTTTTGATTGTTAATTATAGCAATTGACTCATACCTACCATGTCTTGTGTGTCATATAATATTTTGCCAAATCACAACCAGTGATGACATTCCTTGTTCCCAATAGTATCAACAATACTGTAATAAGAACATTTATGTATGTATCTTGTTTTCTTTAGCATAAACCACTGAAAAATTACTGAAGTGAGTATGTTAATACTATAACACTTAAAATACATCTTGTCCAAATCTTTACAGCAAGATGAAAGATTACACTCCTGTGAACAGGCTATGTGTGTTTTTTTATGAACCCTAAAAATACTGTAGATAATGTTTATTTCATTTACTTTGTAGTAAGGGAAGATCATTAGAGTGTCATGATACCTTAAATTTTCATTTCTTTTAGTCTAATGAGGCTCACATCTCTTCATGACTTTATTAATTCTTGAGTCTTTACTATGGATTGAATGTCCATATATTTGTATAATTTTAGATATATTTATTCATGGTTTTCATGACATCTTTACAAAGTCTTTACAATAGCTCTTTTCCTAATTTGCTAGTTTATCTTTCTTATTTCAATTATGAAGACATTCTTTTAAAATCTGTCTTGAAGTGATTCAGCATTAGCTGAAAAAGAAGAGATTTTTTTCTGAAAACAGAAAGAAGACATCTTACCAGATTACAGTGTACAAAGAAATTTTAGTGCATGGTTGTCACTTAAAAACCATGGAATTGATGGGCATTTAAGTCACTGTGGACAACTTTGGAATCCTAACAGAGTTGCTCATTTAATGAGTCACACTGTTGTGAGAAATGATCTCACAACAGTGAAAAGGGTTAGAGTGGAATGAAGAAAACAAGATGAAAACATTTCTTAATAAATAAAGCCAACATGAGAAACAATGAAAAGGAAGAGTGAAGGAATTAAGGCATCACCTTTCATGAGCACATTTGTCAAGGCAAGAGTTCTTTTTAACTTTTTAAAATCTATAAATATGACACTCTGAAGTGAACATTGTTGACATGTGAAATTGAAGCTTGCAGAGGACAAAAGAAACACAGTAGGCAGTAATCAGTAGAAGCACAATGTGTGTCAGACTCATGTCGCCTTAATGAATGGTGCTCACTCTGGACTAAGGCCATAGGACAGCTTCATAAAGAGCCCTTCCAAACTTCGGGTTTAAAAAAATCTGAGATGACTCAGGTTTTTTTTTTTTTTTCCTTTTCTCTCTCTTTCTTTTTTTTTTTTTATTAGATGCTTTCTTCATTTACATTTCAAATGTTATCCCCTCTCCTAGTTTGACTCAGTTTTAAAAGGAAGTCCTTTTGAAAACTGACAGATTACTAGTTCTAGAAAGGGTATACCAACCCAGATGTTCTCTGTAGTTTTTCATCAGTTTTCAAGGTCCAGAGAACTGTCCTGTGACATTTCCTACAGGAATGAATTGACAATGAGCACAGCCAATGTAACTTCCCATGGTTAGTAGTGTAGTGACGACATATAAATGGAAGCCAAAGCTAGGAAATGATTAAGAGTTACCTACGTCCTTCCATCTTTCCTTGTTAAATATCCTCTTCTTCTTTTCCTCCTCCAGAAATGCCTTTGGTGATGATGGCTCTAACATACATTTAAAAATCTCTTCTTCATTTAACTTTTATAGATGTAGTTAAAAAACAGTGTTAGAATAGGGAATATCATAGATTATGTGAGAAAATGGAATGCTGTTTAGTCAGTTACATGGCAGCAAATTATGTTCTTCATATAATTATGCCCAGAGACAAATGCTGTTCTCAACTTTCATCTGAGAAACTTCCTTTTACACACTGAACACAGGTAACTACAGAGACTGTTGGCTCAAAATTTAGAAAATAAATAATACTTGAATATTCAGTCCTAAACATGACATTTATACCACTTTCTCTGGTTCATGGAACATGAAAGAAGAGATAGAAATACACTCAAGGCAAGTTGGCCCCTGGAAAAACATGATTTTACAGCAGTTTTCTTTGCATGCACGGGGTCAGCTCAGTGCTAGACTTGGCATTCATCAGTCATTGATAGTGCAAAGGTTCATGGCCCTCTCCTCTTCACTGCTATTGATGGATTCCAAAGGAAGGGCAAGTTTATTGGCAAACCCATGGCATTCGAATGGATACTTCTAAATCTCAGCAGTTCACAAAACTAAACAAAAACACATGAATATGAAAAAGGAACTAGCCAGACTAGGTGGTTAGGGTAGCTATAAGAATGAAATGGAGAAAGTGGAGGACAGAAGGTAAGAAAACTTAGAGCTCACTATATACATATTGAGTATTTCTTCAATTAAATAAATAAAAAGAAATACACTTAATATATTTTGGACAACACCTTAAAATTCTCTTTTAGTACACTTTTCTTGATTGTAGTAAATTATCATAGTGCTTGCATTCTCAAGTTGTTCACATTTAAATCTCTATGTGTGGTCTGCATTCAAAATAAAAGCATAGCCTCTGGATGGCCTTCAGTCTCTACTCTACTTTTTGCCCTTGTATTTCCCTCAGACAGGAGCAAATCTGGGTTAAAACTTTGGAGATGGGTGGGTGGTCCCATCCCTCAACCAGGAGGCCATGCCTAACATCTGGATATGGTCTCCACAGGTTCTCCCTCCCCTTTGTGGGGTATTTCAGCTAGTGTCATCCCCAAGGGGTCCTGGGAGGCTCTTGCTTTCCTGGCATCTCTACATTCTGGCTGCTATCCCCATTCCACCATTTCCCATTGCTACACAACTCTGTTCAATTTACTGACCCTTTGTACATCTCCTCCCATATCTTATTCTTTCCCTCATTTTCCCCTGTTCCTCCTCTCTTCTTCCCAAGTCCCTTCCACCCTCTACTTTTCCTAATGAATTTGTTCCTCTTTTTAAGTAATACTGAAGCATCTACTCTTTGGTTTTCCTTCCTCTTGAGCTTCATGTTNTCCATGAGTTGTATCATGGGTATTCCACACTCTTTGCCTAATATCCACTTATCAGTGAGTACATACCATGTGTGCATTATGACTGAGTTACGTCACTTGCAATGATATTTTCTAGATTCATCCATTTGCCTGCAAATTCCATGAAGTCATTGTTTTTTAATAGCTGTATAGTATTCCATTGTGTAAATGTACCACATTTTCTGTATCTATTCCTCTGTTGAGGGACATCTGGGTTGTTTCCAGCATCTGGCTATTAAAAACATGGCTGCTATTAACATAGTGGAGCATGTGTCCTTATTACATATTGGAGCATCTTGTGGGTATATGTCCAGGAGTGGTATAGTTGGGTCCTCAGGTAGTACTATATTCAGTTTTCTGAGGAACTACCAGGCCCCACCTGGGCATCCATCCCACATGTAGACACCAAACCCAAACACTATTACTGATGCCAAGTAGCACTTGCTTACAAGAGCCTGGTACAGCTGTCTCCTGAGAGGCTCTGCCAGATCCAGACCAATACAGATGTGAATGCTTGCAGCCAACCATTGGACTGAGCACAGGGACCATAGTGGAAGAGTTAGGGGAAGGACTGGAGGAGCTGAAGGGGCCTTAACTGGGTGGTATCAATAGGAGGGGAGGTCCTTGGTACTGTGAAGGTTGATGCCCCAGCGTAGAAAAATACTAGGGCAGTGAGGCAGGAGTAGGTATTTGGATGAGATCATAGAAGCAGTGTAAGTGGGGATGTAACAAGGGTTTTGCAGAGGGGAAACCAGGAATGGGGATAACATGCATAGACATATATGCCATCAAAATATGAAAAATAAACAAGTTGCTGCTACAAAGTTACAGAACTCCTGCTAATGAGTTTCAATTGTTATGAAACTTTGAAACTAGAATCACTTGGAAGAGTTAGTATGAAAATTTTGTTTTGTGAATAAGATCAGATACCCAGTTCTTTCTGCTTTTTGGGCCTTACAGTTCCTTTGACAGCTATTCTACTCTGCCACTGCAGTTGGAAAGGAATCACAGGTACATAAGATAAACAAATAGTTGTGCTGATGTTCATAAATGTTTTACAGAAACATGTATCAGGACAATTAGATACGCAGGCCTTTCTGGAAGACCCATAGTACAGAGAATAAAGTCAAACCATGAATATGTTTTATATTTTCCTTAGAGTGTATATCCATGCCTCTCTTCAAAAATCCTTCTATTGACTACAGAAGCCTTGCATTGAACCTGCTTCTGTTCTCTCAGCTACATTTGAGCATGACATAGCATGTTCACCCCATTTACTTGACCACTTAAAATCTTACCCAATTTTTGCCAGGAAAAATTAATATTGAACTGAAAATCAATAGTAAATGCCAAATCCCTTAAAAGCTCTACAATGATTTTGCAACCTCAACTGAAAATATGGTTTTTACTCTAGCACTTTCAAAATACTGTTATTTTATGCTTGCTGCAGCTTTAAACATGGATTGTTTAGGAACCTCTGGGCATGCTCCACACATTTTCATGTCCCCTATATCCAACAAGGCATATGATGTCAACAAGTTCTTTTAAAAATGACAGTAGACATCTTATGAATGCAGGAGGCATTTTCCTATAGTACTTAACACCATAGACATATGTCTGTTTCATGTTCAAATAGACCCAGAACAAAAGCTGCATTTCAAACCTGTCTTGCCAAATAAAATCAGCAAAAGAGCAGAAAAGTGTATATAAATTGTGATCAGTGTCACAGAATGGAGCTGGCCTATCAAATAGTTTACTCAGTTAACAACACAGAGTAACTATGGCAGTCAGTATTAAGAAGAAATTACCTTAAAAATAAGTAAATGGCATAACTATTTATATTGTGTAGAATTTGCACCAAAACTCAAAGATTAATTATTATTTAAAAGCTATCTATATTGAATGATTTTACAAAGTAAAACTGTCATTCAGGAAGTAGAGGCCACCTTGGGCACAAACTGAGTCCTACTGAAACTACTGAAACTTAGCATTAGTCTAGTAACAGAGACAACATAAATAATAATGGGGGTGTGGCATGGAATTCACATTCAGGTTCATCCACTGGCAGTTAAGCGTTTGTCAGATGTCAAGCAAAAAGGGAGATAGTCAGTGAATGTCTTTTAGACTGTCACTTTAGAAATGCAGAAATTCTCAGTGATGACATATTCCAATACCAAAATTGCCACTGGAATGCAGAAATGAAAAAAAAATGTCAAAAAGCCAGTGGAGCTGACAGTATCAAAGGAATGAGCATAGGACAGTTATACCATTCTTTGTAGTGATTATCACCACACAGAGGCCGACAGAAGGAAGGAACTTACATAACTGAAGAAGAGAAAAAAATCTAAAGTTCAGCAAAAGAAATTGGCTAAAACATTAAAACACAGAATAATAACATGGCTTGATGATGAAAAGATGACGTATGATTTTTGACAGTAATTAAACTCAGAATGAGAAGTAGCCTCCCCAGACAGTAGGGAACATGCCAATGGGGACTTGGCCACTTCCAGTTAAAAGTCCCACAACAAGGTAATACGGTAATTTTAAAAGAAATTGCTTTCATATCCTACTAACACAGCAATCCTGATACCAAAATGAAAAGGGTTGAAGGTTGGGTGAAGTACTTATGCACATTGTACTTCAGTTTAATGGACTCAGGATTGCCAGAGGACATGACAGATTGACAGATGTAGAGTAACTAGAGCCTTCATAAGTCAGGACATGTCCTGCTGAAATAACATTATATACTACATGGATAGGCATATCAGTAATAGCATTATGGATGCAACACTCTATCAAGATAGCAACCACAATGGCTCGAAGCCAGGTTCCCTGAATGGGATCTTCTCTGGAAGTTACCCTGTGCTCTCCTGAACTGAAGACAAGTAGCAGAGACTAGGGAAACTTATAATCCTACCACAGACCCATCAAACAAGAGAAAGAGAAGATTATGCTAGCGTCCACGGGCTGGTTTGTTAAGCTGATTCTAACTGAGAAAAGCAAGGCACAAAAATGTTAAGTGATGGCATTAGTAAATGTCTCTAAGCTACGGAACTATTCAGAGTTCGTTTTGTTTCTGGTATACATCTGTACATAATGCAAGCTTCAGTCACAATGTGAATTAAAGGAGGTGAAGAAGAACAGAAAAGGGAGGGAAGCAACTTAATTGGGTTTAATATCACAACTTAGTAGAAAAACACTTTAGATAGTCAATAGTCTGTTTTTACTTGACTACGCCAAAGCTATAATTCATCCAAACATTTTGTTGTTGTTGTTGTTGTTGTTGTTGTTGTTGTTTTGGTTTGGTTTTTGCCTCCCATATGTCCTCAGGTAGGCTGTACAATCCAAACATGTCACAAGAGACTGAGAAAGAAAATGTGAGGATGATTCTCTCTGGTGCACTGACATTCTGGCATCCTATAACACTTTCTAGCATGGTAGCCCATGCTTTCTGGAATAATTGCTTCACTGAGTTAGAGTGAGGAACTCTTCAGTTGTGAAATGGCATGTTTGACATTATAACTGACAAGACACTTGTTTAATGATGGACGATGCCCATCAGAACTCCAAAGAAACTGCGCTTTCATCACAAGAGTCCCTGTGTGGTCATAAACAATCTATAATTATCTTCATTTGGCTTATTTTAAAGTAGTTGATTTAGAAATTACTTTCAAGTACATTCACCTAGAAATTTGTGTCTTAAAGATTTCACTCCCCACTCTGTAACTTATTTTTTTTTAAAGATCTTACCTCTTGGCTAAGAAATGGAGTGATTTTGTTGAAAGACAATATACTTTAGAAAAGAAACTTTCAATTTCTAAGAATAGCTTTTGCAGTAAACTATTTTATCTAAATTCTTCTATCAAACTTTTATTCAATTTAGAGAAATAAAAAATAGAACTATATTTAGGGTTACTTTCTTAGACTTAGCCCAATTCACATCATATTATGTTCCTTTGTATAAAATATATTTAATTTTGTAGAGATGGTAGTTTTCATGTTTATGAGTTTTGCCTGAAGCTTGAAATGTTTTGCTTTTTAAAGTATTTATAAATTATTAAAATTCATGTATTATTTACTCAAAAGTAAAAACAATCACAATTCATATTTTCAAAACCCTATTAGAAGTAAATAAGGAAATTACAATGAGTAATCTATAGTCATGTGATTGGCCATGTAAGACTCTGTCTTTGAGGACTAGTAATTCACTACTTAGAAATAAAGGAAAGCCTTTAACACCTCTCTCTCTCTCTCTCTCTCTCTCTCTCTCTCTCTCTCTCTCTCTCTCTCTCTCTCTCTCTCTCTCTCTCTCTCCCTCATTCTTCTTCCCATACACATATTTCCCAATTTCTCATTGGGTTTGTTTTATATACTAACTCAAGTTGTGTTAAAGCAAGGATCATATAACCTCTAATTTATAGACAGATCCTTGAAGTTTATCATAATATCATTTTCCCATATTTTTATTAGTGTAAATTTATGGATTAGGACACCCAGTGAAAGCATCCAAGTGGCACTAAACTTACCTATGGAGGAAAACAAGATGAGATGAAGGTGTGAGCATAAGAAATATTAGCTAAGGGTAGAAATGCAGTGACTGATCACAAAGTATGATCAAACTATGAATGGTCGGAGACAGATACTCATCTGTACCATGGGGTGGCATTTTGGGGCAGTGCTAACTCTGTGAAATGCTTAAATGAATACCTAGCCTCACAAAAACTAATCTCAATTCTACATTTAGAGTGTCAAGAAAGCAAAACTCTAGTTATAGTAGCATCTCTGGCTTTAAAGGTTGGCTCTGTGAGAGATCCACATATTCCCAAAGCACTTTGAATCTGATTCTTCATCTGTGAATGATGGACCATGTCAAACTCAGATTAAATGAGATATTCTATGTAAAGATTTTAGAAAAGAACTCACATACATAAAGTGAAAGAAAACCATGTATTTCATTCATTTTCCAAAACTTTCTTCTCTTCTCCTGCATATGGTTGTATTTTTTTCTTAAATTATCTCTTCACTTCACATGCCCCTCTTTTCTTTCTTTCTTTCTTTCTTTCTTTCTTTCTTTCTTTCTTTCTTTCTTTCTTTCTTTCTTTCTTTCTTTCTTTCTTTCTTTCTTTCATTTTCTTTTCTTTCCTTCTTTCATTTTCTTTTCTTTCTTTCTTTCTTTTTTTTTTTTGTCAGTGGAAGGAAGAATACTGAAGAGGGTCCCATGTGATCTTGATAAAAATGGCCTAGTTATTTTATGGAACATTATACAAATATCCATCAAGTACAATGACTTGCACTACTGCTCTGAACACTAATACCTTCTGATTCTTGTCTTCTAAGTGTGTCCAACTTGTATAGTACTTAAAGATATGTGTTAGACCCCAAATATAATAAGATACATCTCTTTTTCTATTTTCTTGTCTATTATTTTTTAAAGATTTATTTATTTATTTTTATGTATATAAGTACTCTATCTGCTTATACTTCAAATTGTTTTTATGTCACATTTTTATGTTTTTCTAGGGACATGCATGTTAAGGATGGTTATGTTTTAGAATATGTAATCTCTCCTTTTAATTAATTTTATTTAATTATTCCTTTCACAACCTAGTATCAGTCTTTCCTCTACTCCCAGTATCCTCTCACACAAATCCTCCCCCATTGAACCATCCCCATTTTAGGGAATCCGCATGAAGACCACCCTGCTAATTTGTTACATATGTACAGAGGACCTGGGTTCAGCATCTGCTAACTATTTGGTTGGTGATTCAGTCTCTGGAAAGTCCCAAGGGTCCAGGTTAGTTAACTATGTTGGTCTTCTGGCGGTGACCCTGCCCTCTTCATGGCCCTCGATCTCTCTTTCAGCTTTTGCATAAGATTTCCTGAGCTCCATCTAATGTTTGGGTCTGAATCTCTGCATCTCTCTCCATTGGTTACTGTGTAGAGCCTCTCAGAGGACAGTTATGCTATGTTCCTATCTGCAAGCATATCATAGTATTAATAGTGTCAGGGGTTGTTTCTTACCCATGGGCTGGATCTCAATTTGGGGCAATCACTGTTGGCCATTCCCTCTGTCTCTGTTCTACCTTTGTCCCTGCACATCTTGTAAGCAGAACATAATTTGGGCTGATGACTTTGTGGGTAGTTTGCTCTCCTTATCCTTCCACTGGGAGTCCTGCCTAGATACAGGAAGTGTCCACTTCAGAATCTCTATCACCCCATTGCTAGGACTCTGAGCTAGAATCACCCACTTAGATCCTCTGGGGCCTCCCCCTATCCCAGGTTTATGGCAGTTCCTAGAGATTGCCTCTGCACCCCCCCCCCAAGCTGATCTCTCTCCCCTGCTTTTGTGACATATGATCTCTCCTCCCACTCCACTCCAATTCCCATCTCCTCTTCCATTCAGTTCCCTTCTTCCATCTGTCTCCAATATTTATTTTGTTTCCCCTTCTGAGAAAGATTCAGGCATCCTCTCTTGGACCCTCCTTGTTATTTGGCTTCTTTGGGTCTGTTAATTATAGCATGGTAACCCTGTACTTATAAGAGAGTACAAAGCATGCATATCCTTTTGGGTCTGGGTTACATCACTCGGGATGATATTTTCTAGTTCCATCCATTTGCCTGCGAAGTTCATGATATCCTTGTTTTTAATGGTTGAGTAGCATTCCATTCTGTAGATCTACCATATTCTTTGTATCACTTCTTTCAGTTGAGAGTCATCTATGTTGTTTCCAGATTCTGGCTATTACAAATAAAGCTGTTATGAACATAGTTGAGCAAATGTCCTTATGTGATAGTGGAGCATCTTTTGTATATATGCCCAGGAGTGATATAGCTGGGTCTTGAGGTAGAACAATTCCCAATCCTTTAAGAAATTCCCAAATTGATTTTGACAATGGTGGTAGAAGTTTACACTCCCATCAGCAGTGGAGGAGTGTTCCTTATTCTCTACAACCTCACTGGTACTCTCTTTTGAGTATTTAATCTTAGTCATTCTGGTGTGTTTAAGGTGGAATCGCAGCATAGATTTAATTTGCATTTCCCTTATGATTAAGAGTATTGAATACTTCTTTACATGCTTCTTAGCCAAATGAGATTTCTCTGCTGAGAATTCTGTTTAGCTCTGTACCCCATTTTTACCTTGGGTTATTTGGATTGTTTGTGTCTAGCTTCTTATGTTCTTTATATAGTTTGGATAGTAGCCCTCTGTTGGATGTAGGGTTAGTGAAGATCTTTTACCAATATGTAGGCTGTCATAATGACAGTGTCCTTTGCCTTACAGAAGCTTTTCAGTTTCAAGAGGTCCCATTCATGACTTGTTGATCTTAGAGCCTGAGCCAGAGTTGTTCTGTTAAAGGAATTGTATCTTGAACCAGTGTATTCTAGGATGTTTGCCACATGATTTTGCTATTAGATTAACTATGTCTGATTTTATGTGGAGGCCTTTGATTAATTTGAACTTGAGTATTGTGGAGGGTGCTAAATATGGATCTGTTTGCATCCTGATACATGAAGACATCCATATAGACCAGCACCACTGTTGAAGAGGCTCTCCCATTTCCATTGCATGATTTTAGTTCCTTTGTAAAAAAAAAAAAAATCAAATGTCCATAGGTATGTGGGTTTGTTTATGACTCCTCAGTTCGATTCCATTGATCCACTCCTCTCTTTCTTTACCAATATCAGACAGTGTATTACTATTCCTCTGGAGTGTAGCTTGAGGTCAGGAATAGTGATACCTCCAGAAGGTCTTTTATTTTTCATAACCATTTTAGCTATCCTGGGTTTTATGTTTTTCTATATGAAGTTGAGAATTGTTCTTTTAAGGTCTGTGAAGAATTGTGTTAGAATTTTGGTGTAGTTGATTCTTTGATTTGTTCTCTTTGTTTCTAATTGATTGATATCATCCTTGAGTTTGGTTATTTCCAGATGTCTACTCCTGGTTTTGTTTGCTGTTGCTGGTACTGCTGCTGGTGCTGTTGCTGCTGCTGCTGCTGCTCCTCCTCCTCCTCTTCCCCTTCTCCTCCCCTTCTTCTTCTCCTTCTCCTCCTTCTTCTCCTCCTCCTCCTCTTCCCCCTCCTTATCTTCCTTCTCCTCCTCCTCCTCCTCTTCCCCTCTTCCTTCTCCTCCTTCTCCTCCTCCTCTTCTCCTCCTCCTCCTCCTCTTCTCCTCCTCCTCCTCTTTCACTCCTGCTCCTCTTCCTCCTTCTCCTTCTCCTCCTCCTCCTTCTTCTTCTACTTCTTCCTCTAGAGCCTTAGTGTCCCATGAGTTTCAGTATGTTGTGTCCACATCTTCATTGAATTATACAAAATCTTTAATTTCATTCTTTTTTAATTCTCTGGCCCTGATCATTAAATAAAGAGTTGTTCAGTTTCTATGAGTTTGCAGACTATCCCTACGTTAGTATGTTGTATGCTCTCTTTTAGTATTATAAGTGCCATTAAAGATTGAATTTTATCATAGGTGAGCCTAGATCAATGTTCCAACTTCCTAGAAAATCCTTGTACCCTATGAGCTTGGAATTCAGTAGGATTCAGTGAGAATGTTACCTATTCATTAACATTCAAATTTACTTCTAGTAAAGACCTGTGAAACAAATTAGGTATGGCAAAGAACAGAGCCAGAATGGCTCAGGGCTAGTCTGCAGTGATTACTGAGGACAGGGAATACACATTGGCCTGGCGAAAAGGTGGGTTTTACTATAGGATAGCTTTACACCTGGTGGTAAACAACACCAGCCGGATCCCCACCATCTTTTGATGTATACAATCCTTTGTTTTGTGTCACTGTAACTCTGTGAATGTGTCTTATCTGGATTTTCTTGTTTGTTTGTTTGTTTTTTTTCCTGTATAAAAGTTTGATGTTTGATTTGAACAAATACACTCAGATTCTACACACTCTCTCCTGTCAGGTCTGTGCGTCAATCCCCATCTGAATCCATGCCCATCTGTCTGAGACTCTGATTCCCAGGGACTGAGGAGGGCACACAGAACCCTGGTCAGTGGCAGGTCTGCTTGTATATATTATTTGGACTTTTTTCCTTTCTGCTGTGTAGATACTTTCTTTGTTCTGTATGCTTAGAGTTTTGATTATTATGTGACAGAAAGATTTTCTTTTCTTATCCATTTGATTCGGTGTTCAGTAAGCTACTTTATCTTTACAGGCATCAAATTCCTTAAGGTTAGAGAAATTTTCTTCTATGTTCTGGGACCTTGAGCTGGGATTCTTTTTTTTTTCCTTCCAATTTTTATTAGGTATTTACTTCATTTACATTTTAAATGCTATCCCCCAAAGTCCCCTATAACCTCACCTCTCCCCTACACACCCACTTCCCCTTCTTGTCCCAGGTGTTCCCCTGTACTGGGGCTTATAAAGTTTGCAAGACCAAGGGGCCTCTCTTCCCAATGATGGCTGAATAGACCATCTTCTGCTACATATGCAGTTAGAGATCTGAGCTCTGGGGGTGCTGGTTAGTTCATATTGTTGCTCCACCTATAGGGTTGCAGACACCTTCAGCTCCTTTGGTTCACTAGCTCCTCTATTGGGAGCCCTGTGTTCCATCTGATAGCTGACTGTGTCCATCCACTTCTGTGTTTGCCAGGCACTGGCATAGCCTCACAGATACAGCTATATCAGGGTCCTTTCAGCAAAATCTTGCTGGTGTATGCAATAGTGTCTGCGTTTGGTGGCTGGATTATGAGATGGACCCTGGGTGGGATAGTTTTTGGATGGTCCATCCTTTCATCTCAGTTCCAAACTTTGTCTCTGTAACCGCTTCCATGGGAGTTTTGTTCCCAATTCAAAGAAGGGGCAAAGTGTCCAAATGTTGGTCTTTCTTCTTATTGAGTTTCATGTGTTTTACAGATTGTATCTTGGGTATTCTAGGTTTCAGGACTAATATCCACTTATCAGTGAGTGCTTATTATGTGAGTTCTTTTGTGATTGGGTTACCTCACTCAGAATTATACCCTCCAGATCCATTCATTTGCCAAGGAATTTCATAAATTCATTGTTTTTAATAGCTGAGTAGTATTTCATTGTGTAAATTTACCACATTTTCTGTATCCATTCCTCTGTTGAGGGACATCACAGTCCTTTCCAGCTTCTGGCTATTATAAATGAGGCTGCTATGAACATAGTGGAGCAGGTGTTCTTATTACCAGTTAGAACATCTTCTGGATATATGCCCAGGAGAGGAATTGCTGAATCCTCTGGTACTACTATGTCCAATTTTCTGAGGAACTGACAAGACAGATTTCCAGAGTGGTTTTACAAGCTTGTAGTCCCACCAACAATGGACGAGTGTTCCTCTTTCTCCATATCCTTGCCAGTGTCTGCTGTCACCTGAATTTTTGATCTTACCCATTCTGACTGGTATGAGGTGGAATCTCAAGGTTGTTTTGATTTGCATTTCCCTGATGAAGGATGTTGAACATTTTTTGTGGTGTTTCTCAGCCATCCGATATTCCTCAGTTGAGAATTCTTTGTTTAGTTCTGTGCCCCATTTTTTAATGGTGTTATTTGGTTTTCTGGAGTCTGTCTTCTTGAGTTCTTTATATATAATGGATATTAG
>NC_034593.1:9198260-9207338 GCF_900095145.1 Mus pahari | reverse complement strand
CTTCTCCTTCTCCTCCTTCTCCTCCTTCTCCTCCTTCTTCTTCTTCTTCTCTCTCCTCCTCCTCCTCCTCTCCCTCTTCCTTCTCCTCCTCTTTCTATTCCTATTATTCTTAGTTTTGGACTTTTCACAGTGTCCCAGATTTCCTGGATGTTTGTGTCATGAACTTCTTAGACATTTTATTTTGTTTGACTGATACATTGATTAATTCTATTGAATGTTCTACACCTGAGATATGCTCTTACATGTCCCATATTCTTTTGCTCATGCTACATCTGCAGTTCCTGCTCTCTTTACTAGGTTTTCTATGTCCAGGATTGCCTCAGTGTTTTCTTTATTGCTCCTATTTCTATTTTTAGATGTTGTACATTTTTATTGATATCATACCCTTTGCCTGTTTGATTGTACTTTATTTCTTTATATTTATTTGCTTCCTCTTTTAATGGCTCTACCTGTTTGGATATATTTTCCAGTATTTCCTTAAGGGATTTATTCATGTCCTCTTTAAATCCCTTATCATTTTTATATGATTATATTTAAGGTTGTCTTCTTGTATTTTAGTTTCATTGGGATATCCAGGGTGTGTTGAGCCAGGATAGCTGGGTTCTGGTGATCCCATATTGTCCTGGGTTCTATTGATTGTATTCCTGTATTGTTCTGGTTTTCCCTTCTGATAGCTTGATCATCTTGATGGCAGCAGGACTTCTTAGGAAGGTGGCAGATGCAGTGTGACAAACAAATGAGGTCAGAGCACCTTACTCTGTTAGCTGTGCCTTAGGCAGTTGCTACTCTGTAGGCTGTATTTCAGGTGGACCCTACTCTGCAGTATGTGTCCCTGTCATACCCACCTGGCTGATGGACAGATTCATTTAGGTTGGAAAGTCAGTCTGTGTTCCAAGCTGGTTTGTTTTGGAGTCCACAAAGGTTCACAGGGGGAGGAAGGGTTCTCTTCAGCAAGGTTCCTCCAAACAGGGGAGCAAGGCCAGAGCTAAACAATGGTGCTGAGGGGATGATGCCTAAGCACACTGCTCCCCTCAGGGGGGTGCCCAGAGAACTTAATCTCTTATCAGTAGCAGTGCCTCTCTTTCTTTCTTTCTACTTTCCTTATTCTAATACTCATTATGTCTAGAATTAAGGTATTTATTTCATCTTTCTCTTGGGCATGAAATATTTTACTCTAATAAGTCTGTGTCTTGAAAGTCTTTCAATCATAATCCACTGTAACTCATTGGATGCACAATGGTGCCATTGTGATGAATGGAGGAGGGGAAGTTCATTATGCTGTGATTAAATTCCCATACTGTCCTGAAACCCTAGCTGTGATCTACCCTGTGTCTTTTAGCTTCTGTCTCAAACCTAGAGGAATGACAGAGAATACTTTGATTAAAGGATACTCTATCCCAAGTGAGACCAGAAAGATCTGTAACATTCTTTAACTTGTAGATCGAAATCAATTATTAATTGACTCTGGAACTATTTAATAATCATTATTCTTTGCTTATCACTTTAGAAAGCATGAGCAATTCTGGAAGTAAAAGCCATGCAATATACAGTCTTCTCCCAGAAAGCAGTTCAGGGAGTTTTTCTCTTTTTAATGTTCTTCCTTGGGATTCAATCGCTTTGCAAACTTGCCTTTAAAAAGTGTCGACTAATTTATGGCTCTCTTGACTTCTACTTGATAAGAACATATATTTTAGATGTATCCTGTCAAGAAGCACCAGTTTATTCAGATTTCAACACAGTAGTTTATATACAGGAAGATCATTCATATTCGGCCCGCTTGGTCTTTGCTCACTGTGTGTGCAAAAGTAATACTTATATGTGTTTTAGATGTGGATGCTAAAACCTATATGCTCCACTGTTGCTTTCAAACTCATGTTTTCCTTGTTTTCCCTAGCATTGACCTTTTTTCTCACCCTTCTTTTTCCTTCTAATACAATATAAATTAGGTGCTTTTATCATCATGCAAATGATCGTTTTCCTCCAAAAAGGAACTTTGATTAAGGAAATGTAGATTAAATTGAGATATGACAAAAAATTTAAGATACTAAATAATGGTACCAAGGTAAGATCACAGTGAATTCACTTAAGAATTACTTTCATGACTGGTATTTGGATTTTATTTTATTTCTAGAAGTACCTAAATTAGTCAGTAACTGGAATCAATCTTAAAAGAAATAAAAACTTTGTAGCAATTTTAGTTACAAATGTGAAGAATTTAGTATTAGATTTCAGCTTACTAACTTCAATTCACATGCACAAATCTGATGAAAAAGGGTAAAATATTCAGAAGGTCATTGAAAGTACAGAAGACATTGACCCTGTAATAGAAAAAGGGAATTGCATTCACATCTAGAGCAGCTGTTATATAATCATTTAATGAATGGAGAAACAAATGCTTACCATTCATTTTCAACTTCAAAAGAAATTGTAAATATAGATTATATTTTATGTCTTTCATATTTGTGTTCAAGTATGATAAAAGTGTTAAATAGCCAATAGATACACACACACATATATGCACGCATGCACACACACACACACACACACACACACACACACACGCAAATTTACAACTGTATTTGGAGTGAAATTTCTCTGAGTAAAATCAGTCAAAATGAGCACAAGTTTTTTATTTGAATGGATCTATATTATTGTTTGTGAATGTCTATAAATGTAAACATATATAAACATATTCTCTCTTTCTATATATACATATATATATTACATATATATATGTATATTACATATATAGGTCATGTACATACACATTATATATTTAGATAGGTACATACTGAAAAGTGGATGAAAGGGAAGTGCAACATGAAAGGTCAAATGACTTGGATAGATGCATTGCTTTATTCTCAAGTTACTACATTGCAGAAATTTAGAATTCTAATGGCATGCACTAGGATTCAGATGTATAGAAAGCCTTTATACAAGCCATGATTTCTGGACACCAAACACTTTATTTAAGGACTTATGTACATTGACACCATTTACCTATTTCAAATAAAAGACTTCTCAATACATATCTATTTGAAATAATTTAGAGCAATAAAGGCAACAGATGTAGCTGTATATGTGAGTTCCATTTCTCCAAATGATCTTAGAGAATTTGAATCTATTCAAGGAGAATTCTTTTATGACTAACTCAGCTCAGAAGATATATTTTCTTCAGTTTAATGGCAATAGGTTCTGATCCATTTTAGAGCTGAAATAAAAAAAAAAAATCTCTTTCACCTTAAATCATTTTATTCTTCCTGGGCCTGTAACTAAAAATGTCAGTTAAGGTTTTACTTCTATTTGGCCATTCTTAGAATTTTCTAAAGAAGTAGCTCTTCCCTGTGATGCTAGGAGTCATAGTGGAAAAGACAGGTAGCAAATGCATGTGCTGCAACAGCACTAATGGCATCACAAGTCACCCCACTCAACACACACTGGAGAAGAGTCACACAGAGGCTTGTACTCGTAGCCAAATGCTATTTAGATTCAATCTAAATTCCCTACAACTATTTCTAAAAGTAAACACAGCATGACACTAGGGAAAACCTAGCAACTCTTTGACAAATTTTCACAACTAAGTTCAATACTGGAACAGTTGCACTACAAAATCCTGATAAATGCTCTCCAACTTGATATTATGAAGCAATCTAATTCCTCCATTTGCAATTTGAATGGAAATAAAAGACATAACCTACAAATATAGAACACAGATGAGACTTCTTCAGTATACCCTGCATGTTCTACACCCTGAATCATCTGTATAGTGGGCTAAGAATGGTTCCATCGTAACACCATAGGCAGATTTCAAATTTATTTACAAGGACATCTCTTGATTACCAATTTATAAAAAAAGTTCAATATTTCAATATTCCTACTTCTGCTAATGATTAAACCAAACTGATAGTAACAGGCCATTTTAATATCCACAAGTGAAGCCTACAATGTTTCTTAAAGTAAGAATGATTTATTGGTCTAATTTCATATAATTGCAACTAGAATTGATTTGCTAGCTTCATATTGTTTTCCAATTAGAATATATTGCCATCTTTTTCCTGTAAAGGGCTGTATTAACTTATTTTTGGCTCATTTTATATTACCTCATTGCTATCTTACTGATGAATATTCTCCAGACTGTGTGTGTGTGTATACACACACACACACACACACACACACACACACACACACACACACACACACACACATACGGTAAGCATTTTTAACCAACAAATAAGGTCATTGACCTTCCTGATCAAGTACCCAGTGATAATAAAGGAAATGAAGACTAAAAAGGTGTAAAAGAGATGAGGAAATGGTTCAGTAATAAAATACTACTACATAAGTATGAGGTCCATGTATTGTATCTAGTTAATAATCCCAGTGTCTGTACTGATAGATTGAGGGGTAGACTGGAGCAGCCAAAGGAGGTCTTTAAGTCTAGTATATGCAATGGAGAACAACAATATTTTGTATCAAACAAAAAGAAAGGTAGGGCTTACATCTGCAGTTGTTCCCTGACTTCTAGCACTGTGGTAGGTGCACACCTACACTAAGGCACTGGAATGCAAGCATGCAAAGGACTCAAAACAGACACACAAAGATTAAGACTAGTATGCAAATTATAATTCCATTTCTGAATATTGTAGGTGCCATAGAGAAAAGAAGTGCCATGTTATAGCTTTCCATAATTATGTTGGGATTTTTTTAATTATTATTTTCTTTATTTTATTCTGAAAGTTCCCTATACCCTCCCCCTGCTCCCCTACTCACCCACTCCCACTACTTGGCCCTGGCCTTCCCCTGTGCTGGGTCATATAAATTTTTATGTTGGGATTTTTAAGGGAACATGTGAGTAGAGAGATCATCCTCTTTTGGCAGAGGTAGAACACAAACTAAATGCTGTGCAATGGTAATAATAGAAACCAGTAAAGCAAAGCTGGCTGGAGCTCAGATTGCCAAGGGCTACGATTGGTATAGTATAGATGCAGCTAGACAATCAGGTTGGTAATTCAAGTTAACAACGTGGGTCCTCATCTGAGGTCTTTCAGGGAGGAGGGGCAGCTTACATAGCAGAGCCCAGTTCAAGCATAAAGCAGCCTATGTGGGTCCAGAGCACTGCACTTGCTTTAATGCTGTGTAGTTGCCTTTCTGAAGACTCTTAAACACTAAGGTCCTGCCTGACTCCAGAACTAGGGTACAAATGACAGCATGAATAAACCAGAAAGCTCAAAGTGAAAGGGAAGCGGCAAGGCATGGCATACACTCAACAGCAGTCCCTGGCGTTTAATTATTAGATTATGAAGAAATTCCTTTTGTTTAATCCTACTAGATTTTATGCCCTTGAGTTTAGAGGCTATGGTCTTTATCTCTGATCGGCCCAGGGATCGAACAGTATTCTCAACCCCTCTGCTGCATCTTGTAGTATGAAAGATGAGTTAATTTAGAAGCTAAAGATTTGTGCAGCTAAAGCCTCACAGGGTTGTACTTGGTGCTGGTTTTCATTTGCTTCTCTCTGCAGCCCTCCCTAGATGCCTTTTCACATGGGATCGTTATGATGAGGAAGAAGTGGCCACTTTGGCTTCTATGAATACTAAAACTAGCTTGGGAGGGCTTCTGAGAATACCTAACCTAATTAAATGGAGTGTTATTAAATTTTAATTAATGTATGCTATTCACAATTAGTCCAATCCGTGACGGTACCAAGGCTTTGCAATGCGACAGAAGCATCTGGAACACTCCAGGGACCCCAGCTACGGTTTATTTTTAAAGGCTCAGTATATTATTTTTCTACTAAAATAAGAACATTCCTCCTTGTTCCTCCCCAGACCAGGGACTAATAATGTTTTACATGTGAAGAAATGCAGTCTTCTAAATTTCCAGTTCTTGAAAGCTGCTCGGTTCAAACATTGACTCCAAAAATCTAAATGAGACCAAATTGCTGGCCATGCTGAGATAATAATAATTAGACCCATCAGGAAACAATCATGGTTTGTTGTTGAACAACAATGACACTGTTAGGCTGTAAAAAAAATATGTAAAATAAAACAATAAATCACCAAGATTTAATCATGTCTAAAAGTTATTTGTATAAGAGGATACCCTCATTTTGTATTGTGTTAAATTTGTGCATGAACTAACATTTTAATAAAATTACAGGTATAAATATTAACTTCCCTTAGCTTATGAAAGTTTAATTTATCTTTCTCATTTTCAAGAATAATACTGTATAATACTTTTTGAAGGGAGTCTAGGAAATGAGTCATTAGAAATGGAAGCCTTACCAGTAATTTTCCATCTCTTTCATAGGCAGTATATCTAAAGTGAATGTATCTTGTAAAGAGTTAAGTAGGCTTCAGATAAAGATACTGAAGAATAAATGAATCAGCAAAGAAGTCACAGATGCTGTTTCCAAAATATGACTTTGCAAAACTCTAATAGAAGTATGATCTTTAAGGTCATCCCAACTGTGCGATTTATTTATACATATTTATACCAACTTCTATTTAAAAGAAGCAACTTATGAGTTTTGCACATATCATTAGTCACAAATACATTGACAACCCCCGAGCAAAGACAATTTTAGACAGTATTAGATTATTATATTTCACTCAAATCCTGAGACTTAGTATTATCAGATTTTTCTTAAAGCTAAATGTGATTTGACCTTTTTTCTGTACTAGAAATTTAGCCTGGGGTCCTGTGTGTGCTGGGCTTCTGCTTTACCCCTGAGCTGTGCTGATGGGTCATTAAATGGTAAATCTGGCCCTGACTTTTAATTAAGTGTAATTATCAAGGTAGTCTATGATTGTCATTATCAAGGTAGTCTATGATTGTCATTAAAATGAAATATTCAAGGATATATACAGTACAATTTCGATTCTGTGTGTTTGATTTAAGGAAGGAGAAGGGAGAATGACAGGTTTTTTTTTCTCCCTAATTAAATATTCAACCTTGGGTATATTTACTGCAGCTAGTAATGGTCTGTCTGTGGTTTGTGTTTTTACAGAAAGTCCAGGCAGTCTGCACCAATATAGAATAATTAACTAGTCTAAGATTAAAAAATAATTCAACAAATTATTCATTTGTTTGATCATTGAATATATTCCCCTGGAAATAATAATACTCACATGGCTCAAGTATTGGGAAATAGGAGGGGAAAACAGCCTTTAGCACTCAATTCTCAGACCTAAAATTTCACTACCCACAGGTCACAAATTTTTAGTTTTTGCATACAAATTTAGCTATTTTATATGCAATGAATACTGCGAATATAATTTTTATACAAATTAATTTTGTAAATATGATGCAAAATTCAACATATAAATTAGACTAACTGGAGTATTACTTCACTGCTGCACTCTTCTCGTTGAGAAACCAATTCTCCCACTCCTAGACTTGTATCACTCTATGTGATCAATCTGAGAATCATAAATTAATAGTGGATTCTCGCCTACAACGCTGGACCTCATCTGTTGGATGTAATTTTAAATACAGGCTTGTTCCTTGCCAGGTGCCTGCACTATGCTGTGCTTTCCACCACCGCTAAGCACTGCTCACCCAGCCCCCAAGGTTAGCTTTACCAATTTGCTCTGGTCTCACTCAGCTCCAAAAAACTGCCAGCTCTGACGCTGTGAACTCAGCGAATTGTGCTCCCTCTCCACCAGCCAACCACTCCATGGCTAGCTCTGCCAGTGTCTGACCCAGCTGTGCCTTGTCTCCTGCCCACTTGAGTCACCTGGGATGGAAAACACGAGAGAGAGTTCTAACACTTTCAAACCAGCCAGATAACACAACTGTTGGGCACAGAATCTATTTCCCTAAACTGGTCAGCTATCTTATATCAGAATTACGCTGTTGACAGAGGCCACAACCAGTTCTAGTTGCCCCCAGGCCTTACATGGTATCCTGCTCCGCTCCCCCAAGCCTTGCCAAAAGAATCTTGCTCTATCTCTTTTTCTCCTCTTCCTCCTGGGACCCAGAAATCCTACCTTTTTTTTTTTCCTTCGCCCAGCGATTAGCTTCTTCCGTCTTTATTGACATAATCAAGAAACAGTTAAGGAACCAGATTTTAGAATCAGCTATTCCACCTACACTTCACATCAGGTTCTGCAGTCCTTTTAAAGCAACCTATAATTGCCTAATGTGTAGCTTATACATATCTAAGTATGTATATAAGAAAAATCATAGGTGTGAATTAACAATAATCTTTTCCTTTCTGGTACATTGAAAAATATAATCTTTTTTCTAATGTTATTATGCAGATATAAAACTGTACATTTAAGAAAGTTGCTATGTATATGCTAATTTCAATAATTGTTGATGAACTTGCCATGCACCTTTGTAGAGAATACATAGATGTAATTTCAAACTTGTCCATAAAAGAGTGACTTTAAGCCCATTTCATATGACTAAGAGCCAGTTAGTTTTGTAAAGTGTTTACTTTTTTAATTGATTTTTTAAAAAAAATCTTGTTCTTATCAACTTACAAAGACTTCTTCACATAAATCTTGAAGAAACATTTAAAGTGCGGCAGAACCTACTCGAACCCAGATTTTGCTGATGCAAGTCAGCTAAGTAAGCATAACTGGACGGGTATCCTCGATTTTTGTCTCTTTCGTTCTAGGCTGTCATACCTACTGAGCATTGACAAGGGAGCTGGGGATGAGAGCGCCAGACTTCATGCTTACACAGAAAGCACTTGAACCATCTTCTGTGCCTTCTATGTCTTCAGTTTTCCTCCTGAACAGACAGTAACTTGCCTTCTTTCATCTTTTATTACTACTTCACACTACCTTCCTTGTCTTAATCCAAATGGCACAACTTACATTAAATGATTGCAATAAATGGAGTTATATGATGCTGTGACGATATGAAGATCACAGTAGCACACATTTAACACCCTGAGAAATGGGAAGAAGCTGTTCTCAGACTATGCAAGGGGTCAAGAGTTGCATATTAGCTTTATATGTACTTATGACTGTATCTAGTTCCCCAATTTATCTACACTAAAAAATAAACTCACACAACCCAAAACGGTTAGAAAAATCTGTATATTTTTAAAGTTATTTTAATGTGCAA
>NC_034593.1:9182673-9197622 GCF_900095145.1 Mus pahari | reverse complement strand
ACAACCCAAAACGGTTAGAAAAATCTGTATATTTTTAAAGTTATTTTAATGTGCAATTGCTATTCCTTTTATCACACTCACACAGTAAAATCTGTATGTTGTCTCCATGTGGCCTCTCTATATATATTCTTTTCACTAAATTTAGTTCAGTCATGTTTCCTAAATAACTTTGATGCCACCATTTCCTGAGTATATTGTTTTTATCTTGTATAAATGAGCATCCGTTAGTGACTACATGTCAGCCAAATAACTAGATAAATTATTAAAAAGAAGAATCAGTGGGTGTTAGAGATACACATGAGCCTTTTATTATTGTGTGTTTAAAAGTTTTTTTATGAAAACCATTTACCCTAAACAAAAACAGCTTTGATTCTATTTTCACACGAACAAGTGTTGTTTGCTTAATAATTGTTGCTTAGATTCTTGAATGAAAGAATGAATAAATGAATGAATAAATGAATAGCAAACTTTTAAAATTACCTAGTCACTCTTGTATCTCCGGTATTTATAGCTTAAAAAAGAAAAAAAAAAAGAATTAAAACTGATTTCTAGTTAATCATATCATTTTTTTTTTTTTTTTACTGTGTTAGGTGCAAGTACTTTGAAAAATCAGCATTGTCACTTTGTTTCCCAAGATATAAGAATAAAACAGATGAAAAGAGATCATGAACTTAAGATACAACTAAGGGAGTGGGTACCATCAGATAGGCTAGGAGGATAGGGAAGGGGAAAATAACATTATAATTTAATTAAAAAAAATAAAAACTATTAATTTAAAAGGATGTAACTTGACAATAAAATTCTTCCTTGTTCTTACACAAAAAATAATTTGAGTTTAGAAACTGCCTAGTGAAGTCACTGCAAGGTGAATACATATCTGAGACTCTGGGGTAAAAGCTGTCATCTGCTGCACTCAGAACACAGCTTGGTCACTCACATGGCGTTAGTATTCAGTTTTTATTATTTCACAGCCTCCTCCATTTTATTTTAATGGGATCAATTTTAGCATAACAAAAATATGATAATATATAAAAATAAAGATACATAGAAGTAAAAAAACTTGGGACTTATTTAAAATTGGTACACCATTGAGAAAACATGAACTAGGTACCCCTTAAAATGTGGTCTGAGCCGGGTGTGTGGTGCACGCCTTTAATCCCAGCACTCGGGAGGCAGAGGCAGGCGGATTTATGAGTTCAAGGCCAGCCTGGTCTACAGAGTGAGTTCCAGGACAGCCAGGGCTACACAGAGAAACCCTGTCTCAAAAAACCAAAAACCAAAACCAAACAAAACTATGTGGTCTGGGTGTAGCACCAAGGCAGACCTTGCTTTGGTCTCTTAGCCCATGGTTGTACCTCCTTCATTCAAGGCAAACAAAATAGCATGTGCTACTTACAAGACTACATTCTATATGGGACAGGATAAAGAAGCTGCAGATATCCTGAAGTTTTTTAAAAGGAGTGTTAAAAATCTCAGTTTGAAAGTCACTGAACTAAGTTGTTGTGTATGAATTTTATAGTTCAGAGCAGTACATAACTATATAAATGTACAAATTCAACATGTATTAACTTTGCACTTTAAAATATTAAAAAATTATTAAAATATTTCTAACAAAAAGTGAAATTGTGACTTTAATTCTGTTAAGTTATATTCAAAAGAAAAATAGAAATGCTCATTTAGTCATGTGTGTATTTGTGATACCTTTCTGTAACCAAGAGCCCAAAACAATTATTATTATTGATAAGAAAATAGAACTTAAGTTGTAGCTGTGTTATCCATGATAGAGTATGATATTATACTCTAAGGAGCTCTGCCTATATTGTGTTTTAGTTTCAGGTCACACATTTCTCTTTTAAATTTCTTAGCATGGTTTAATGAAAGACTCCTAAATACCTACATCTCTCTCTGATTAGCTATCTTAGAAAACTAATTAAGGAATCAATAAACAGAACAGGTATAAGTCAATAGAACTGCTGATAAGAATGCATGATCTTTAACCTACTACAACACAGTTGTCAGCAATTACAGGGGAAGCTATATCTTAAAGTTCATTAAAGGCACACTTGTAAAGCTATTAAATGTTATCTGGGAATGTTTCCATACTATTTATAACAGCCTTTTATTACTAAGTTTTAACTCACAGTTTATTTTTAAGCAAAATAATAAACAGCATTGGAATGTGAATCTCATTATAGAAGGCTGTGTCTGTCACTAATTTATTTGTTGATTAGCATATACTTACATTATTTATACTATGCTGCAGATGTTGTTTTACTCACATGTACAAAAATTACAATGGCAATAACTCAGCCCTCAGTAAGGCCTTTTTTGAGTGAGACAGACTCATAGAAAAACTTCATTTATATTTGTGAGATAAAACTATGAATGTACTCTGATCTTAAGAAGCATGATGGTAATAATATAATAATGTAGCTTTAATATTAAAACAACCTAGTTCATAGATTCCTCACTGTATAAAGATGAGGATTAACATTTTTTATTAGGAATGGGAAGGTGGTTTCAATTACCCTTAGTTCCAGCACTCTAGCAGAGCCACTCAGGTGGTCCTCTGAGTTTAAGACAGCTTGGTCTACTGAGTGAGTCCCAAGGCAGTCAGGGGTTAGCAGAAAATGCTGTCTGGAGGAAAAACAAACCACAAACCAAAAGATTACCATGATATATTTTGAGGCAAGCCAGGGAGGTTTCACAGAAGAAAGAAAGAAAGAAAGAAAGAAAGAAAGAAAGAAAGAAACAAACAAACAAACAAACAAACAAACAAAGAGAAAAAAGCTAAAATTTCTGTTAGCTGCACAGTGGTGGTGCATGGCTTTCATCTCAGCATTAGGAAGCAGAGGCAGTGGATCTGTGAGTTTAAGGCCAGCCTGGTTTACTGGAATAGTTCCAATATTCCAGAATGACCAGCACCACACAGAGAAACCCTGTCTTCGGAGAAAATAAACGATCTCTCATGTCATTTCTGGGATAACTTCAAGGGTCTAATATTTGATCTTGGCAAACCACACATTATTCTGCTACAGATCTTTACAAATGGCCACTGACACAAGGACCCTGAAGAATGTTCCCTCTGAATTCACACTCATTCACGCTCATATATTTACACTGTTCATTCTGAACTGTTATAAACATATCTTCTCTCCAAGTGTAAAACTATTGAACTCATTCCTGTGTTGTCAGATTGCATGTAAATAGCCCTCCATTGACTGTGGGACAAAATTTATTTCCATTTCGCAAGATATGCCCATTGAACTTGAGTTGGGAAT
Organism: Mus pahari; assembly: GCF_900095145.1. NCBI lineage: Eukaryota > Metazoa > Chordata > Mammalia > Rodentia > Muridae > Mus > Mus pahari. The sequence continues at coordinate 9,194,341 of NC_034593.1, read as the reverse complement.
TGTCTAGATTTACCAAGTTATCAAGAGCTGCACAACACAAAGAGTACAGTTGAATTCCAGAATCAAGAGAAGTTTGCAGAAGTCAGAGGGGAGAAATACACAGCCTGGAGGAAGAATATATTTGAATAGGGCAGCCCTGTGTAAGTTTGTTCTCAAGAAAAGAACAACAAGCAAGTATGCTGGGAAGTCATTGAATCAACAGGAAGAGTCACTTCCCAATAAACACTGCTTAGTGACAATGTGCCAGACCCTTATGGAAAATGACATCGAATCTCCTATGTGAAACCTTAAACAGAAAATCCCTGCTCTCGGTGAAATACAAAATTATCAGTGTGGCCCTTCAGTGTCCCAGCTGTATGGTTAGCCCACTCCACTAATTGTTCCAAATTTTAAGTATTTCACTGTACAATAATATTTCAAAACATTAAATGCTGAATATATTGTGCATATTTTGGAAATTTGTGGATTTACTTGAATAATGGGGAAAAGATATAGATTTTTAAACTTTATTACTGAAATTCTCAATTTAAAAATGACATATTTTACATAGATTAAAATTGGCTTTTATCTTCACAGTTGACATATTTTATTAAATTTAATTAAAAAAAAAAACTATCAGGGCTGAAGAGATGGCTCTGAAGTAGAGAGGACCCAGATTCAGAGCTTAACAATGTGTGAGACCTAAAATTGTCTGTGGGTCTAAATGTTTACAATAGAGTACAATATGCCTGGGAGGATCACAGACAATTGGCTAAGTTCATAGTACTTTACATGAATTCTCTCCTATTTTGCTAGTTTAAAGTTCAGTAGGAGAAATGTTGGATACCCCAAAATTGACAAAAAAAGGAGATGAAGAAGAAGGAGGAGGAGGAGGAGAAGGAGAAGGAGAAGGAGGAGGGAGAAGAAGAAGAAGAAAAAGGCATTCTGCACTATTGTGGCATATCTTGGCTGTCCATTGCTGTGATTCACTGACTTCACATGGGTTGGTTTCTGATTGCTTTTCTCCCCTGTCAGCTTGAATAGCACCTTCTGGTACTGTAAGAACCAACATTCAAGGAAGATGCTTCCAAGTAAGCTTTAACTCAAATTATCCAAATACCTGTCTGAAGTGTGTTGTCTCTTCAGCCATACAGTCAAAACTTCATGTTCTGGGAGGCAGCTGGGGATAATAATGATAACCTATATTATTTTAGGAATCACCTGTTCTCCCCTGACATACAATGAAAAGGAGGTGTCCCTTGCCTGGTACCAGGGCTTTTGCAAATAGCCTATGCCTCTTGAGGAAAGTGTTACTCTACTGTGCCGCATAACTCAATTTAACACACACACACATTCTGTCCTTCCCTCTCCCTCTGTATTACTCTCCATCTGCCACTTCTAGTTAAAATCTGCCCCCTCCAATTTTGCCATTTCTTCCTTCACATTACCTGTAAATAGAACTTTTTTTTTTTTTTTTTTTTTTTTTTTTTTTGAGACAGAGTTTCTCTGTATAGCCCCGGCTGTCCTGGAACTCACTCTGTAGACCAGGTTGGTTCAAATTTCTTGAACTCAGAAATTTGCCTGCCTCTGCCTCCCAAGTGCTGGGATTAAAGGCGTGTGCCACCACGCCCAGCGAACTATTAAATTCTATCAGTTTCTTCCCTGATCAATCCAAGCTGGCGTTTGAAAATTTAGCATTCATAGTCAGCCTTTACAGGTATACATGTGAAAAGAACAATATCAATATTTCTATAAATGTGTAGTCAACAAATCATATTACAACATCATGCTGACTCATTTTCTGATGAAGTACAGTAGCTAGTGTCCCTAGCTGATCTTTATATCCAAACTGATCATTTGACTGGCTTAAGCTAAGAGAAACATATATTTATTCCAGATTTGTATAAGACCAAATGTAATAGAGGAACTTTATATTTCTAATATGCCTAGAGATATACCTCCCAGTCAAATAAATGTAGGAAAAAATTGTCTTCTGCTGTTGGGATTGAGTGAAAGAGGTCTTTTTATGACTCATAATATCACATCTTAACATGCAGCACACTGGAAATGGAATAGCATATTTAACATATAGACCCTTGGGCACTTTCTAGCAAGGGGGAGAGGAATATGGTAAGCAGGGTGAAATGTCACAGCCACAGGGTATATGTGCCCTGGAATGTAAGTGTGTGATCTAAAACATTGCTCACTGAGATAATTCTGATTACTTAAGAATCTTTTAGCTTTGAATTATCTCATCTGTGTTAATTCTCTCATCTAAGCTTAGTTTTAGGGGAATATCCATGGATTTAATGATAACCTCTTCATGGAACTTCCATTCAGTCAATACCATATGCAGGTTATTATTTCGTATGGTACACACCACTGACATCCTTGACAATGTACATAAACATACATGTGCTTGCTATAGAGTCACAAAAAAAAAAAAAAAAAAAAACAAAACCCTCTTCCTTCATAGACTCTCTGAGGCTGACTCCTCCTTTTCCTCCCGAGAAGCACTCCCCACCATTATCAGCAAAACTTCCTTATTTAAGTAACTTTTTCTTATGAGGTTCAAATCTCCAACTGCAGGAAAGAAGCCTAATTCATGTTGCCATATTTTAGATAGAAACTTCATAGTTTCCATCCCAATCAAGTTGTTCCTGTCTATATTCTTCAGTCCGTACAAGACAGAGATGAACAATAAGGATGCAAAGATTGGCAGCCATGGAGGAGAGCACTGGGTGGAATAGGAAGAATTCACAGATAACACTACTAGGAAACAGAAGGTTGTCCACAATTGTGATAGATGTATTTCTGTAAATGTATGGATTTGTCGATACTATGACATAATTTGCAGGCTTCAGTATAGAAAAATGGCATATAAAAACAAAAAAAAAATCTATGGTCTATGTAGAAAGAGAATAGAAACTCTCTACTATGGCACTCAGCTTGTCCCTGGATAAACAACCATACATCACTGTTTATAGTAATATTCAATTGATCCCTCAGATGGTAATAAGATAGCTCTTATTCTCTGGAGCCCTCACTCTAAGCACTTTACTTGTTCTTTGTGGCAACAATTTATAATCAATGGTATCTTCAATGTGAAGAATCAAGAAACAATTGATTCACCTCCATATCCTTGCCTTGTTATTTCAGCAAGTTCTGGAATATTATAGCAAATCCTACCCAATTCTAGTGAAGATCTTCTACTCTGACAAACCTGCTATAAATCAAATTTATAGTTCTTGACAAACTTTTACCCTAAGTCCTCTGGCTCAAAGATGTAATCAAATATTCACAAGAAAAGAATCTCTCCTGCTCAGATATGGAAATTATTCAACTTTGGCAGGTTAAACATTTGATAATGTTTAGATAAGAAAATGCTTGTGACTATATAATCCTACCATACAATCTCTCCAGGCATCTGTCTACCATTATAGGACTTGGTCATGCATGTCTAGATTTCTTGGATTTCTGATTTAGAACATTCTAATACTCCTACTACAAACAGCTGCCCTAGAGTTTCTGCATGCAAAAAAACCTGCAATGGCAGAAAAACTGGACTCTTGCCAGATATTTTTCTTTAATCTCCTCCTCTGTCTCTTTCTTTTTCATTTACTATATACTCTTAGGAATGAGTTGGTAGCATGCTTTTACAACTAGTTTTCCAGTCACCAATACCAGCCAGTAGGGATTATTAAATAGTTTCAATGCCAGTAGAAATCTAATAATGTTGGTAATTTTTGTAATACTGAATTTACCTAGAGTTAAGCACTGCTGACTATAATACCATACACATCCAAGATCAAACCTCAATTTATATTACTATTATATATGTATGTATATAATAGAAACATGTGCACACATATAAATTTCTACATGCATATCATTGTTTATTAGCTAGCCATCATGTAATTACATAATCATAATTTATCTGTTTCTACTTCAACTTCATTTAAAACAATACAAAGTTGTCAATTTCATTACCTTTTTTCACCATCTTCCATGCTAGTGACATTTTCTAAGTACTGACTTTTGAATAAAGCAACAAAATAAATCCAAAAAGGAGAAATGTGAGTATAAAAATTCTCATTATTCTTATAGAATGAGAGCGAGGAAACTCTTGCTATTCTTTAGGTACTGTACAAAATAAATAGACAACATACTTCCAAGGGAAGTACATAATTTTTCCTCAGGGTGAATGACTACTCAAAGCAGGTTGCTTTAGTATAAAAGGCAAGGGCTTGTTTTAACAGAAAGAGACTGAAAATTGGATTTCATGTATCATCAAATCTGAAGAGACAAGTGATAGTATGAAGGAGGAAGCAGGTGAGGGAGGACCTTGTGCTTGCAGAGCAGATAATGAGTCTCAGCAATTGCCCTGAAATTTCAAGAAAAGAAGAAATCAGTGTCTGTTACAAAATTGCAACCTGTGAGAAGTCCAGGGAGAGAAGGACAGAAGGCTAACAGCAGTAATATAATAATCTCACACACTCCACTGTTCAACATTATCTCATGTTTGTGAGAGTTTACCAAATGTTTTGACGAACTGCTACATTCAATAGTTTTGCAATCATAAATAATTCGGTGAATCAAAGAAAACTACCTATGTGTTTGAATCATGACAAAATATAAAAGAGAATGAAATTACTGAGAATTTAGTTGAAATGTTAAATCAGAATATTAGGAGAAATGTAGATCTTACATATTTCTGCAGAGAGGAAGGAGAAAGGACTCCATCCTTTAACACTGGTATGAAAATAGGCATAAGCCTTGTGTGCATAATAATAAAGGACTACATTCAGGAGAGCAGATTGCGGGGAACCTTTGAGAACTGAAAACTGACACTTAGTTGGTTACATAACTGATTAATAATGACTTATAGATACTAACATCAAGATTAATAATTTCTCTCCATCTCTCATTTTCTCTCCTTCCAGCCAATCCCATCCTCCTCCCTCCCTCCTCTTCTCTCCCTCATTCTCTTACTTGCTTTCTCCTTCCTTCTCTTTCCTCTTCCATTCCTTTCTTCTTTCCATTTTCCCCAATTTGTTTCCCTTCTTAGGAACTTCAAAGACAGAAGCATGATGTGTAATTTTTTAAAAAATGCATGAAAAGCTATTTTTGCTGGAATCAGATGTCAACTATTTTATCTGTATGTTCTCCTTTAACTCTATTTTGATGTAAGAAAATCTATGCAACACAAACAACTGTGCAGAAAATAAGAAAAACAGAATAATATTTACTTGGATCATTTTAAACCAAGATTTCTAGTATATCAAATTATAAACTGCAAACAACACAAGTATATATATCTATATATCTACATATATCTATATATCTATATCTATATATCTATCTATATCTATATCTCTCTCTATATATAAAATGTTGTTCTAACCTGAATATTATACATAATCTTCATAGATTACATATAAAATATCATAATATCATTTACTTTCTGGGTTTAGGCCATTATAAATATGAGATAGGATCTCAAGGAAACAACATCTCACCATAGAAAGCACAATTATTTTCTTGCTCAAGGCCCTACAAAGATACAAACATTTTATTGATTATAAATGAAGGCCAAAATTACAGTTTAAAAACATGCCAGCCATGTGAACCCTCTTAGTCTTTTTTCATTTCACATTATTTATACTTTTGTTGATTCCTTTTTCTGACATACTATATTTAAATAACTTGCTTACAAAACTGTCTCATTTATATAAGTTTCAATTCACAGTTTTAGTCTGTCACCCAAATACAGTAGTGTCTATTTAAGAATAACAATCATTTATTTGTAAAAAAAAAAAAAAAGTGGGAATACAGAGAAGACATGAAGGAGAAAATTATCTAGACAATATAGAAATCAAGAATAGTACTATGATAATATAGTAATGCAATACTCTTCAAATAAGTAATATTTTGTGAATTCAATAACATTCACTTTATTAAAGATACAGAACGCAGTTAATATCTGTAGAATAATTGGCATATTTTTTCTAGGTGAAACTACCACTAGTAATAAGCTTCATATATTTATTTACTTTCTCTTGTGATACAATAAACAGATATAGAAGTATTAATTCCTGAATGACTTAGCAGAGCAGGTTAGAGCATACAATATTTCATATTCTGATGAGCAATGGGCAAATTGTGTGCTAGAGGGATATGGGCTCTATGGGTTAGACGCTTCTCTTACTATCTCGTGTAGAGAAACTTTAGTCCAGCAAGTCATGGCTTCTCTGGCCAGGGATGGCGTACATATGTGATCTAGCTGGAATGCAGACACACCACATACCTTTAATACCTTTGGCTGGAATAGAGACATGTTCTTAGTTCATACTGAGGTAAAATTAGTTTGTAGAAGGAAGCGGCTATGTCTGAAAGTGATGTCTAATTTGAGGAGCAGATAAAGTGATGAGTCAGAAAGATCTGACAGAATGAGTCAGAGATAGGATAAGCCCAACTCTAATAAGAATAGACAAGAAAGAGAAGACATGAGAGAGAGTGCAGTGATGAGAATGGATGTTTTAGTGGGCTACTTTTTACAGAAATACGTGGCAGAGAGAAAAATGTGAAGCCAGATGAGCCAGAGAAGGAGCCAGAAGATTAGAGAGATGGTCAGAGTTAGCTTTAGACCAAGCAGAGCAGTTCAGTGAGAAGCTGAGAGAAGCCAGTTCGAATTCATCTCTTTGGAGAGGAGTTTGAGCCAGGCCAGCTGAGTTAAACCAGACAGCTAAATTTCAGAAAGAACTAAAAAGGGTGAGCTTATTTAGCAGTAAGCTTCCCAGATGGAAATTACATCTGGTGAGTAAAATACTTTTACACTCTTGTAGTCTATCACATCTTTATCCTATAAATAGCTATTTTTCCTTCTTCCATGGGAATGATTGTTCCTATATAAGAGAATACCATTATCCAATGTTTTATTAAAGCAGTATCTATGTCATTTGTCTGAAGTCAAAAACAAGAAAAGCCATCTCATAAGATTTGCATTCTGTTACCTCAGTTGAATAAAGAGCATTATTGGTAAAGATAGAAAATATTCCTGTGAACCAAGTACTGCTTAATTTTTAGTAGTTTATTGGACACTAAATGGAATTTAGTCACGATTTCTATACTATCACATAGACCTACATTTTTCAAAACATTATATGAAGAGAAAAAGAGAAAAATAGATTTTCCTAAAATGGCAACTCACTACAGAATTACAGATAGACATGCATTTATGAAAAACTGAATTCCACTGGCAACTGAAATTGTGATACAGCATTCTTTACTTAATAATGGTCCACAAAGTAAAGTCAGAGTTATTCCTTTTTAGCAATTTTACATTGGCACATAAACAAACAAACAAACAAAAACTCTAGGTTATTTTCAGAGATATAAATTTTAAAACGTAGTACTTTAGAGAACATTTTTCCAGTTGAACTGACTGTTTATAAAACATTACCCCCTTAACATAGCAAATCACAACACTTCTTGAAGAATGACTACAAGCCCTGTATTAAGCAGAGCATTCTATTTGTTCCCTCAGCCTGAGAAGGCCACGGATGTGCATCTTCCTGAGAAGCCCTGACCTCACTTTCCTTCAAGTAGTGCTCCCCAGTGTTCCTAATGCTAGGGCCCTTTAACACAACTCCCTTGTCCCATGTTCTAATTACCCTCAACCATAATATTTTGTTGCTACTTCATAGCTGTAATTTGCTAATGTTATAAAAGTTAAGTATATAAGAAAAAAACAAAAGAAAAGAATAAAAAAACTAAACTAAACAAAACAAACTAGTTAAGATCCACTCATTAGAGCATGTGATTTCAGAAACTGTAATAATAATATTTTTCTTCTCTCCTTTGAGATGTACATTTTTTAAAAGAGGTTTTTGCTTGTTTGACAACATGAGAACCTGAGGACTGTTTTTTTAAGAATCAGGGAACATTTTAAATCTGTAAACAGAAAGGATACTTCCAGTTTTTGCTGAAGGGAACCAGTATAATATTTGCAGAATAGAACCTTGTTCCAAATTATAAAATAACATTGTTTCTCAAAGATGAAAGAATTTTATTTCACTCATAGTAAAGACAATCCACTGATACTTATGGTTTTCTTATTACTTCAGCACAAAACAAACAAAAAACAATAGAAACAAAAAACAAAAAAAGAAACAAAACATTCCTACCAGGATTTTCAGCAGAATATCTTTTTTTATTAGATATTTCCTTCATTTACATTTCAAATGCTATCCCAAAAGTCCCCTATACCCTCCCGCAGTCCTGCTCCTCAACCCACCCACTCCCTCTTCTTGGCCCTGGCATTCCACTGTACTGGGGCATATAATCTTCTCAAGACCAAGAGCCTCTCCTCCCAATGATGGCCGACTAGGTTATCTTCTACTACATATGTAGGTAGAGACATGAGCTCTGGGGGTACTGGTTAGTTCATACTGTTGTTCCTCCTATAGTGTTGCAGACCCCTTTAGCTCCCTAGGTACTTTCTCTAGCTCCTCCACTGGGGGCCCTGTGTTTCATCCAATAGATGACTGTGAGTATGCACTTCTATATTTGCTAGGCACTGGCATAGCCTCACAAGAGACAGCTATATCAGGGTCCTGTTAGCAAAATCTTGCTGGCATATGCAATAGTGTTTGGGTTTGGTGGCTGTTTATGGGATGGATCATCGGGTAGGGCAGACTCTGGATGTTCCTTCCTTCCATCTCAGCTTCAAACATTGTAACTCGCTCCATGGATATTTTGTTCCACATTCTAAGGAAGCACGAACTATCCACATTTTGGTCTTTCTTCTTCTTGAGTTTTAAGTGTTTTGAGAATTGTATCTTAGGTATTCTAAGTTTCTGGGCTAATACCCACTTATGAGTGAGTGAATATCATGTGAGTTCTTTTGTGATTGTTTACCTCACTCAGGATGATATCCTCCAGATACATCCATTTGTCTAAAAATTTCATGAATTTATTGTTTTTAATAGTTGAGTAGTACTCAGTTGTATAAACGGATACATTTTCTGTAACCATTCCTCTGTTGAGTGTCCTCTGGTTTCTTTCCAGCTTCTGGATATTATAAATAAGGCTGCTGTGAATGTAGTGGAGCATGTGTCCTTATTACAAGTTGGAACATCTGAATATATGCCCAGGAGAGGTATTGCTGGATCCTCTGGAAGTACTATGTCCAAGTTGCTGAGGAACTGCCAAACTGATTTCCAGAGTGGTTGTACCAGATTGCAATCTCACAAGCAATGGAGGAGTGTTCCTCTTTCACCAAGTCCTTGCCAGCATCTGCTGTCACCTGAATTTTTGGTCTTAGCAATTCTGACTGGTGTGAGGTGGAATCTCAGGGATCTTTTGATTTGCATTTCCCTGATAATTAAGGATGTTGAACATTTTTTCAGGTGCTTCTTAGCCACTTGGTATTCCTTAGTTGAGAATTCTTTGTTTAGCTCTGTTCCCCATTTTTAATAGGGTTATTTGATTTTCTGGAGTCCAGCTTCTTGATTTCTTTATATATATTGGATATTAGTCCCCTATCAGATTTAGGTTTGTTAAAGATCCTTTTCCTCTGTTGGTGGCTTTTTTGTCTTATTGACATTGTCTTTTGCCTTACAAAAGCTTTGCGATTTTATGAGGTCCCATTTATTAATTCTCAATCTTATAGCACAGGCCATTGCTGTTCTGTTTAGGAATTTTTCCCCTGTGCCCATATCTTCTAAGCTTTTCCCCACTTTCTCCTCTATACATTTTAGTGCTTCTGGTTTTATGTGGAGTTCCTTGATCCATTTAGACTTGAGCTTTGTAAAAGGAGATCAGAATGAATCAATTCGCATTCTTCTACATGATAACCACCAGTTAAGCAAGCACCATTTGTTGAAAATGCTGTCTTTTTTCTACTGGATGGTTTTAGCTCCTTTGTCAAAGATCAAGTGACCATAGGTGTGTGGTTCATTTCTGGGTCTTCAATTCTATTCCACTCATCTTTCTGTCTGTCACTGTACCAGTACCATGAAGTTTTTATCACAATTGCTCTGTAGTACAGTTTGAGGTCAGGAATGGTAATTCCACCAGAGGTTCTTTTATTATTGAGAAAGGTTTTTGCTACCCTAGGATTTTATTATTCCAGATGAATTTGCAAATTGCCCTTTCTAACTCTCTGAAGAATTTAGTTGGAATTTTGATGGGGATTGCATTGAATCTGTAAATTGCTTTCCGAAGGATAGTCACTTTTATGATATTAATCCTGCCACTCCATGACCATGGGAGATCTTTCCATTTTCTGAGATCTTCTTTGATTTCTTTCTTTAGAGAATTGAAGTTCTTATCACACAAATCTTTCACTTCCTCAGTAAGTGTCACACCAAAGTATTTTATATTATTTGTGACTATTTTGAAGGGTGTTGTTTCCCTAATTTCTTTCTCTGCCTGTTTATCCTTTGTGTAGAGAAAGGCTGTGGGGCAATGGGTTATACAGAGACATCCTGGTCTCCACTTGAGTTGAGGTCTTGAAACATAGTAGGACCCAGTGGTGGTAATTTCCACCTACATGGGACAGTAGGCATTCTACCATGTCTCCTGGATCCCTGGCTTCTGTAAAAGTTACCACCCCTACAGCGCCCACAGTAGAAGGCATGTGGCTTTCAGTCATGTAGACAATGTCCCAAGCTTCTGGCTTTCTGGCTAGACTCCTCCACACACTATAAGAGGGGCTGGTTGGCCCCTCCTTGCTCTCATAAGCTTTTACTTTCCTTCGTCTCTCTTTAAGGTTTCTTACTCTCTAGCATTCCTTTTCTTCTCTATCTTGCCCCTGCCTTTCTACAATAAAGCTCTAAAACCCTAGACTGTCTCTGTTCATCAAGGCCCACTGTGCTTGAATGATGGGATAGGCTTTCTTCTTCTTCTTTTTTTTTTTTTATTTGCATTTTTATTAGATTTTTTTTCTATACATTTCAAATGTTATCCCAAAAGTTCCCTATACCCTTCCTGCACCCTGCTCCCCTACCCATCCACTCCCACTTCTTGGCGCTGGCATTCCCCTGTACTGGGGAATATAAACTTTGCAAGACCAAGGGGCCTCACTTCTGAATGATGACTGAATAGGCCATCTTCTGCTACATATGCAGCTAGAGACANGAGCTCTGGGGGTACTGGTTAGAGCCACTTTTAACCTCCAGTCAGAAGGCCTTCCTGTGTTCCAGCCACACACTGAACTAAAGACTCTGGGAACCACTCATTGCCCACTCCTCTTTCCTCCTGCCCTTTCTTCCCATATCACTGGGCAGAGAGTGCTGCCCCGGGGCCCCTATTCTGTTCTCAGCTCCTCAGCTGTATCTAGTGTGGGATGCCAGCAACTTAGCATCTGGTACCAGGGGCTATCCTTTGTCCAACCCCTGACTCATGGGGTCAGTGGTTTCACACAGCCAGATGCCCACACGTGGCCATATGGAAAGCATCCAGCAGTCCTCCCATGTCTGCCTGCCCAGAGGACTGGAACTCTGGAGGGACAAGGGCTCTCTTCCTCTGCCCTCTTCCCCTACACCCACGGCCCCACAAAAGGACACTGATTTGTTTGAGTTAATTTTATATCCAGCTACTGCATTGAAGCTGTTTATCAGGTTTAGGAGTTCTCTGGTGGAATTTTTAGGGTCACTTATATATACTATTATATCATCTGCAAATA
>NC_034593.1:9053946-9182486 GCF_900095145.1 Mus pahari | reverse complement strand
TTTGATGTTGGCTACTGGTTTGCTGTATATTGCTTTCATTATGTTTAGGTAGGGGCCTTGAATTCCTGATCTTTNCAAGACTTTTATCATGAAGGGGTGTTGCATTTTGTCAAATGCTTTCTCAGCATCTAATGAGATGATCATGTGGTTTTTGTCCTTCTGTTTGGTTATATAGTGGATTACATTGATGGATTTCCATATATTAAACCATCCCTGCATCCCTGGTATGAAGCCTATTTGATCATGATGGATGACCCTTTTGATGTGTTGTTGGATTCAGTTTGCGAGGATTTTATTGAGTATTTTTGTATTAATATTCATAAGGGATATTGGTCTGACGTTTTCTTTCTTTGTTCGGACTTTATGTGGTTTAGGTATCAGAGTAATTGTGGCTTCATAGAATGAATTGGGTAGAGTAACTTCTGTTTCTATTTTGTGGAATAGTTTGAGAAGAATTAGAATTAGGTCTTCTTTGAAGGTTTGATAGAACTCTGCACTAAACTCATGTTATCCTGGGCTTTTTTGTTGTTGTTGTTGGGAGGCGATTAATGACTGCTTCTATTTCTTTAGGGGAAATGGGACTGTTTAGATCATTAATGATCCTGATTTAACTTTGGTACCTGGTAACTGGCTAGGAAATTTTCATTTCATCCAGGTTTTCCAGTTTTGTTGAGTTTAGCCTTTTGTAATAGGATCTAACAATACCCTTCCTACCAGGTTTTTCAGCAGAATATCTTTTAACAGTCAGACTTGTACCCAAGGACATTTCCACTGGAGCTAGGATAATCTCCTTATTCCTTTCACTCCAGATGCCCCTTGCTTGGCACACTTCTTTGATAACAGATATTTGGTGGTGACAATATTTTGTGTTAGTAAATACAGAATCAGGTGACATGAGGTTCATCATGAGAAGCCCGACATCCATGATTATTCTTCAACTGAAACAAAAAGTACATTCCAGTTTCTAGATCCCGTTCAACTATCAAGTATCCTAACTTTGTTCATTCCTATGTACATGACATCTTGTAGAGTAAAACATATGCTCAATTATCAGGGATCTTTTTTGCCCACACACAGCCTCTGAATTAATTCAACAATCTTTTTTAACCTTGATCTGTTCATTGAGGTTACTTTTATCAACCAATTAAGTTGATTTCCATTCTTTCTGACATCTCTTTAAATAATGGATTTTTCCAGATTATTTTCCTCCAATCATCCTCAAATCTCCTCTTGTGAATCCCATGTAATCATTTACTTTCAGTTACCCAGAGTTCTCTGCAATCTTATGCATCTACCAGCTCCCAATCAATCTCTGGTATACTGTCACTCTCTCCATTGTTAGCTCCTAAGTAATTGTGATTTCAGTAATTGTTGTGAAAACAAAGCTCCACACTTTAAAATATATTGAAAATGTTATAAATTTTGAGCATGTCCTTTTATATCCCCAACTCTTCTCTAATCTTTCCAACCTCCCAGAAACCCAACTTTTTATTTCCCCCTTCACCCTTAAAAACAAATAAAAAATAAACAGCAAACAAGAACCCCAGAAAGATAAAACCAAAATATAATATTGGCACAATTACAGGAGAGATGAACGAGATTTTGAATAGATTAAAGATTTACTCTTAATGAGAAAGCCATATCTGACACTGCAAAAATGGCCAAGAACCTGAGACTAGGTAGGTCATCGGTCTCTGGTCAAACCTACTACTAATATTCTGTTAAAGGAATATTGCGGTAAAATGAATAAAACAGAATAACTAGATCCTTATTTTCCTAAACATTCCCCACTTTCTTGTGCCCTTTTTTCTTTTCTATTTTTTCTTTTGTACATTCTGTTTTAGTTTTTTTTGAAAATTTTTATTAGATATTTTCTTTATTTACATTTTGAATGTTATCCTGATTCTCAGTTTCTCCACCAGAACCCTCCTATTCCATTCCCCCTCCCCCTGCTTCTATGAGGGTGCTTCCCCACCCACCGACCAACTCCCTTTCCTTTATACTGGGGCATCTAGCCTTCACAGGACCAAGGACCTCTCTTCCCATTGATGTCCTATAAGGCCATCCTTTGCTACATATATGGCTGGAGCCATGATTCCCTCCATGTATACTCTTTGTTTGGTAGTTTAGTCCCTGGGAGCTCTGGGGAGTCTGGTTGGTTGGTATTGTTGTTCCTCCTATGATGTTACAAACCCCTTCAGCTCCTTCAGTCCTTTCTCAAACTCCTCCATTGGGGACCCCAAGCTCAGTCTGATGGTTGGCTGCTGGCACTCACCTCATATTTGTCAGGCTCTATCAGAGACTCTCAGGAGCCAGCTATGTCGGGCTCCTGTCAGTAAGCACTTCTTGGCATCTGCAATAGTAGCTAGGTTGTGGTGACTGTATATGGGATGGATCCCCAGGAGGGGCAGCCTCTGGATGGCCATTTCTTTAGTCTCTGCTCCTTTGCTTTTCATGATGTTGTGTCCATTTATTCTCCTGTTTCTATCATCATCAGTGTCATCTTTTACCTACCTATGTCAAATCACCTAGTCTGCAATACAGATAGATTTTATCATGTACATAGAACTTCCCAATACCTATGAGACAATGTTTTATTGTATTCCAAAACGTCAGTCTTGGTTAAATCTTTGTTTCTCATTGCAGCCAACAAAACATAGCAGAAACAACTGATGTCATTTCTGATGTCTCTCTAGCATTTACTCTATAAATTAATTGCACACCAAATTTTATTAGTGAAACTGATTGTTTGATAGAATGGTATCACTTTATTCTACCTACCCCTTTACTAAGGAGAGCCTTGAGTACATAGGAGAGCCTTGAGTAAATGTAAGGCCTGAGCTGTCTGATAGCTATCTATAAATAAATCAATAAATCTATGTCAAATCTATGAAAAACCACTCAGGCACTTTCACTATCAGTAGAGATAAAGTTTTTAGCAGATAAAGTTTTATTCTTCAACTGCCACTGATTTGTCTGACCTCATTTTTATGAATGTTCCTGTGACAATTTCCTTGTTTGTCATTAGTGATTGCACCTCTTGGACCTTTACCTAACATGTTCTGCAAACTTTCACTGGACACTTGACACTTGCCTTCATGTTAGAAATATTGTCTCTTTCACCATTTTCAGTCTTTTATCAAATGTCCTCTTTTCAATATCATTTTATTTAGAATTAAATCCCTCCCTCAGTACCCATTTCTTTCCTGTGCTTCACGGCATGTTTAGCTCCTTGTCTTCCTAACCTTTACCACTAGTAAGTACATTTAAACTGTAGTACATCTTGGAAAGCATTCTCATCTCCCAATTAGCCCTCTCTAAAATATGATTTAATAACTCCAATCATAAGTATGCAATGTCCCTAGAATACATGCTTAGATGATGGTTAAATTTTTAAATACACATAATTTCATATAGAGCTATGTTTCTCCCTCTTATCATCCCTTCTGTTATTTTCCCCCACAGAGAAATAGAATTAACTTAAATGTTAGAGTCTGAAAACATGTACACAAGCAGACCATATATTGAGCATTTTCCTCATTAGAAATGACAGTAATTTTAGGTTTCCAAATGATGATATCTTTCATAGCAATTAATATAATTCAAAATAGATATTTTAAGGTAATGAAAAAAATACTAGTTTTAATGTAGAATACAGACCTGACTCTCTTTGCCTTTCTAGAGAATCTGTAGATAATCTAACAAATAAATTTCCATTCCAGCCACTTTGCATATGATGAATTCCTGAACTCCTTTAATTCACATTTCTTTATGTGAAAGCCAGCCTAACTGTGGTAGGATAAAGTGCAACCAATGACATATGAATCCTCTCCACTGAATACTTTTATGAATTCACACACTGTTTTCACTGTAAACAACACAATGATGTATTGATGAAACATTTTTAAACAAAAATTACTGGAAGCTTCCTAACTGATCTTTAAGTGATTTATTACAGAATCAAAACATTTCAATATTTAGCTAGAAATGCAAATGCTTGTTTAACAAAACACCCATGCCACACTTAGAAGGGAATAAAAATGAATCAGCTACAGCCTAAAATCATGAATTTCTCTCATGTTGAACCACAAATGACTTTGGAAGGTAAAAACAATCATTCAAACATAGCAATTTTCTGCATTACCGCTTGACTTTCTGCAAATAACTAACCTTTTACATAATATAAAATTGAAAGAAAATAGCACTACTTAATAAGATATTTTCACACCTGGTCACCAGGACTAGGAAAGGGAGTTTATTATCTATTATTTCCTTTGAATGTTTTAGCAGCAGATTATTATTATAGAAGGACAATATTTTAAGTTTGACTTTTTCAACTATCACCACTGATTTAGCCAGTTACTCTGTATTTTGTTTAGAATTACAACAAGGTTACTATTCTAGAACAGCTAGCACCAGTGAATGGGGACTGGCCTTAGAATGCCTTGCACTGAAACAAAGAGAAACCACAGAACCCCTCAGAACACACATAGTAAAATATCCTTAGGAACTTACTCAGAGAAATATGATCCAGGGTGTCAGCATGATGAGATAGAAAGAGAGTCATACTTATCCCTTAGGCCCAAATTGCCTCCATCCTTGCCAAAAGGTACTTGGTGGAAGATGACAAACATCAAGGAAGGAGGTCTGAATGTTAAGTCTCATATGTAATTCTCACAATCTTATCTATTCTAATTTGCCGCAAAATTATATAGGAATATCCAACTAGGGCTGCTGACTAGCAGTTAGAACTATGACAACTTAAAATGAATACAGTCATGTTGAGCTTATTCACACAATTAATGTGTGCTGAATACTGAGGTTTTAATTTTTCTTTACAACAATCTCTCTTAAATTTTTAATTGATTTTAGAGTACTACTCTCTTTAATAAATATAGATGCTACTATATTGTCAATTGTAATAAATATGCATTCCTTGTTGCCCATTTTAATGGGTATGAAAAATATTTGTTAACCTACCTGCTCTAAATCTCTTTAACAAGTAAATTCATGATACTTTAGACATAATAGCTATGCTTCCATGTTTACTTGGTTAACCCAATTGATTGCTTGAAATTGTAGGGAATAAATTAAATTAAAATAAAATAGAGTAAAATATTTTGCTACAAATCATAAACCACTTATATAAACAGAATGTCTGATTTTAGGGTTAATTCACTTATTACATAGGACCTACTCTCTTCTAATTATAACAACTTGTTATAATTTCTTTCTCTTGTAATTGATCACACCATGGATCTCACTCTAGAGAATCCTCACCTTACAAGTAAAGACGGAACATGCAAAATTATTTTTGTCCTGGTACACTGTCTTTGAATATGTTTCTTTTACTTTTCCCATCTTTGATTTTACAAACACAACAAACAAAAATATAGATGTACAAGGACAGGAGTTTCTTCAGAGATTTGGAACGAGTTTAGGGCAGAAGAAACTTGTTATCAATACTCAGGTAGCAAGACCCAGAGCAAGGAATCACTCAAATGTGATACATATATGAACTGGAATATTTTTCAGTTAAAGAGAAAACTAGAATCAGGAATTTTGCAGGTATATAGATAGAAGTGGAAAATACTATATTGAATGAGGTAATCCAGACCCCAAAGATGGAGATTACGTGTTCTCCTGCACCTGTGGTTCTTAGCTTTAAATCACGATGTGAGTATATAACCTGGAGCAAATTAAGAAGCTAGGAAAATAAAATGGATCATGACAGGGATACACTACGAGGTAAAATAGAAGAAAGGTGATAAAAGAGGAAATGGGAAAATAAGGAGGTGTGCTAATTGGGGAGATAGATGGAAAGTCAATGCAGAAGGAAATGGGGAGAAAAAAATAATGGCAAGAATCCTTAAAAAAGAAATAAGGAGTAATGTTTTATATATATATATATGTACCTAATATACCATATGCTACATACAAGTATTTGTACAGTTATGGTTATATATATATACATACATATATATATATATATATATATATATATATAGTTTAAATTGAATATGTTACTTGAACTCTAATAATGCTGTTTCTCCAAGAATACAATGTTTTGTATGTTTAAGGGACTAGTACCACCAAAACAAACAAATAAATAAACATATTTAATCAAATAAATAAAACAATACAATCATCTGTATCCAGGGAGAATAGCAAATCAGGGTTAACTCATTTATATGTCAAATTTTATACAACTCTATTCTTTGTAATACTACTTTTCAAATCCCTTTTCTAAATAGTTGTTGTTGTCATTGCTGTTGTTGTTGTTTTAGAAATCTTAAAACTGTAAGAGCCTGCACTTATTGTTGACCTCAAATCTTTGTGTATTACCTCCTTATTATGATCTTAAGTAGAAAGACACTAATGATCTAACCTTGGTGGCAGCCAAGTATAAAATGCAAACTTCATGCTTTGAAGAAGGTTTTGACTGATTTGCCAAGTTCCAGTGGCTTCAATAGTTCACATCACTTTTGAAAACTAAAGCTATTGTGTAATTTCTCCTTTGTTGTAATAATTATAGCTGGTCTAGTGACCTAATTTGTTTCCGTGTCCCAGTGACAAGTGCCATAACCAAAAGTAAATTCACAAGGAAAGGGTTCATTTCAGCATACATATTATAGGCCATTACCTAGGGAGAGAATAGGGCAGAAGCTCAAGCAGGAGACTAATGACAGGAACTGAAGCAGAGGCTACAAAGGAAAACGACTTAGAGCTTTGCACCCAAACTCACATTCTTTTGCAGACCAGGCTCATCAGCCTTGGGATAGTACCAATGGGCTTGGCCCTCTTAGATAAATTTGCAATCTAGAAAATGATGCTCAGATGTATCCATAGGCCAATCTAATAAAGAAAACTAAAATTCTTCAAATGAGTCTTTCATTTTCCAGGTATGTCAAGTTGGCAAAGAAGATTAGCCATGGCACACATATTCGTCCACTTTTACTGACATAATGTGTTTATTTTTACTTCTTGTTTATACGGCAAAATCAACCTTCTTCAAACAGTTAAAAGAGTATTCTCCACTAACCAATACTAAAACCTCAACAAAATGACAACAGTAATAAATTAAGGGAACATTTCAAAGAATGAGCTAAGACATTGTATAGCTTTTAAAATAAGATCTTTAACTTAGGAAGCATCTCCCTTTCCACTTCTTTATGACGTTGTATTTCAAGTGTATACTTTGTACTTTATACAAACATACCATAAAAAGTGCTACAACTTTTTATTGTTACTACTTTCATCTAAATATACACTATCATTAGTTAAACTATATTACACAAACTGCTAGACTATCTTTGTAGTAGTAAAAAGGTGACATACCCTTAACTTGTGGAGCATATAGTCAACTAAACACATCCTGCATACATACATACATTCACACATGTTCACAGACCAGGGGACCGGTTTTCACGGCTTGTGTGTGCACTATGGAATCCATACTGGTAAAGGTCATGAGAAAGACACACTTCAAGATTCCTAGGGGAGAAGAGCCACCTCTATCTGTGTCTACCAAGTCCAGTTTGCAGAACAAGAAGTCAGACAAATCAGATCAGTGCAGAGAGGTTTAGAAACAAAACCATCAGACAGCCAAAAGTTAGTATGCTCAGATAATTGAAAGGATGTTTACTTGGTTAAAGCTGAAAACAGAGAAATGTTGGAAAGGCAGAAGGGATTGAAACAATACCAAGAGAACCAGTAATTGAAGCAAATCAAAGGCCAAGCTATGGGGGTTAGTGTGTGTGTGTGTGTGTGTGTGTGTGTTTTCTCATTATTTTCAGATGGGTGGATTTCAGAAAGAAAAGTTAGAGATGGATTACTAGAGAAGGCTTCATTCTGGTAACTCTCAACAACACTCTGCCAATGCATGCATTGGTGTTTGAGGATTATTAGTCTGGAAAAAGGAAACTTAAAGCAAATGTCAGAGGCTGATGTTAGATAGTTGTATAGTTCAAGAAGATAGATAGTTACATATAATTTATTATGTTATAAAACTTACATTTTTATATACTTTTATAGAAACCTAAACTTCCTTATATTGTTTGGTAATCAAGGAAGCCTGAAATACTCATCTCACTTTTCTAACAAGTCACAGTCCTTAAGAGATGGGGCATAATTTTTTATAATAAAATAAACATAAAATATGTTCAAATATGTAAACTATCTAAGAATATTTAAAATATCCCAAGACCCAAATGTCTTTAGAAAGGTGTACCACAGAGATTCATAGGATAAGTTCACGTAACCTAGGCCTGGAGTTAGACTGAAGAAAGATCTTTTCAAATACATGCTAACTACTAATGAAAGTGCTGCATGAGCTTTTATAATGATATACTCAATTTTTCAATTGTTCCCCCACAGACACACACACACACACACACACACACACACACACACACACACACACAGGTTCACAAGAATCCCAGTCTCACACTTGGTGAGTGAAACAGTGAGCACAACCAGTTGGACTATCCTCTCCATTTTCATCTCTTAGGATAATAATAAAAGCTGTTATCCTTTCCCAAATGATATACTTTCATACTAAGTTGTCACGTTAAAGGGAAAAAAATCCACCAATTTTCCATTTTATATATTTGTATATATAAATATATGTGTGTACATAATTATGCACATTCATATATCCACAGTATATTATGAATAAGTTATGTAGGTTATAAAGGTTATATACTTGTATTTATTAGTATGTGAATATATAATAATAAAGAAACTTTAACACACATATTCACCCAAGAAAACACTCTGTACATCCTTGAAAGCAGAAGCACACTTGTGTGGACTGTGGATTCGCAGCTGAGCTACAAAATACTCAAGGCCAAATAAAAACACATAGGTAATATTGGTTCCATTAAGGTCTAATGGAAAAGTCAGCACCACCCTATGTATTTTACAGTGAATGTAGTTATTTTATTTTAAGTTTCAGTGAAAAAAGTTTAGATATCCCTAGATATTTGAGAAAAAGTGTGTTATACTCTAATCTAAAGAGCTCAGAAACACCACTACCTGCTGAGATTTAATGCAAATATTTGTTGTCAAAACTTTGCCAAGACAACTTAAGGGGAATTATTATTATTATTATTATTATTATTATTATTATTATTATTATTATTATATTCACTGTGTAGACAAAGGTTTAGTGTTATAATCATAAGGTGTAAATCAGTAGGCTTCACCACACCCATAAACTCATGACTTATTTTCAGAGAAGTCACAGCAAAATGAGTCAGTTCTTTCAACATTTAGATTTCAGCTGAACTGTTTAGTCTTCAGAAGAATCCATCTATGAGCACCAAATGAGAAGGTGACCTGATTAATTTTACCTTTACATACTTTATTTAAAAAATGAAAAAGTGTTCCCCGGGTACCCATGCCCTAATTGTGGGAACTTGTTAATACATTTCTTTATAGAGCAGAAAAGACTCTGCACATGCAATCATGGATGTTGAGACAGAAAAATCTCTGAATTATCTAGGTGGATCTCAATATATAAACAGAGTACATGCAAGACAGAAGCAAAACAGTCAACATCTGTAGACAATGAAGTGTTATGGAAGTAACAGTTGGAGGGGGAAAGACATTCAGGAACCCTTTGGGAAGAAACATACACCCACACACACTCAGAGAAAGTCTCTACCAATGACATGAAAGCAGAATAGTGAAAATAAGCAGTGTACAAACCTTTTTATGATAATTCTTTAATGAATCTCTAAACTTCACCAAAATCTAATGTTAAATAATCTTAACCAAACTGGGGCGTAGTGGCATAAACCTTTAACCCCAGCACTTGGGAGGCAGAGGCAGGCAGATTTCTGAATTCGAGGTCAACCTGGTCTACAAAGTGAGTTCCAGGACAGTCAGAGATATACAGAGAAACCCTGTCTTAAAAAAAGAAAGAAAGAAAGGAAGGAAGGAAGGAAGGAAGGAAGGAAGGAAGGAAGGAAGGAAGGAAGAAAGGAAGAAAGAAAGAAAGAAAGAAAGAAAGAAAGAAAGAAAGAAAGAAAGAAAGAAAGAAAGAAAATCTTAACCACCTACTACCACACTTGATACCCTTGAAGTTTCTGAAAAAGGGTCCAAATTTTGTCTTTTACTTTATTTTTTATAGGTTATTTTACTTATTTATATTTCAAATGTTATCCCCCTTCCTGGCTTTCCCTCCACGAACCCCCTACAACATCCCTCCTACCCATGCTACCATGAGATAGTTCCACGTCCCACCCACCCAATAACTACTGCCTCACAGCCCTAGCTTTCTCCTACCCTAGGGCATCAAGTCTCCACAGGACCAAGGGCCTCTCCTTCCATTGATGCCTGGCAACACTATACTCGGCAGCTGGAGCCATGGGTCGCTCCATGTGTATACTCTTTGGTTGGTGGTTATATCCCTGAGAGTTCTGGGGGGTCTGGTTGGTTGATATTGTTGTTCTTCCTATGAGGTTGCAAACCTCCTGAGCTTCTAAATTTAGACTTTTAAATACTTTATTTGTTTTGTCTCTTCTCATCCACAGGAATTCTTCTTGAATCTCTTTACATCTCACCTTTGTCTGCTTATAAAGTCGCAGTTACTGTGTCAAGTCTAATTCAGAAATCTTTGGGTGAACTTGCAAATGCATCCACCTAATGTCCCATTTTCAAGTTTGTTTTTCAGTTTGTTTGCACGCACATCAGAAGGAAGAGCTTTATCCCTTACCAGGGGATAATACTGTGAGGTTCAAAATGCACAAGTTAAAAGAGTGCTTTGTGGGATGTAAAACAGAGTGAAAAATATTTAGCAAGGAAAAACTAGAGACCTAGCATTCACTAACCCCCAGTATATTTGGCAAATGAGCCACACACAGCTTGAAGCATGTCACCTACCAACAGTACAATTCAGCACAGAATACCATGAGGCTCAAACAGAGTAGAATGTTCCACATTCATTTTAGCTAATAAGTCGCACAGCTGGGATCCAAGTCTATCTCCAAAACTTATCTTTATTCCAAAATATCATACATTATTAATAAAGAAACACAAAACAAAATAGCTTATTACCACTGGGCTTTCTGATTACTGAGGTTATGGCACATGTAGAATAGTACATAGCTATGAATTCAATGCTATCCTTCTACAATTTAAGAATAAAATCACAAAAGTAATTCTAACTCCTTAGGCCATTAAGTACAGGCTCTTGTACCAACTGGTGAATGACACCATTTGTAAAGTTAGTTTTCCAAAGTAAACTTAATTTTTTTCCATTTAGAACTACAGTAAAAGCATCTGAAGACCACTGAGACTTAGTTACCTCATTTAAAATGGGACATTAAAAAAAACTTACTATGAAGTTAGAAAAATATCTGCTTTGTATATTTCATCCTTTCAAGACTATTCCTATGAGAGAAATGAATGGCAAGAGGAAAGCTAAGGGTGGCTTGGGGAGCTGCTGCTTATAAATTTAAATTTAGCATTTACTATTGCTATTCAACACATGTTCACTGCCACTTCAGAATACAGTTAAGAGATAGTATCTTAGCAATTTGACTTGGATTTAATACACTTGAAAGAATATCCACAAAAAGTGCACGCTAACCCTTCAAATGTGTGACAGCTTGGGTGGCTGTGGCATTCTAGCATTGCTTTCCTGGACTCATTCACTCTACCTACCTCGTTTTGTGTCATATTTGATGCACAGTAAAATAACAAAGGGTTTCTTTTTCTTTCTTTCTTTCTTTTAGGTTTTTTGAGGCAGGGTTTTTCCTTGTAGTCCTGGCTGTCCTGGAACTCACTCTGTAGACCATGCTGGCCTTGAACTCAGAAATTTGCCTGCCTCTGCCTCCCAAGAGCTGGGATTATAGGCATGCACCACCACTGCACAGCTCAAAGGGTTTCTCATATTTGTACAGAACTTCTTATAGTATATGCAAAAATTATTGGGCTAATAGGACAAAAGAGGACAGTGGTCAAGATGTTTGTGCATCATGCTGTCTGCTTGCTCTGACACCCTACCCAGCTACAGGCAGGCACAGGCCCATGTTCATCTAATATGAGTGACTGACCCCAAGTGACTGATGTCATCAGAGTGTGTCCTTAGTATGACTGCGATGCTGATGGTTGACCTGGGACTCATGGAGGCTTGAAGACTGCCTCTTGTGTGCCATATGGTAAGAACCTGCAGTGAAAAGAGTTTTGGCAGAATTATAGTCAGCCATCCTGCTCCAATATTAAATCCTTTCTGTGGTAAGAAAATGTCTTCCTATAACATTGCAATTTTTTCCTGTACTGATTTGCATTGGATTTCTTTGCCTTGTAGATATAAACTCCCTGCATTATAACAAAATGTCACCACTAAAGTAATGTTCACTCATGGTACTATCACAAGTCAGAATTTTCTTTTAAGATTTTAATTTGCTGTATTTTAAAAGAGCTCTCAGGCACAAAATATTGAGCTTTAGATTTTACTTTACAGGATGAAGACAGTGTTTTGTTTGTTTGTTTTATTTGTACTTATTCATTGACTCCTGTGAGTCCCTAAGCTTCAGGGCACTGGGCATTTTATGTGGGTAACACTCTGTGTCCTCATACTCAGAGTTAGACTAAGAGAAAGTAAGAAAGTCAGCACTGGCACACTTCTTCTCTTAGTTATTATATTCTAATCAAACCCACATTAGAGGGAAAGCAAACCAATGACATAGTAAATACAACATCATTAAATATATATTATTGTGGAAGAAAAGAAAAAGAAACATTTCATTAGACTTTTCACATCCATCAGTGAATTCCTAAACTGAGAATCTCCCCCATGTAACACCCACAGAGTCACAGCAATAATAAAGTGTTTCCTAAATGCACTTATTTTTAAATTTTTAATTTACTTTGTTTTATGCATGTGCACCAAATGCCTATAGTGTTCTTGTTGACCAGAAGAGATGATTAGCTCCCCTGAGACTGAAATTACAGCTGATGGTGAGTTGCCATGTGGGTGCTGAAATTCAGACTCAACTCTTGAGCAAGTACAGTCAGTGCTCTTAAGCACTGCATCATGTCCCTTGACTCTCATTTTTAAATTTCTCTTAGTTCAGTAAATACCATTCTCAGTTCATCATCATGACCTTGATGGAAATGGTTGAAGAAAAATATTTTTTCCCTTATGGTTGGCTAGAAAGGTTAAAAAGATTTGGAGCACTTCCTGTTAGTTCTTATTTTTCTTTTAATTAGATATTTTCTTCATTTACATTTCAAATGCTATCCTGAAAGTCCCTTATACCTTCCCATGCCCTACTCCCAAACCCACCCACTCCTGCTTCCTGGCCCTGGCATTCCCCTGTATTGGGGCATATAATCTTCTCAAGACCAAGGGCCTCTCCCCCCAATGATGGCCGACNANGCCATCTTCTGCCACATATGCAGCTAGAGACAGGAGCTCTGGGGGTACTGATTAATTCATATTGTTGTTCTACCTATAGGGTTGCAGACCCCTTCAGCTCCTTGGGTACTTGCTCTAGCTCCTCCATTGGGGGCACTGTGTGCATCCCACTTGTGTAACTGTGAGCATCCACTTCTGTATTTACTAGGCACTGGCATAGTCTCACACAAAACAGCTATATCAGGGTCCTGTCAGGAAAATCTTGCTGGCATATGCAATAGTGTCTGGGTTTGGTGGCTGTTTATGAGATGGATCCCCAGGATCCAATTCAGTTCCCATTCTCACACTAGGTGTCTCTCAACTGCCAGTAACTAGAGTTCCAGGGGATCCCACACCTTCTTCTGGTCTCTTCAAGTACTACATTCAAGTGATACATATAAAGACAAGAAGACACATACACCAACATGCAAATAAAAAAAATGTCTTTCCAAATAACTAACCAAAAATTATGAGCTTTAGATGAAGAAATAAACACTCAGTGGGCAAGAAAGACCCCCTTTCTTGAAGATTATGACTTTGATGGTTAAAGTACAGCCTGCTCTTGAAGAAGAGTTCAGGACTCAATTCCCATGTTAGGCATCTAAGGAAACTGCTGATACACATGCATGTAGACATATATACATAGACACACATCTACAAACACATGACATACATTTACGAAGACACATACACCCACACATGTACCCAAATACACATGGCATAGAGACACACAGACACAACACACACACATACACATTTTAAAATTAAAAGTAATGCAAAAAGGAAATGTCTTCTCTGGTTTTCATAGATTCCAACACAATAGTTTCTCTTAGAAAGAGCAACAACTCACCCTGCAGGCTGGGCAGTCTTAGCAGTCCTCATTTAAATGTGCTTCTGCCCTTTCTCCCATAGCTTTATTTTAATTAGATATTTTCTTCATTTACATTTCAAAAGCTATCTCCATTCCTAGTTTCCTCTCTGAAAATGCCCTATCCTCTCCCCCTCCCCCTAGTCCCCAAAACACCCACTCCTGCTTCCTGGCCTTGGCATTCTCCTATACCAGGGCATAGAATCTTCCAAAGACCAGGGGCCTCTCCTGCCATTGATGGCTGACTACGCTGTAATTGGCTACATATGCAGCTAGAGACATGAGTCCCACCATGTGTTTTCTTTGATTGGTGGTTTAGTCCAGGGATCTCTGGGGGTTCTTGTTAGTTCATATTGTTGTTCATCCTATAGGGCTTCAGACCCCTTCATTTCCTTGGGTACTTTCTCTAGCTCCTTCATTGGTGACTCTTTTGCTCCCTCCAATGGGTGACTGTGAGCATCCACTTCTATATTTTCCAGGCACTAGCAGAGCCTCACAGGAGAAAGATACATCAGAATCCTGTTAGCAAAATCTTGATGGCATTTGCAATAGTGTCTGGGTTTGGTGATTTTTTTATAGGATGGATCTGCAGGTGGGCCAGTCTCTGGATGGTCCTTACTTCAGTCTCTGCTCCAAATTTTGTCTCTGTAACTCCTTCCAAGGGTGTTATGTTCCCCATTCTAAGAAGGATCGAAGTATCCAAACTTTGGTCTTCATTTTTCTTTAGTTTCATGTGTTTTATGAATTGAATCTTGGGTATTCTGAGTTTGAGTGCTCATATCCACATATCAGTGAGTGTAAATCATGTATTCTCTTTTCTGATTGGGTTACCTCATTCAGAATGATATCCTCCAGATCCATCCATTTACCTAAAAATTTCATAAATTCATTGTTTTTTAATACATGATTATTACTCCATTGTGTAAATGTACCACATTTTCTGTATCCATTCCTCTGTTGAAGGACATCTGCGTTCTTTCCAACTTCTGGCTATTATAAATAAGGCTGCTATGGACATAGTGGAGCATGGGTCCATATTACAACTTGAAACATCTTCTAGGTATATGCCCAGGAATGATATTACTGGATCTTCTGGTAGTACTATGTCCAAGTTGCTGAGAAACCACCAAATTGACTTCCAGAGTGGTTATACCAGCTTGCAATCCCACCAACAATGGAGGAGTGTTCCTCTTTCTCCACATCCTTGCCAGCATCTACTGTCACCTGAATTTTTGATTTTAGCCATTCTGACTGGTATAAGGTAGAATCTCAGGAATGTTTTGATTTACATTTCCCTGATGATTAAGGATGTTAGACATTTTTTTAGGTGCTTCTCAGCCATTCAGTATTTCTCAGTTGAGAATTTTTTGTTTAGCTCTGTACCCCATATTTAATAGGGTTCTTTGGTTTCTGGAGTCCAACTTCTTGAGTTATTTATACATATTGAATATTAGTTCCCTATCAGATTTAGGAATGGTGAAAATCTTTTCCCATTCTGTTGGTTGTTGTTTGGTCTTATTGATAGTGTCCTTTGCCTTACAGAAGCTTTGCAATTTTATGAGGTCCTATTTGTTGATTCTTGATCTTACAGCAGAAGCCATTGCTGTTCTGTTCAGGAATTATTCCCCTGTGCCCATATCTTCAAGGCTCTTCCCCACTTTCTCTTCTATAAGTTTCAGTGTCTGGTTTTTGGTGGAGTTCCTTGAAACACTTAGACTGCAGCTTTGTACATGGAGATAATAGATCAATTCAAATTCTTCTACATGCTAACAGCCAGTTGAGCCTGCACCATTTGTTGAAAATGCTGTCTTCTTTCTACTGGATCGTTTTAGGTCCTTTGTCAAAGATCAAGTGACCATAGGTGAATGGGTTCATTTCTGGGTATTCTATTCTATTTCATTGATCTATATATCTGTCATTGTACCAGAACCATGCATTTTTTTTTTTAATCACAATTGCTCTGTAGTACAGCTTGAGGTCAGGGATGGTGATTTCACCAGAGGTTCTTTTATTGTCGAGAAAAGTTTTTGCTATCATAGGCTATTTGTTATTCCAGATAAATTTGCAAATTGCCCTTACTAACTCTGTGAAGAATTGAGTTTGAATTGTGGTGGGGATTTTATTGAATCTGTAGATTGCTGTCAGAAAGAGAGCCATTTTGACTGTATTAATCCTGCCAATCCATGAGCATGGGAGATCTTTCCATCTTCTGAGATCTTCTTCGATTCTTTTTTCAGAGACTTGAAGTTCTTATCATACAGATCTTTCACTTCCTTAGTTAGAGTCACACTAAGGTATTTTATATTTTTTGTGACTATTGTGAAAGGTGCTGTTTCCTTTATTTCTATCTCATCCTGTTTATCCTTTGTGTAATGAAAGGCCACTGATTTGTTTGTGTTAATTTTATATCCAGCTAGCTTGCTGGAGTTGTTTATCAGGTTTAGAAGTTCTATGGTGGAATTATTGTTGTCACTTATATATACTATAACATCATCTGCAAATCATAATATTTTGACTTCTTCCTTTCAAATTTGTATCCCCTTGACCTCCATTTGTTGTCTAATTGCTCTGATTAGAACTTCAAGTAGTATATTGAATAGGTAGGGAAAAAGTGGGCAGCCTTGTCTAGCCCCTGATTTTAGTGGGATTGCTTCAAGTTTCTCTCCATTTAGTCTGATGTTGGCTACTGGTTTGCTGTATATTGCTTTTATTTTGTTTAGGTATGGGTGGGCCTTGAATTCCTGATCTTTCCAAGACTTTTATCTTGAATTGGTGCTGGATATTGTCAAATGCTTTCTTAGCATCTAATAATATGACCTTGTGGTGTTTGTCTTTGAGTTTCTTTATATAGTGGATTATGTTGATGTATTTCCTTATATTGAAACATCTATACATCCCTGGAATGAAACCTACTTGATCTTGATGGATGATCTTTATGACTTCTTCTTGAATTTACTTTGTAAGAATTTTATTGAGTATATTTGCATCAATATTCATAAGGGAAATTGGTCTGAAGTTCTCTTTCTTTGTTGGATCTTTGTGTGGTTTAGGTATCAGAGTAATTGTGGCTTCACAGAATGAATTGGGTAGAGTACCTTCTGTTTGTATTTTGTGGAATAGTTTGAGGAGAGTTGGAATTAGATCTTCTTTGAAGGTCTGATAGAACTCTGAACTAAACCCATCTGGTCTTGGGCTTTTTTTGGTTGGGAGACTATAAACGACTGTTTCTATTTCTTTAAGGAATATGGGACTGTTTAGATTGTTAAACTGATCCTGATTTAATTTGTTATCTGGTATCTGTCTAGAAAAATTGTTCATTTCATCCAGGTTTTCCAGTTTTGTTGAGTATAGGTATTTGAAGTAGGATCTGATGATTTTTTTGGATTTCCTCAGATTCTGTTGATATGTCTCCCTTTTCATTTCTGAATTTGTTAATTAGGATACTGTCCCTGTGCCCTCTAGCTAGTCTGGTTAANGGTTTATCTATCATGTTGATTTTCTCAAAGTACCAGCTCCTGGTTTGGTTGATTCTTTAAGTACTTCTTTTGGTTTCCACTTAATTGATTTCAGCCCCGAGTTTGTTTGTTTCCTGCCATCTACTCCTCTTGGGTGAATTTTCTTCATTTTGTGCTAAAGCTTTTAGGTGTGCTGCCAACCTGCTAGTGTATGCTCTCTCGTTTCTTTTGGTGGCACTCAGAGCTATGAGTATTCCTCTTAGGACTGCTTTCCTTGTGTCCCATAAGGTTGGGTATGTTGTGGCTTCCTTTTCATTAAACTCTAAAAAGTCTTTAANNTCTTTCTTTATTTCTTCCTTGACCAAGTTTTCAATGTGTAGAGGGTTGTTCATCTTCCACTTGTACGTGGCCTTTCTATAATTTATGTTATTGAAGTTCAGCCTAAGTCTGTGGTGATCTGATAGGACTCATGGGATTATTTCAATACTTTTTAACTGTTTAGGCCTGTTTTGTGACCAATTATATGGTCAGGTTTGGAGAAAGTACCATGAGGTGCTGAGAAGAAGGTATATCCTTTTGCTTTAGGATAAAATGTTCTNNAGATATTTGTTAAATCCATTTGTTTCATAACTTCCGTTAGTTTCACTGTGTCTTTGTTTAGTTTCTGTTTCCACGATCTGTCCACTGATGAGAGTGAGTGGTGAAGTCTCCCAGTATTTTTTTGTATGGTGCAATGTGTGCTTTGAGCTTTACTAAAATTTCTTTAATGAATATGGATGCCCTTGCATTTGGAGTATAGATGTTCAGAATTGAGAGTTCATCTTGGTTGATTTTACCTTTGATGTGTATGAAGTTCCCCTCGTTGTCTTTTTTTGATAACTTTGGGTTGAAAGTCTATTTTATTCGGTATTAGAATGGGTACTCCAGCTTGTTTCTTTGGACTGTTTGCTTAGAAAATTGTTTTCCAGCCTTTTACTCTGAGGTAGTGTCTGTCTTTGTCCCTGAGGTGGGTTTCCTGTGTGCAGCAAAATGTTGGATCCTGTTTATGTAGCCAGTTTGTTAGTCTATGTCTTTTTATTGGAGAATTGAGTCCATTGATATTAAGAGATATTAAGGAAAAGTAATTGTTGCTTGCTTCCTATTATGTTTTTTGTTAGAGTTGGGATTCTGCTCTTGAGGCTATCTTCTTTTAGGTTTGTGGAATCAATACTTTCTTGCTTTTTCTAGGGAGTAGTTTCTCTTCTTCCATTTTTAGATCTTGGATGGTTTCCTTCAATTCATTTACCTCTTTGTTTGTATATTCCTGTAATGCTTTAAGGGATTTTTGTCTTTCCTCTTTATGGAGTTCTACCTGTTTAGCTGTGTTCTTCTGTATTTCTTTAAAGAAGTTATTAATGTCCTTCTTAAAAACCTCTACCTGAATCATAAGATATGATTGTAAATCTGAATCTTTCTGTTCCAGTGTGTTTCGCTATCCAGGACTCAATGTGGTGGGAGTACTAGGTTCTGATGATGCCAAGTGGTCTTGGTTTCTGTTGGTAAGATTTTTCTGTTTGCCTTTTCCATCTGGTAATCTCTGGTATTAGATGTTCTTGCTGTCTCTGACTGGAGCTTGTTCCTCCTGTGAGTCTGTTAGCTTGCATAAGCACTCCTGGGAGACTAGATCTCTCCTGGCAATACCAGTGCACAGAGGGCTATGGAACAATCCCACTCCTGGCTGCAAATGTAGTCCTGTAAGATTCTGTCCTAGAATCTCTGTTGCTTCTGCAGTCCGTGCTTTCCTGAGTGGAACAGCCTTAGAGAGACACTGGAAATACATTAGTTAAGGTGCTGAGCTTGGTTTCTGAGGTAATACTAAAAGCAGCAAGCTTGTCTTTATGTGTAAGACTATGATTAATAATGCTTCCAAACAGATAAAAACCCAAGGCTTCACCCTGCCAGCCAGTGTCCTACTGAACTCTATCCTCAGCCATTTTAATTTGTTTTCCCACCTGAAGTAAGGTCTCACTAGATTGCTCAGGCTGGTCTTGAACTCTCTCTGTAACAAGAGCAAGCTTTGGGCTTACAATCTTAAACTAGCCCCTCTTCTAGAGCA
This sequence comes from Mus pahari, assembly GCF_900095145.1. Taxonomy (NCBI): domain Eukaryota; kingdom Metazoa; phylum Chordata; class Mammalia; order Rodentia; family Muridae; genus Mus; species Mus pahari. The sequence goes on along the minus strand of NC_034593.1, from coordinate 9,162,660 downwards.
GTGATGCCAGATTTACAATGCCAAGCTCTTTTTGTTTTGTTTTGTTTTCCTGCAGAGTTTCCATATGCAGTTCAGGCTAATCTCCAACTCATTATGTTGTGTGAAACCAAGGTTGATGCCAGGAAGACAGTGAACACAGTCTCCCTTCAGCCTCATTCTCCACTGCTCACATAAAAGCCTCAATTTTATGGTGGCTTTTTCTACAAAATATGAGTAATGAAGAGGTATTTGATATAGTTGAGACATTAAATAAAATTAAACAAACAAATGTTAGTTTATTTGCTTTTATTTCCTATTAATATTTCTGGAAATTTTACAAGCAAATATTTGAGCTCTAATTTTCTTGTGTCAGTGATTAAGAAAGCAGGCATTAATTAACCATAAACATTAACATCTTTAAAAGAATTTTAGACAAATATATTTGGATTTTTTTTCAGTAATCCTGAGTATTAACACTCATGTTTCCTTGAAAATGTTGATAAAGACAGGGAAAATATTGATCATAAATATAATACTATATACTGAAAATAATGAGTTAGTGATTTTTCTTTAAAAATTATAATTAAATTTCTATACCATAAATATACTACAGAGGTTACTTTGATATTATTCAGCCATTGCTAATCAGTATGAACTACTATCTAAAATTAATGGCCAATAATATTCTATCTTTGACAGCATGTCATTTTAATGAAAAACAAACAAACAAAGAAAAAAAACAAACAAAGCCTTAAACCTGATAACTGAATTGAAAGCCAAATAACAGACATTCAGGTGGCATAGACTTAAATCAAATAGCAAATAATATTTGTTAAATGTTGCAATAATAAAAAATGGATAATAGTAATGAAAATAGAAATCTACCTTTGACTCCATCTGTATTAATGTCAGGGCTCCCCCTCCACACAGCTGTGAATAAGTCCCACTATGACTTCTCTCGAATAAGCAACTGCATGCTAAAGCATTCACCTTGTCATGACAAGAGTGGCCACCAGTTTACAAAAATCTAAATTAATTTTAAATTTATCTGTGTTCAAAAATATCATTTGGATCTGATTATGAAGCAGACGCCTCTGTATTTTTTTTTTATTTATTTATTAATGTTTCAATATACTGAGTTCAGTCAGTGCTGAACAGTATCTGAAGTCAAGAAACTAGAATCAGACCATTTGTGCAGGGTTGGGTGATAGGCCAGAATCCTTTGGAGACGAAAGGCAATGGAATATGCTAAAATTTTAAATTATTGTCTGCCTATTTGTATTTGGGCTTACTGAAACAGTACAATCTCAGTGCTAGATAATTTAAATTGCATTCCAGAGTAAGGAAACTCTCACATAGAAAAAACACTAATATTTAGAAGAATACTTGATTCATAGGATATGTTCATTAAATTGAGCATGGTGGTTCATGCCTGAATGAAATTCTAGCATTCAGAAGACTGAGACAGGAGAAATGGCACAAGTTCAAAGTTAGCTACGGTATGTATTAATTTTCAGGCCACTGTGGACTAAGGGCTGAAATCCTGTGTTAAAACAAACAAAAAAGTTCTCGGTAACTATTTGGGTGTTACCTGTTATAGAAGCAGTTCTGTGCACAGCCCAAACTATAGAGCAATAAGCTGTCCAAGGTGTCTCAGTGCCACAGAATGTAATTAAGCAATGAAAGTGTAAGCAAACTGTACATAACCCAAGTAAGAGTGAGAGCCACATGTCCGCCATCCCCAGCAGGGCGTCCAGGCATACTAGGCTTCAAAGGTTCACAAACTACAAAGACACATATTTTGTGGGACCCAGTGTTGACAGTGCAGTGTAGGTATTTTCAGGAATTCTCCGTGGTGTAATCACTGAGACCTAAAGCTCAAAACAACAGGATGGAGCTTTTACTTCTTATAAAACAAAAAGAATGATTTCCTTGGCAGCATCACAAGGTTGCTCATTGTTCTTCCCAGTGAGATCATGAAGACCTGCTGTGGAGCAGGTTACACACACACACACACACACACACACACACACACACACACACACACACTCTTGTACTTACAGCTGTGACCCTGAATGCAGATCAGAAAGATAGGAGTCCCTTTGTCCCTCAAGTCAATTGAAAAAAGAGGCATTTTCCTACTGAGACTGTAATTTGATTTCACCAGGAATTCTCAATCTCTGTTCAGGAAGAGGAATGAAAAACAAAGGGTCAGACACCCTTGCTACAAGCCAGCCAGGTTTGTCTGACCCAGCTTTGAAGTCTAAGATGGGTAGCTGTTTCAGATTCCCACCTTCAAATCTAGAAAAGAAAAACGATATGGCAGAGATTTTTTCTGACAACACATTTTATAAGGAAGAAAATTATCGCACCGGCCTTACTCTCTTAAAAATCTGAAGTTTCCTCTTCGTTGTCATTTGAAGAATAGGAGTACAATCTAGGTGAAGCATTTCCTAATTTGGGAGGCACTAAAACAAAGAGAAGCAGGGTTTGAAAAGGGGAATGGTGTCTTGCCAGAGAGGAGTCTGTACATTGAAGGTGAGAGGACAGAGAGGCAAAACCATGCTGGCAAAAATCCAGGAGGTATAATTAAGGACTCTGAGTGAGCCAAGTTGGCTAGAGAAGAAGATTCCTGTGAAATATAATGGGATATGAAGCATAATAAATGGAAGTTGAAACTAGGTAGCAGAGAACCTTGAAAGCTGCATCACAAAAAACGACTATAAATGTCAGAGAACCATTTAACGTTTTGACTCAGGAAAGCAACAAGATTAAAAAGCAAAAGAAAGAAAGAAAGAAAGAAAGAAAGAAAGAAAGAAAGAAAGAAAGAAAGAAAGAAAGAAAGAGAAAAAAGAAAATAAAAAGAAGCCTTAAAAGATCATTTCCAAGTTGAGCCCAGACAAGAGGAGAAAGAAACAAAAACAAAAACAAAAACAAAAACAAAACCACAGCAAAACCACTAGAGGGGATGCTCATGCAAACTGAGAAATACAAATGTGACCAGGCCAGAATCAGCACTGTACTTAACAGAAAGGGAAGATGGGACAATGTTGAACACCACATAAAGATTGCAGCCTTTGATCTTTTTTTTTTTTAATTAGATATGTTCTTTATTTACATTTCAAATGCTATCCTGAAAGTTCCCTATACCCTCCCCTGCCCTGTCCCCCTACCCACCCATTCCCTCTTCTTGGCCCTGGTGTTCCCCTGTACTGGGGCATACAAAGTTTGCAAGACCTAGGATTTTGCTGAAGGGACCCTGATATAGCTGTCTCATATGAGGCTATGCCAGTGCCTGGCAAATACACAAGTGGATGCTCACAGCCATCTATAGAATGGAACACAGGGCCCCCGATGGAGGAGCTAGAGAAAGTACCCAAGGTGCGGAAGAGGTCTACAGCCTTTGATCTTAATGAACAAATGGAGTGTTACAGCGATTTGGAGATGATGCGGGGTGTAGTACTGCTCCACAAGAGCAAGCTGGATCTACTAAAACTTGCCTGAAAATGGACAACTGTTAAAATTACACCAAGACCCTGGACAATGAAGAAGACATGCTCAGTCCTTCTATGATCCCTGTAAATGATGCTGGACTACGACACAAACTTGTGTGCTTTTCTCTATGTGCTGGAGCACAAAAGAATCTCAAGTCTTCTTTAGTTCCCTCTGTCCCTTCTACCTCTCTTATTGGTTCATCTCTCTAAATACTCTTTTTTAAATCACCCTCAACTGGCTTTACTACAGACTCCTTTCAGACAGTATTCCTGACTTAGTTATACTTCTTGTTTTGGATGCAAAAGGCTCCCTGTCTAGAACTTTAATGTATGTTAGCAGAATGTTACAACAGCACTTGAATTACAAAGAGACAGCTTCTTCTTATCCTTACTTAGATCTAGAATCTTCTCTGCACATCTGTTGAAATCATACATTCCTGCTGTCCTTCTCCAACTGCCATTCTTTGTTACCTAATTTTGCACAAAGGCTCAGGATTAAGTCCTGATCTTTTGAATATGGAATTTATTACAAATTGGAAGTTTTTCTTCTTTTCTTTTGCTAGGATAGAGTTTGATATAATAGAGAGAACTTAAATGGCCAGATTAGAATTGAACCAAGATAGAATATGTATATTGCTGTCTAATTTAGATTTTTCAATAGTATTTTTTGAACTGTGGGTCAAATATATTTTGTTCAGTTACACATTTTGCTTCCCAAAAGCTGAGACAGAAGAGATGTTACACCAACATATTGTCATCATCATATCAGATCTAGAAAACTATGTGGAGGTACCATTACCTTAGTGGCTTAAAAAACAAAAATAATTCACAGCCGAGTTTGACATGGGTCTCAAGAGGCTAAAATCAAAGTGTCACCTGGTTACCTCAGAGAGGGATTTATATCTGCATTTCTCCAGGTTATTGGCAGAATATGAATCCTATGAGCATAGGGCTGAGCTGCTGCTGCTCCCTGTCCTCGGTTTTGAGTGAGGGCTGGTTCAACCTTTACACCTTGCCTGTCTTCCTCACCTGGAGATCCTTTCTTCTGCTTTCAAAGTTAACAATGGTGGATTACATCTCTCACAGACGTTTGAGGCTTTTCTCTCTTTCACATTATTCTGACCACTGCTGAAGGATTTACTGCCTTTTCCCTGACACACTTAATCTGGCCACCCAGATATGCTCAGGTAATTGCTTATTTTCAAAGCCCATGCGTGTAGCCATATTTTCAAATCTGTATTGACTATAAAGTTCCATTTGCAGATTCTCAGTACTGAGATATAGACATCTTTTGGTGACATAATTCTGTCTCCCTCAAAGTCAACTTTTGGAAGGGGATGTTTCTCTATAGAAACAGAAAGTTGTGGAACAAAGGATTTATTACCATATCTATCTCAGGACAGAATTTATTTCATTCTCAGACAGATACATCCAAGAACCCACTTAAAAGGAAGCAATTCATTTTGCTGCCACTCTAGAAGTTACAGTTCATAGGCAATTGGTTTCAATGTTAGGGACCTGAAGCAAGGCAAAACATCATGTTGGCAAAAATATAGGAGTACAAATCAACTCCATTCATGATGAGCAGAATCCAGATCAAGAAACAGAAAATATCCCTTAAAGCACCAGAGACCCACTTCTTTCCAACCCCTAACTCCTACTGTTTCCATTGTTTCTCAATACAGGGCCACAGGCTGGGGACTTAGGTTCCAACACATGAACCTATGAATACTAGAATTCAGATCCCAGTAGGTGTATTAAGAGACATCACTGCTCAGTGCAGACAGAACACATCACAAGGGTCATGGGCATAAAACTCTCCTCATACCACATTCCTGCCATTCTATAGTACCATGCTGAACTCAAAGGCAAGGTCACAGTATTTGAATATCATCCACATTAATTCATTCATTATCCATTTATACTCAGAGACTTCCTGAGAGTTTGCAAAGAAATTACTGAAGGTATGAGTCATACATATAAATATGCATCATGGACTTCAAGATTGCTAACATTTCACAGCCTTTAAATTTTTAAAATGTTAGCTTCATAATGGAAGAACAATAGTAAACTATGGTAAGGCCAATAAATACATGATTGACCAGCCAATAGTAAAAATGTGTCTGTTCTTCATATCAGCTTAGTACTTGATGGCAACACATTAATCTTTTTAGCAGAAACTAATTGTTTAAACTACATTCAGAATAAAAGAAAATGTTATGTTCATTTCATATTTATTTTTTTTATTCCCAAAGTACTTGTCAAGATAACCTTTTGTTATCTTGTATGTTAATATCAAAACTGTTTCTGTTCTGCAATCACATTTACTCTTATGAATAGGCAGTTGCCTGTCATACTTGCAAAATCAAGAATCACTGGCAATTAACAATTATTCTATGGTTATTAAAAAAAATTCAGGAAATCAGAATAATTAACTAAGATCTAGACATTTCAATATTAAAATAAGCATTTACTAGAAGAGCCAAATATTCATTTAGTTATTTACACGATAATCATGAGTAAAACTGGCCCGTTCTTAAATTAGTCAGTGGTTCATCAAATCATTGGAGGCACTAAACTGACTCAATGAAAATATTCGATTTTTAGGTTTTCTTTTGTTTCGATAGACTCTTACACTGTGGTCTTGTCTTGCCTTGAATTTCCAGCCCTGCCACCAGAGTGCTGGGATTACCAAGCTTGGCCATGAATTAATTATAATCTTCTTATTGAAAAATTAATTGGTAGCATTCCAATCAGAACCAGCATTTCCAGACTACCAATGGGGAGTATTAGCAACTTTTCAGGAACTTTCCCGGGTTTTGAATCTGATTCAGACTGTTGAGGTTCCCAGCCTCAAGACTCAGGAGCTGCTGATTTCTCAGCCACCCAGCTGTGACAAAGTTGTTGTTGTTTTAACCTAATCCAACATAACAATTATATATGCATATTTTCTATAAACTATAATTATTTTTATGTATTTACATATATTTAATATTTACATATAATATATACATATAATATATACATATATCAATGTATACTTCTATGTAAATATATTTAATATTTACATAGAAGTATACATTGATACATAGTAATATTATAACACATGCGTGTGTGTGTGTGTGTGTGTGTGTGTGTGTGTGGACCTAGTTTCTAAAACTTTCTAATGTTGATGAACTTTAAGACAGTTTTTTCATGTTGTGGAACATAAAACTATTTAGTTGCTGCTTCATAACTGTAATGTTGCTACTATTATGAATCATAATAGAAATATTTGATATACAGAGTAGCTGATATACAACCCCTGTGAAAGGATCTTTCAACACCTAAATGGGTCATTACCCACAGCTTGAGAACCATTGCTCTAGAAAACCCTGACTCCAGACAGCAACTAATTATAAATGAAAACAATTCTTTGATGAAGCAACAGCCTTCATAACATACCTGATATTCTTTTCCATTGAGTTCATTTAATTTTGTTTTGCATTAAAATGCAACTTAGACTACAAAATTGATTCATGACCTCATTAATTGATCAACAATAGGCAAGACAAATCTTATTTTATAATATTCTATGTAGTTTATCTAAGAAATTAGAAATATTTTTATCAATGAAAACGTTGATGAAAAAATCATAATTATTTTAAAGAACAGAAAATAATTTATTAAACTATAATTAAGTATACTATTTGTTATAAAACATTTATAAAAACAAATTTTTGAGAGATTTGCCCAGTTCTTAATTTGAGAAATATTAATAGATTAGGATTAGTTTTGTAGATTAAACTACCTTTTAGTGCAAAACTAAATTAAGTGAATCAGAACAAAAATCCTTATAAGTATCAAATCCGCCATAAACCATACCTAGTAGATTTTTCTCTTTAGTGAAAAGATGATAGGTGCCAGGATGAGATGCTCGGCAGAGAAGCAGATTTTACCAACAAAATGAATAGCATATGCTAACAGAAAACCTTATTGAAAAGTTCTCTTCTGCAACCCTGATTCCAAGTTTCATCTTATAAAAGATTCTATTAAAGGAGAATGGTTGAATTTATTGCTATGACATATTTTTAGTATAATGCTGATGTTGTAGGAGGATTATTTTTCCAGCCAACTTTAAATTGTTTAAATGATGTGACCAAATTCCTCTGTCTCATTGTGTGACTTATACTAGTAGGCCACTCACTTACATGCCTAGGTGTAATTCTTTCTAGGTTTAAATGAGGGGACCTGACAGTTAATTTTCACTTCACTACAGCAAAGATATACCCCTTATATTCATCAAAATGGTTATTTAAATGTGATGTCACAAACACAACAATGAGTGCAATGACTGGAATGCAAACAAATAAAATAATTAAAAATTTTAAAATTGAATTTGCAACCAGCTGCCTTAAAAGTGCATAAATCAAAGTAAAATGAATGAGCACAAATCTAGACACTTAAAACAACAATTTCAGATTTTAAAATAGTATTAGATAGAAAAGAATGAATTTTGGTTTTTTATCAATTATTATGTTATACAAGACAAATAACTATTCCCTTTTCTCAGATTCAAAGAACTCAATCAGATATTTCTTAAACTTTTTATTATATAAATTAAAAGTAAATCTATTTCATCTACATGAAACTCCAGGATCAATCAAAATCTAAATATTATGTTGTAAAAATAAACGACATAGAAACAATTTATTTTGTTTATACAAATATGAGTTGAGATCATTCTGATTATATAAAACCAAGATTCTGAGACCACAACACAGATAAGTAATCAGTATCATAATATTTATATATAGGCACAAGTCCTTCCCAAGACTGATTCTGTCAACAGCATAGCCTTTGACATGTTACTGAAACACAGTGGAACTCTAAAACTACTTAACCAGCTGACTAAATAAGAGGAAAGGGGACTAAGGGAGTAGGGAAGAAGTGGAAGAGAATAAACACTAGCAGGAAAGGATCATGAGGAATTTCATAATGAAAATTATTTCTGTAAACATTACAGATAGTGAAGGAGAGAGAAAGTGAGGAGAGACTTAAGACAGAGAGAAAGAGAGAGGGGGTAAGAGAGAGACTGGAATTCCAAACTGAAGATATGGTGCATATCAGGAAATGTATAGTTATAGGTGTTCAAAATTTAAAAAGACAACCATATAGAGAGCAAAAACATAGTTATAAGTTAAATGATTGCCTTTAAGAAAATTGAAATAATTATGAAGAATTTTAATGAGCATGCTTGTTTGGTATCACTTTGAACCTCAGCAAAGCAAGTCCGGATTTCCATCTCCACTGCAATCTTGCAGTCTGTCACCACTGTGGTTGGTCACTATATGTTGCATGCAACGGAACCCACCAAGAGTAGCACACTCACTTCCTGTGTTCTTTTTATATGGTCAGTGTTCCTTCTCCTATATGAGGTAGGCTCTTTCTGCTTCCAAGTGAGCCAGCCTTGTGACTTGACATGCATTAATTTCTACAGTGTAGATGAAGTAATTGTTCTAAACTTCTGAGTCCAAATGAAATACAATGGGAAATTTCTACCTTCACTCCCATAAAGTCACAGGCCACTGTGCTCGGAAGTAGTTGTGTGAGCCATCTAACAAGTAGGTCACATGGAGAAGAACTAAATGGTTCCAGGGAAACCACAGGCAAGCCTCCTGCTGACAATTAATGGTGAGTGACTAATCACACATGAGACAAAAGATAGGTAGTCAGTGATCACAATCACAAGCAACAAAAATTGCAGTGTGTTGAGATAGCATGTTCTAGGGTAGCATGTTACACAGGAAGAAGTAACAGAAATTATCAGCTAATGCTATTATTTTTTATTGGATATTTTATTTATTTACATTTTAAATGTTATCCCCTTTCCCAGATTCCCCCTCAGAATCTCCCCTATCCCATCCTTCCTCTCCCTGCTTCTATGAGGGTGCTCAAGCACCCACCCACCCACTCCTGCCTCCCTTCCCTCGCATTCTCCTATACTGAGGCATTGAGCTTTCACAGGACTTAGGGCCTCTCCTCGCTTTATACGCAGTTTGAGCCACGAGTCCCTCCATGTGTACTCTTTGGTTGGTGGTTTAGTCCCTGGGAGCTCTGGGAGCTCTGGTTGGTTGATATTGCTGTTCTTCCTATGGGTTGCAAACCCCTTCAGTTCCTTCAGTCCTTTCTCTAACTCCTCCAATGGGGACCCTGTCCTCAGTCCAATGATTGGCTATGAGCATCAAACCTCTGTATTTGTCAGACTCTGGCAGAGCCTCTCGGGAGACAGCTATAACAGCAAGCACTTCTTGGCATCTGCAATAGTGTCTGGGTTTGGTGTCTGTATATGGGATGGATCCCCAGGTGGGGCAGTCTCTGGATGGATCTAATGCCATTATTCAATTTCAGACTACCTCCATGACATATCTATCAAATTTGTAAGTGCAGTGTCTCTTAGGCACTTAAAAGATCAAAAGTCAGAGAGTCTAGAATAAGAGAAAATGTATGGCAGTTGTTTAATTCAACATAATTGATTCCTTGTGGCTTGCTCCCCTGGGGAATATGTGGAACCATCAGTTCTACCTAAACTGAGTGCTACCTGGCAACAGGCTAGACAACTGTCTTGGAGGTCTAGACATGAAATAGGAAACAAATGCTCAGCAAGATGGGTCCAGCCATTCTGTTCCAAACCCTGGCAGCAGACACACATAGTATATTATCTCTGCTTCATCATAGGTTTAATGTTCTATATTACATACTTTTCAATCTATTGAAAACTATTGATAAGTATGAAAAGTGAAAGTGACATAAAAATATAAACAGAGGTTTCGTTAGTAAAACAAATTAAGAATGTATAAATGTATAATCTGTAAAACATATCATAATGAAAAATCAATACCTATGTTCCCTCAAATGTCAAAATAATACTTTTATGTATTTCCTCTATAAATAAGTTACAAAACTGCCAGGAAGATTATATTCTAGTCTCAAATTTAATGCTGACTGAGTATCCTTGTTCAAGTCACTTAACTTCCTTATGCCTCATTTTACTGAGCAATTAGAATAATACCTTTTCTTACATGCTCCACGGGAAACTGGTTCAAATAAATGAGAATATATATATATATATATATATATATATATATATATATATATGCTTTTGAAGACTACCTAAGAGGATAGTAAATGACACATGAGAAAAATGTAAGACACAGAGCACAAGAGTTGGATGGGAATTCCAAGGTCAGCTTTGCTACATTTCCCCTGCATTATTATCTACTTGTGCTTGACCTACATTGTAAAGGCAGGTTATTCCATTCTCTGACAGCCCTAATTATTAGTAATGAACTCAAATAATATGTGCCCTTGACATCACTACTTTTTGGCCTCTGGAACCTGAGAGGACATTTCTTTTATTTCCTCTTGTTCAATACCCAACTGAAGCACCTCGTCTGACAGTAAACAAAGACCTGACCACAGACTACTATGAAAATGCATATTAGTGTATTTGCCTAGAGAGGTCAGACATTTTTATCAATAAATCAGTGTTCTTCACTGCACCAAGTGTTCAGACAATAAATTGACCTGGGGGAGGGGGAGAGAAAACACAAAAGTCCCAGAGACATCTTCCTGGGAATATCACGGAAGTATTCACAGATAAAGTTTCTCTAGAACTGAGCTTTGAAGGAAGATTATGGGAAGTAAGTCCAGGGAAGACTTAGGAAGGAAATTTTTTGAGCAAGGTAGACAACAACAGTCCTTCAAAGACAGGGACCTAGCATCATGTTAATAAATAGTTATCACTAGTGGCACTGTCTTTATATAGACAGATTATTTATTTATCTACTTCCAAGTCACCTGGTATCATTTCTTTGAATGTATTCCAGATGTTGAGAAGAATAAAGTAAAACAAAAACTAAGCATATATATATATGAAAATTTTCATATATATAGATGTATATATATATATATATATATACATATATATATACATCTATATATATGAAAATTGAAAGTAGCATAACAATTATAAACAGAAATATATACTATATTATTATATATATTACTGAGCAGATCTTTCCTTTATGCAATCCAATTCTTATGTGGTAGTAAGAAATTTTAGAGAAATTTAATGCTGTCTAAAAATTCTGAATAATAAGCAAACACTCAGTGCAACTTTGAACTAGAAACAGTACAGCATGGCTTGACTCCATTCTGCACAACTTTACTTAATATTTCCAGTTAAATATGAGATGTAATGTTTTTTCTACTAAGTTTCCATTTGTTTTTATTTCGAAGCACTGAGGCCAGCTGAATGAAATGTATTGACATGTAATTTTAATCATCACACTTATCTCACTTTGTAAGAATATTTGAGATCCTAGGAGAAGGAAGACACAAACTTTTATGGACTCATGTAAGTCAATGGTTACTTTTAAGTGGGGACAGGGTGACCATAAACAAACCACAGTTCCATGTTATCGATGGACTGAGCATAATGTTGGGACTGTAGCTAGCCAAAATCTCCTGCTCATGCAGCAAATAAAATGATGATGTCACTGTCAGTTTGTCCCTGAGCTCCTGAGCTATTTATCTAGTTACCTACCAGTGTTTTCCCATGGACACAACAAGAACTCCAAACGCACTGAAAACAATCTACAGGTTGCTATGGAACCTTCCTTTCAGCCTCGGTACTGTTACACATTATTGACTCTCCAAATTGGAAGAGATCAGTGTCACCAGAATCTGTAATGTTAATCTGTTCTTCTACTTTCTGTTTATAGTTCCTAGATTCACCACACTATCTCAGAATGATTACTCATTCATTTTTACCAAACAAATTTACCCCAAATAAATTATTTTTAAGTACACACAACCATACATCCTTAAACATTATTGCTTTCAGAATTTTTTTTTTTGGAAAAATTCTATTTCAGTTTACAAAAGCAGACTCTCAAAGCTACGTTTCTGTTGCTATTACAAATTATCCTGATAAGAACCACTTAAAGAAGGACCAGTTTATTTTTGCTTACAAAAAAATTACAGAAAATATTATTATTACAGTTCCACAGTATAATACTTCATGGTGGGGAATTTAAAGCAATGGAGGCTTACACAGCTGGTCATATTGTGCTTGCAGTCAGGAAGCAGGAAGTGACGTCTGATTTGCTCACTATATTCGCTCCTTTTATAATGTAGGATCCCAATACAGGGAATGGTGCTACATACAGGTCTTTCCACTTCAATCAAACTATGAAAGATACTCCCTAATGTGTATACCCTTGGGATCATCACTGATGTGATTCTAGATCTTAAGTTAAAATTGAGATTAATCATCATATGCAAGTACCCACAGAGCAGAGATCTCTGTCGTAATGAGGAACTCTGCTTTGGGCATAGCTGTCCTCTGCCTGGTGCCCTGGCACTACTCCATGCTAGATGATGAATGACAGCAAACCAAGCCTGATGCCATTTCCTGACCTGGTGTCAGAAGGCATATGTTATCACTGATATGGTAATATTTATAAAATTTGTAAAATTAAATTTATTTCCTGTTATGAACTTTTAGCCTTTTATAGCATTTTCCTGTCCCATTAAATAATTAACAGGCTCTTTCGTTCTTGAAGGTGTCATTCTTACCAATATGGCCCCTCTACTCTCAGCATAGTCTGCTAAAACTCAAATTTGGGTGTGCAAAAACAATGAAATCCTGAATAAATTTTCTTCTCTAATTCAGAAAGTCAACTATCTGTGACCTAATATTCCATAAAATAACTCATGTGGAATGCGAGGCTCCAACAATTCTCTGAACATCTAAATTTCTTTACTGGACAGGTGATTTTTTTTTTTTTTTTTTTTTTTTGCCTACCAAGAATTCAGAATAGTTTTGTTTTTTATTCAAATATTATTTAAAATTTATATGTTTTAAAATATGTTTTCAAAGACAAAAGTCCTTAATAAATATGTATTCAGAAACCATCTCACTCAGTTCTCAAAAAAATGCCCAAGAATAGATAGTATTCCATAGAAACAGGCAAAGCTGGGAAAACTAAAGCCAGCTCCTAGGTTCACACATTTGTTGTGTGTGCAAATTTCTTTAAGTTGCTTACTCCAGGGCCTTAACATAGGACATGAGGATGTGGTGGTGGTGTTACTTTCCAGATATGTCTGTAAATTAAGCAAGTTGATTTGTATAAGGCCCTTAGAAAAATAAATGTAAATTGAGACATACAAAAGTTAAGCTAAAAGTTGTTTGGTCAGCAAACAGCATTTCATGAGACAAAGATTTTCTACTCCTTGAATGCAGTTCTCATCATCTACTAAAGTGCAAATCCTCCATTATTTTAAGTATGTCGTCACGAAGAGGAGCTCAAAGACATCTGAGATCACTCCACAAGCACTCAAGACAGAAAGCAGCCGCTAGGAAATCCTTTTAAGTGAGAAATGCCTCTTACTCTAAGTTAGTCCCAATTAGTCCACAGGAATCCGTTTATCCGGCATTTGATTGAAGAACACACTTTTAGTTAATAAAGGGAAGCAAAGGCAAGATTTTCTGAAAATGATGAAAGTTTTGTTCAGAAATTTAAATGCCATTCTTTGTGTGAAAAAACTGTGTTAGGAGACAGACCTGTAGATATTTTTATGCATAACTCTCAGCTTGCCTGGAATATTCGAAAATATTCTATTGAATAAAACTAACTGAATCATGGTACCCAGCAACAGCTGGCAGATGTTGGCAAACAGGGCAACCCCTCTAACCCTTGCCAGCCTCAGAGACAATCATGCCTTTGCTGGAATCCCACTGACCCTTCACAGCTCTATGAAGCTCTGCCACCTATGGAAGCCACAGGTCCTAGTAAACTGATCCTTCTGCCATTACACTCACCAACACATGATACTCAATCTTGCTTTTCAAAACACTTCTAAGTGAATCTGTACACATAATGATAATAATTTTGTTATGTGTCATCCTTGGTTATGTTTCTATTTAAAAATGAAAAATGTTTTAAATAGCATATGGTAAAATTATATACAATATTATATTCCTCCATTTTCATAAAACTAGTTTTTGAGAAATGTATGGGTAAAACTTTATATCCTGTGTAATCAGGTTTTCAGTAGTTTATTTTTACAAAAATATTTTATTGAGTGTTCTCTATATGGGAAATTTCTTCCTGCTGGAGGTAAATAAACCATAGGTTCTTCTTTTAAACTTTAAAAATTAAATGAAATAATATAAAATAAACAGATATTAACAGAAAACAAGGTTCCTCAGTTTGACTACCAAAAGCCTTCACATACGAGTTTTCTTAGCCCTTTCTATATGGCCATACAATGATGTCTGTCAGTGATACTAAGTCCTTGTTACACACAGTGTCTGCTCAGTTTTGAAATGCTATGCTAAATTACGCACTCCTGGTGCTGTTCATGATGGTTTCCCCAAGTTGTGTGGATTTGAGTTTAAATGATCTTGATCTAAAATCTTCCTCCTCAAGTGTCTTAGAAGTGGATGCGTGGGAAGCTCTTTTGTGTATACAACCTCATGGACCTATGTGTCACAGTTTATGTTGCCTGACAGCATTGTTGAGACAGTATTTTATGGATCAGTTTTTCTTCTGCATTTTGTGTGATTTTTATAACTATTTAGTACAATAATGGGATTTCTAATATAGTTTCATGTCAATTTAAAAATTATATACCCAAAGATACCCAAATACCTCTCCAGTGAGAGTATAAATGAAACAAATACTAGTAAATGACAAAGGTTTGGCTTCTTAATAATGTTAATTAGTAATATCAATAGTCATGAATAGATTTTTCTCTCAGTGTTCATAAACATGGCATGCTAAAATATAATTGAAAATGTATATTTCCAAAGTAAAATGTGTCATTCATTTTATATAGTACTACATGAATCATTCTTGTGACACAGACATGTGAAAACATGGGAAAGAAGTGACTTTTTAAATTTTCATACATTGAGTTTATATGATTTTAATTTTAATTTTAATAGAAGACTAGAGAGTAACTTTTAAAAAATATTTCAAGTGTAATTGGTAGTTTCTTTTGAAGCAGAAGATAAAAATCTGTAACTCTGCTGTCCCATTAATTAACGTGAGAGTGAGGGTGACCAGAAAGCATTATACATGTAATTGAAAGAACCAAATTCATAAAAACTTTAACACGATTAGCTGATATTAAATATCAGATAAATTTATTTTAAAATCAGTTTGATATGTGTATATGATTTTAACATTTATTTGGAAATGAATCAATTTTATAAAAGAGAGAGAGAGACAGAGAGAGAGACAGAGAGAGAGAGAGAGAGAGAGAGAGAGAGAGAGAGAGAGAGAGAGAGAGAAAGGAAAAGAAAAAAAATTAATCATATATTAAAATAAGATGATGTACCCTGCCTGGGAGGAAGAACTTATCTTTCAAAATCAAGGAAAGAAGATAATGAATAAAATTAAAAGAATGATCAGAAGTAGAAAATAAAACAGCATTCTCATCTATGACTGAAAGAGAACATGGACTAATGCCACCATGAAAATATGAGGCTTTGCATATTCTGAATAAAATTCAGCAATATGTAGTTTAAAACATACTTGATAGAAAATGTCACATGGGACCAGAGTCATGGCCCCGCAGATAATGTTCAGGCAACATAAATTTGGCTCCTGGAACTCATTACAACTGGATAAGCGACCAACTACACAAAGTTCTTCACTGACCTTCACATTTTTCCAATATGTAAGACCGTACATCACACACACACACACACACACACACACACACACACACATGAAAATCACCTCTCTCTCTGTTATACATACACACTCATACACATAATTGCACAGGATATACATCAAAGACATCAAAAACCTCTCTCTCTCTCTCTCTCTCTCTCTCTCTCTCTCTCTCTCTCTCNCACACACACACACACACACACACACACACACATGCACATACACATACAATGAAGATAAATCCAAAAGGTTTTTTTTTAAAGTTCACATAATCATGAGCTTATGTATGTATTTCCAAAGACAAACACATGAAATTCATATAAAATTAGATTATTTTTAAAGGGTGTATATGTAGGATTGCACTAATGAGATCCTACACTCCAAAATGTGAAAGACTCTGAATTCTTCTGACTCAATTCACTGACCTGAAACAATGAGAACTCATTAATATTGCGCAGCTGGGGATGGAAGAAGAAAGGGCTGAGTGAGCAGAATACAGCAGAAGAGATAGTAAGTGGCAGGGTCTCTCTTTAGGAGTTTCCTTCATTTACACTGTATGTCACAGTCCGTTTCCGTGAGAGAATCTTTTGCAGAACCTGCATGTAACATTTTGTCCACTGTACGTATGAGTTGAAGGTGTCTCTTTTTAAATGGCAGGTAAACCTCTTGAAAGCCTTGAACACATGTGTTCCTCTGGGGTCTCCAACCTTACATTAACACCTGGGATGTTTCGGCCACTCAAGAGAATTTATGTAGGTGGACTTAACATTGCCTGAGTGTATTCCAACATAACCTAGGGATAGTCCAGTGAGCAAAAACAGAAAAAAAAAAGTGTATAAATGCACACAATTATAAACACCACACATTTCGTCAGAAATAGAACCTAACGCATGGAATACACAGTAAGTCTCGAAGTGTTGGATACTTCACGCCAACTATATAGCTTATTCAAAGTTGACTGTGCTTACTACATTGTTTATCTCAAGTTACCACGCTGAAAGCGCTATTTATATTAGAATTTTATTTTATTGGAAATGAAAACATAGATGAGTGGGATAATGTGTCTTTTAAAGTTCCTCTTCAGAGCTGACCCTCCAGTTTGAGATCCTGATAACCGTGTCAAAACCATGAAATTCTGACATGACATGATGCAATGTCAACACGATTACTATTTTTTACATTATTTCGCATTTTTTCAGAAAATTTTGGTTTGATCATGAAAATACTACAAAAATTCAAAACCAGTATACTACAATTGATTTTTTTTTCACTGCATTGACCAGAACAGCACAGTAACTTTGCTNGACTTCTTGCTTCTGATTGGCAGGGTCAGTTCTTCAGTTCTTCAACCTCTGTAACACAAAAACTACATCGGAATGCCATTCGCATAAGTTCCCTCAGTTCTACCTTCCCTGCTGACATTTTAGGAAATCAGACTGAAATGAAATGGTGTGTGTGCTCTGTCCTCAGCAAATACTAAGTTGTAAACATTTCCTAGCCCTTTCACACCTGTCACGCTGCATAAAGAAAACATCCTTTCATCATCAATCCATTTAGAACACTAAGAATGGACTTAGTATTGAACAAGCAGGCAGAAATAGCTTTGCAAAGATAGCATAGAAACCAACTAACAGCTAAAATCAGAGTGCAAGGCTGACCAAGCAATGCACTGTTCTGGATAAGGCCACACAGAAGGGTTACTTTGTGACATGGCAGGCTTGAGAGGAAGATCGGGATGCTTGGCATTTACAGCCTACAGTTTACTTAATTCACCAATCGGCAAGTCAGTAGGAAAACTCTCTAGGAACGCAACAACAGCCTGAAAGTCTTGCTTTGACAAGGGGAAGCAGCATGGACCGCAGCACTGAATGTGCTAGGTGATTTGTAGCTTGATTTGCAGCATATGTATGCTATTGTTTCTCCTTACTGCTAAAGCAAAAGCCCATCTGCATTTCTATCTTGCTGTGTAATAATTAGCATAATTGATTCATCTAATTAACATACATCTAATCAAATTTAGCCCATATTATTATCAAAAAAAGGGTCAGTGCTTTTTTTCTGGAGGGATGGGAAAACTGCCTTAGGACTGGAACATAATATGAATGACTCACACGGCTCCTGGCAGCACACCTGGGATTCTGCTCCATGTCATCTGCTAACTTCTCATCAGCACTTTGACTTGATATATACATTAAACAATATGTGCATTTCTATTTGATTGCCATACTATTAAAGCCACCTGATGTCTGAAAACCTGTTTTTCTAAAATTTCTAAACATTTTTCTAAAATTAAAAAGTACATAGCTTTCTACATTTTTCAGTACTGTCTGTGATATTTACGGTTGATGCTCGCAGTCAACCATTGGACGGAACGTGGGGTCCCCAATGGAGGAGTTGGAGAGGGCACTGAAGATGCTGAGGGGGTTTGTAGCCCCATTGGGGAGCAACTCTGTCAGCCAGCCTGATCCCCCGGAGCTCCCAGGGACTGGACAACCAACCATATAGTGCACATGGAGGAACCCATGGCTCCTGCCGCATATGTAGCAGAGGATGGCCTTGTTGCACATCAGGGGGAGGAGAGACTCTTGGGCCTGAAGGGGTTCAGTGTCCCAGTGTAGGGGAATGTCAGTACTGGAAGGCAGAAGTGGATGGATGTGTGGAGAAGCACCCTCATAGAGGTATGGATAGGAGGTCTCTAGAGGGGAGACCTGGAAAGGGGATAATATTTGAAATGTAAGTAAAGAAAATATCCAATAAAAGTGGAAAAAAAAAAAGCAAAACAAAAAAGAAATAGCACATGAGACATTATTAAACATTAAATTTAAAAATCAAATTATGAACTGTATAATAGATTTATAACATTGTAAGCTCTTATTTGTTATTTCACTAAACTTTTGCATTTTGATATTATATGAAAAACCTTCTTTTATAAAATACAATTAGCAAATATTTACTTAACAAATTCTATTTTAAGACTTTTTACTTCCTCAGTTCAGTTGTTGTTTGTGTCACTAGCTATTAAAAATAGAAGCTGAAGAGAAAGTCTATCCTGTAGGAGGACCAGCAGTCTCAATTAATCTGGACACCCAAGATCTCTCAAACACTGGACCACCAAACAGACAGCTTACACCAGCTGATATGAGGTCCCCAGAACACATATAGTAGAGGACTTTCTGTCATAAGAGATGATGCACCTAACCCTCAAGAAACTGGAGGCCCCAGGGAGTTTAGAGGTCAGGTGGAGTGGGAAGTTGGGGCATCCACGTGGAGACAGGTGGAGTGGAGAGGAGGTGTGGGATGTGGAGCAGTTGGAGGGTGGATCGGGGTGGGTAATGGAATAGAGAGTGTAAAACAATAAATTAATATTGAAAAAGTAAAAAAATAGAACTGTAGTGCAAAATTTAAATTATCAATGTTTATCTCTGAAATGATTTCATAAATGTGTAACTTAACAGTTTAGATATAAGGGAGTTAATGGGCCACTACAGTATCTTATGGAAAATTTCACCGAGTATTATAACTTCTTTTTCTTTCTTTCTTTTCTTTTTCTTTTTATTTATTTTTTGTTTGTTTTTTGTTTTTTGTTTTGTTTTGTTTTTCGAGACAGAGTTTCTCTGTATAGCCCTGGCTGTCCTGGAACTCATTCTGTAGACCAGGCTGGCCTCGAACTCAGAAATCTGCCTGCCTCTGCCTCGCGAGTGCTGGGATTAAAGGCATGCGCTACCACTGCCCCGCCTCACTAAGTATTATAATGTTTTATTCTCCTGTATGTTGACCTCACATTCTGTTTTCCTGTTTACCATTAACTGTATTTTTTTAAATGATATAAATGTTAAGCCCAGTTAAATTTGTCAGTCGCCTCCTCTGCCTTCCCAGTTCCTGGCTTAACACCAAGCCCATTCATATAAATTATTGCACAAATTACATCTGGAAATTTTATACTTCTTAAAAGACATCAAACACCTGTATCCTGCTATAGTGACTTCACTGCAGGGATGGAACATGAGTCATTTTTTTGATGTAATTTGCCAATTTTAAAGTTATTTTTTTGCAATTCCTTATGCCAATGAGGCAAAACAAGGTGGTATGGGCAGGGACATGAAAGCCTGGGGCCTGGCTCTGTCCCTTCCTGGTTGCAGAATTGGGGAAGCTAGCTGTTGAAATGCTGGAGAACTCCACCTAGTGTTGTGGGTGCAGGAGAGCTGATGTACTGACCAACTTAGTACTACCCAAGCCCAGAAAACTGGTTTCATGTGGGTCCACCCAACATCTACCCTACCTACCAACTGTTGGAGCACATGAAGAGACAGCTCTCCTTGATTCACAACTGCAGGACGTCCATGACACAGGACAAAAACCTGGCATCCCAGAGGATACAGTTATGTGCAATGAGTATCCAGTATTAATAGTGTAGCAGAAGCCAGAGTCCTCAAACAAGACCAATGACTCATTGCAATTAATATTTTCAAGGAACAATGTATGGACAACAGGGTATTCTGTGGATACATTGTAACATAACAGAGCTTCAAGACAGAAATTTGTTGGTTTTGTTTTTGTCTTATGCAATTCATAAAAAAAATCCATAAAATGTTTAAAAAGGAGAAGTGAAAAATAGAGATGTCTACTGAAGTAGAATTAAAAATTAAAAGAGAAAAAGAATATATTTTTAATCCTACTTGTATCTTGACCTTCTTCAGTGTTGTGAGCATAGCTTTTTATAACTTTATCTTTTTTTGAAAACACAATGGAAAAACACTTTGGTTTAAAAATACAATCCCCCAATGACTATGAAGTGAGCTAAAATATAAAAGTGGAAACATGAATGCAAAATTGACATTTTTTTCTTTCTTTTTTGATAATCAAGCCTGATAATTTATGCTCATATTGTATCAAGCTAATTTTAAAGGATGCAGTCCCTGAAGCTGATTTTGTTGATTATATCTTCTTTATATTCTATAACTCAAAAGGAAAATGTAAAACTTTCCATAAAATGAAACTGCTGCTTCTTTATACTCTCATTTTGAAAGCATATAAATATAAGCATGACTTATGCAAAGATTTCTAGCCAAATTTGAAGTTGATTTATTCTTAGCCTGGAATACCAACAGTATCAGAATAGATAAGAAGAGATGGGAATAAAAGGAGGAGTGTTTCCCCTGCTGCAGCATCACAGTGAAAATGGAGAGCCAGGAGAGTTTGTTCAGAGAATTCAAGATGACTAAGGGCTACACAGTAGCAGACTTCATTACCGACAAAAAAGAAAGATATTCAAATCACTGCCGTTATCATTTTGTGAAAACAATGTTAGAACAATCATTGATGATGTATGATTCTGACAAAGGAGTACTCTCGGGTGACCTAAAATGCGTATACCATGTGTTCTCCACAGGGAGAAGCATTCTATTGTTTACCTATCGAAAGGTGATCTGGCCCAGGCTTCATATAGTTGATGGGCAGGAATATCAAGGACAAATCCTTACTTCTAATTACCCCTATGAGCTCCCTAAGCCATTACTCAAGCTGTGAGCTCAGACCTGGCCAGCTTCTTTATGTGCATCATGAAGAGGCACTCCTGACAAACTAAATTGCTCAGCAAAGCTTAGTCAGATATTTTGTATCCGACATATAAATTGGTTAGTCTCTTACTTCTTCCTCTTAGGTCCATAAAGGATTCCATCCTCTGGAGAAAATGAAGGAAAACTACCAGTACAGGTGCTTTACGTATAAAAGAACTTGTTATAGAGATTATTTCAGTAAACTTCGCCACATGGTTATTTTATTGTAAAATATCATTTACTGACAAAAGATTTGTATTAAATACATTTATTTGGTATAATACAGAAGGATTATGTCTACATGGGTGCTATTCTTTTTTAATTTAAATTTCTCATTTAATTTTTGATAATCTCCTACAATATATTTTGATTATATCCATCTTCCCATTGTTCCCTCCCCACACCCTGAATAGTTCAAGGTCCACCCATGAATCCACCCACTTCCCAGCTCCTCCCACCCGTTTCCCAGCTCCTCCCACCCGCTTCCCAGCTCCTCCCACCCGCTTCCCAGCTCCTCCCACCTGCTTCCCAGCTCCCCCTATTTCTTAGCCTCCTTTTGGCTTTTCTGTTTTTCATTAATTGTTATTTGCTACAAGTATACATATAGATACCAATTTGCTGATAAACGCTGGTGTCGCTTGGGTCTCATTGCTTGTTTTTTTTGCCTAACTGAAACTCTGACAGGCAGATTTTAGTGTTATCCCTGCCTAAATAGCAGAACTGGGAGCAGATGGTGAGCTGGTTCACTTTGATTAGACATGTCTGTGTTATTAAACTTGAAGAAGAAGTACTTTATTAAAGGATCTTGAAAAATAATAAAATAAATTATTCTTAGACTAGAATGTGGAATAACTAATAGTAAACCACACATCATTTGTTGAACAATTCACTAATAATCTATATTGTAATCTAAAATTGTAATCTAAATTCTGTTATTTATACATAATTTCCATATATATATATATATATATATATATATATATATATAATTTATCTAATACTGCCTATGAAACACTAAAAATGTTACCATATGGAAAATTTGGTGATATTATGTATATGTTCCTATTAATCATCTGTACCTGCAAGTGAACATGTGAATATAGGATAGACTTACAGCATCAAAAAACATCAAAGAAAACTGTCAGTCAGGTGAATGCTGGGATACATTTGCAACACCAGAATGCTAGGTCACTTAAGACTCCAATGAGGGTGGAAAGTCTTCTGTTCTTATAACAATATCCATCTAAACTCTTAAACACTCCTTAAAGATATATTTAAATAGCATGCATTTCAAAAGACACTATGTTGATAAAGCTATACACAGTGACACAAATACTACAAGATAACACTCACATACAAAAACATCTAAAAGCTGGTCTCACAGGAGGAGAAGGTTGGGGGATATATAGGAGAAGTTGGTCGGAGCGGCTAGCCAACAGAAAAGAAGTTACAAGAAGTAGGAAAAAAACCAGTAGGGTGACCACATGTAACAATGTGCTGGAATATCTAAACAGTTGAACAGAAGATTTTGAAAATGTTATCCAAAGAAAGAACAACTGCTGTGATGAATAGGCCGATGATGCTGGCTTGAATATTACAAAATGTATATATTAAATAAAATATCACTTTTTAGCTAATAAATGCATACTTAGAAAGTAAGCATATTTTAATTCAATGGACTATTAAAATTTTTGTTGACTCTTCTCATAAATGACTATCACTATTTTTACAGTCTTACATAACTGTAAGATACAGCTGTACAGTTTATTTTACAAATAATGGATCTAAGGCCAAATTTCCCATGTTCATGCTGGCAGTAAGGAAGGAAGCTAAGATGTGGACAAGGTCGGGATCAGTCCAGCGACTACTTATTACTATGATGATTTCTGAGACCATGGATATGTGATGAAAATTACAAAATAATAATAGTAAATAAACTCTCATTTTACTGTAAAAATGATGTTATACTAAATGCTGTTAAAAAGGATCCTCACATGCATGTGCTCCATCGGGACCACTGCAGGAGGTTGCAGCCTTGGCACTGACTTTCCATCAATCAGATCTCTTCACAGAAGCTTGACTTGGCTTTTGAATGTTCCTTGCCTGTAGGAACTCGCCTGCAGGCACACTGACCTTCTCTGAGTTTCTAACTGTGCTGAAGTATGTCTCTTTTCTTTCCTTCATAATAAGGCCCTCCTTCTTTTCTTGTAAAAGTTGTTTGGATCTAGATTTACACCTCCATTGAACAATAATACCTCCACTCAGAAGCTATATTTATCTAACAATCTGATTTCATTATTTCTCATAAATCTCTTCTTCCTTACATCTTTTGTAAACGTATGATTTGAAATCAAGAAGATGATATGTTTCCCCCAGCAAAATATAAGTTTCTTGATGGGAAAGATGTAGACGTCTGTGACCTGGTATGACCATCTATGTTTAGATCTGAGTACCAGATCATGTATGTGAAAGAGGCATGTACAAGTTGTTTTGATTTAGCAGAGAAAGGAAGAAAGAAAAAGAAACAGTAGAACGGAGAAGGAGCTCGGAGGGAAGCAGAGCAGGGAGAAGTAGGGAAGGGCTCATTTTGTATGGCTGCTATATGGCTCTCCCCTGGCATGCTGACTTCCTGGTGAGGGTAGCCATGTCCTTACAAGCTTGACCGGGCATGAGAGCTTTATCCTGTCACTGTCAGATTTAAAACAAACAAATGCAAGCTTCTTTTGAGAGGAACTGCTTTCTCAGTCACTACTTCCATTTACAGTTGGGCTTTGGCTTGTTGGTCCCTCCATGTGAAGACAATTTCTAAGGGATTGATTTCTCCAGGTGATTTCTGACAAAGCCCTTCACTTTTGCTTTAGAAGTCATTTTCTCCTTTCAGTAGAGATTCCTCCCAAGCTGTGCTTTAATTATTAAAATGTTCCTCTTTGTAGCGAGAGTGCATTGGTTGCTGCTGGATACCTCTTTTTCCCTGATCTTGATTCTGTATTCTGGGGCAATTTAAACCTTCCCCTACCCATTTCAACATTCCTTCAGATTGTTTAAACATGGAACCGTACAGACCCCCGAGGCTACCTTTCTCCGGAGTAAATATTTTCTTTCATGGTAATAAATGTTCTTATGAAAATGTCATCCAAAGCTACTTAAGCACTTTTGAAGTGATAAGTCATAGCCATCTGCTCATCCAGCTGATGATAGTATCAGTAGGAACAGCATAGGAGGAGGTGAAGAGTTTTTCATTAGGCAATTTTCACCATTTAAGAATTTCCTATTTGCAGCCTTTTTTGAATCAAGGTTTACAAGCAAAATTTGTCTTATATTCAGCTCACCAATATAAAACAAAAATCCAAATTCCACTATGTTAATTATACTGAAGTAAGGCTGTCATCACCCCAGGCTACCCTGACAGGTTAGATGTCTCAATAAGGTGTTTTGTTTTGCTAGGCTGTGTGGGTATGCATGTGTGCATGAATGCATGTAGCAGATACCCAGATGATCTTTCAAGGCTTGCTTTTAGTTGAGAACTCTTAAACAGAGAACCAATGCCTCAATCTCAAAAATATTTTCTGTGCATAGGGGGATATAAAATACATATTATACTCAGTATGTTTGGCAGAAAAAATATTTTAAACATATACTTTAAAGGGAATGACTCAAAATGGTATCCTTCACTGAAAGTTAAGAATTTTGTGTTTTTGTATTCCTTTATTTTTCATGGAACCAACAAGAAAATATAGCAGTAAGAATCAAGCTCCTTTGGTGAACACATTTAAATAGTAACCCTCTCATCTGTTAGATGGGTGAACTATTAGGTTTATAAAAAAAATTGAAATCAAATTACATTAATAACACATCTTTCAATGCAGCAGAGAAAAACACTTCTTTTATCTCATCTCTCCCCCAAATTTGTCAAGTTGGCAGAGAAGGAGGAGGAGGAGGAGGAAGAGGAGGAGGAGGAGGAGGAGGAAGAGGAGCCATTATTAACTCTTATCTAAACATTACAAAGGAGAAAAACAATGGAATGATTGTTCATGAAATGTTCTGAGAGCATCAACTAGATTAGCAGAATGTGGTGGATTAAATAGGAATTAACAGACTCAGGTGTTTGAATGCTTGTCCCACACGTAGGGTCACTATTAGGGGGCGTGGTCTTGTTGAGGTAGGTAAGACCTTGTTGGAAGAAGTGTGTCACTGTGAGAGAAGGCTTTGAGATCTTAGATACTTAAGTTTAGTGGGCTGCATGTTGATCAAGATGTAGAACTCTCAGCTATCTCTCCAGTCTCACAGCTGCCTGCAAGTCACCATGTTTCCCACAATGACAGTAGTGGACTAGCCATATAAATTATAAGCCAGCCCCAATGAAATGTTTTCCTTTTTAAAATTACCATGGTCATAATGTCTCTTCACAGCAATAGAAACACTGACAACGACACAGAGACAAATAAGTTCATCCTCAAAAGACAACAGCGAAGAAAGGGCACACCCTTTTGACTTGTGTTGTTCTGGAGCTCTACCCTACAGTGCTATGTCCTAACTCTGGGAAAGCACACAGCAAAGAAAGGGTACATGCTTCTCTGGCTTGTGCTGTTCTGGGTCCTCTACTCTACAGTGTTATACCCTAACTCTGTGAAAGCACATAGTGACCCCTCTTGTCATAGAACCCTCAAAGGGAGGTAGACTCTTAAAAAATAAAGTCTGAAAGCATCGGTGAATTGTAGGAGTTTCCCTAATTGATTTCCTAATTGTTAGTTGGCGAATAAAGATGGCAGAAGCCATTCACTTGGTAAAAGAGAAGGCAGAATTTCCAGGCAGGGCAGGAAGAAAGGAAGGAAAGTTTTGGGAGTCAAACCATACTAGATGGGGAGCAAATAAGAGCTGCAGACATGTAGGTTTATCCGGGCACCAATAGTTCTTGACCTCCACAGTTGCATTCAGAGTAAAATGTTCAGGACAGTATAATTTGCATCTACTAGAACAATCAATATATTCAGAATGGCATACTTATGCTGTTTAACATTTGTATCAAAATAAACATTTGAAATCCCTCACTTAATATACAAACAGATGAACTAGCTTTTGCTTTTCTTAAAAGTTTATTAACAATTTCATTTAAAGATATGAACTTTTATTATTTGCTTTCAATACACAACGCTGCTTCTTGAATAAAGCATTTTTAACTTGTCATTGTTTATCATTGTTACATGCACTCATGTGTGTGTGCATGTAAGGCCAAAAGGCATGCTTATATGTTTTCCTCTAGTTCCTTCCACATTACTTCCAGAGTAGTATCTGGAGCTGAACCTGAACCTTTCTGATTCCACTAGACTGGCTGGCCAGCAAGCCTCAATGCATAACAATCACTTTATTGACTGAACTATCTCAACAGACCCTGTCATACTTCTCTTTTCACTCACTGTTCCTTACCAAAAAAGAAAAAAAAAAAAAAAAAAAAAAAAAAAAAAAAAAAAAAAAAAAAAAGAAAAAAAACCTGACCTTAAGCAGGAAAGACTTNGAACTATCTCAACAGACCCTGTCATACTTCTCTTAACACCAACATGCCCTTGCAGGAAAAAAAAAAAAAAAAAAAAAAAAAAAAAAAAAAAAGAAAAGAAAAGAAAAGAAAAAAAACCTGACCTTAAGCAGGAAAGACTTCTAATAATTCTAATTATAAAACTTCTGCAAATTCTCAGTTTAAGCTTGTCTTCTTGAGAACATCTTTATCCATGAGATCAAATTACAAAGTGTCTGCTCTTCCCTTAGAAATATAGTTCTGCCTCTTTATTATTTATGTGGTTATGAATTCATATCATCACCTTGTGCCATTCATTCTTTAGTCCTTAAACTTACCTGTCACCAAGATGCTGGCTTCCCTGTACTAAGTTATTTCTTAGAAACCATGTTGCCCTTATTGACACTCAATAAATACCAGTTATCAGAATTGATTGTAGGAAAAGGCCAAGGTTCTTCATACCTCAGATCTCAGGAAGTCAGGAGGCTAAAGCCAGCAACTTCTGATTGGCACTAATTAGAATTCTACAAGGAACAGAACTTAGATTCCCAAAGCTTATATTCTTTATAATATGCTACATGAAGAATGTTTTTCAGAATCCACATTTCACATTACTTAAAACTTAATAATATTAGTGCATGAAAATATAATCACTAATTTTATGCCTTTAGAATTTGCTTGAAATCACAGATAAGCCAGATATTTTCTATTATTTATTTATCTCTGTTCTGCTTTATCAAACATAGAAATGTAATCTCTCTAGAATAACATTAACAAGCCCTGATAGATTGTTAGAAAATCTAGCCACTAGCACAACTAAATCACCAGTGATCAATTAAACACCAGCCTTCTTTTTTTTCTTTATCATATTTATAATGGAAAAACTATGTTGAGGAAAGAAATCACCACATCTTTAGCAAAGCAAGCAGTCTCAATGTGGATTGCTGAAGGGTTTGGAGGAGCTTCTTAGCACTGCTAGGCTTCAGTTTCTTCATCTGCACCAGGGCTACAATGCCAATCATTCACTCATGACAATGTCATCAGGAGTGGATATGTTGACACATGGAAAAGTCAGGAGACCTGCCAGCCCTACTGAAACATAATGGTGCCAGTTATTCATATAATAGCACAACTAGTTTAGGTCCTGATAAAATTAAAAAATGATCCCTGGGTATAAATGCAACAACATAATAACTATGATCTGTTAGTGCAAATGTGTTCAGCTCGTTCCTGTTAAAACTTTTTAATTTCTTCAGAAACTATTTTAATTTTAAAGGAAATGTTATTTATAGCTACTAAATTTCATAGTAGAATGTTCTCGACCTTTCTAATGGTGTGACTCTTTACTATAGTTCCTAATGTTGTGGTGACCTTCAACCATACATTGTTTTTGTTGCGACTTTAGAACTGTAATTTTCCTACTTTTTGAATTGTAATGTAAATATCTATGTTTTCTGATGGTATTAGGTGTCCCCTGTGAAAGGGATCATGAACCATAGGTTGATAGCTAATGAACTATGGAAACATCAGATCATGAAAAGCCCCAAAGGACTGATCAGCCTTATACCATTTTGATACGGGACTCATCAGCTCCTATAAAAGAAAAAGTTACTGCCTCTCACAGGTCAGGTGAGGTAATCTTGTGGTACAGGATACCTTTCACACTCTGCAGCCTAGGGAAATCCGTACAGGAGGACTTCTGAGACATACAGGTGGCAGGGAGCAAGTGGTTGCTACAGACTGTCACAGAACTTAACAGGTTTGCCATCTGTCACTAATAGAGTTAGCATCTGCCACTATGCCACTATGCCACTATGCTACTATGCCACTATGCCACTATGCCACTATGCTACTATGCCACTATGCCACTATGTCATGTGCTTTCTGCTTGTTGCAATCTCAGTCAACAACCCATCTCTACCCTATTCATTGGACTGACCAAGGACTTTGAAACCTGAAAGATTCTTCTTCCTGAGAGTTTGAGTCTCTGGTCATAGCAAAGCAGAAAACATTATCTAGGCTTCTTGAGAGCATGTGTGGCACCAAGAAAATTCTGAAAACAAAGTCTGTCCTCAAGAGAGTTGTAGTCCTTGGTCAAACCGCTAAAATATATACTGTATATACATTATGTGTAAAAAGTGAACATACTTAACCAAAGTACTTCCACAAGAAATATACAAAGGATCAAACTCTGACTGTTACCAGAGATGCTTCATAGATATTTCTCTAATTTTACATTTACTGATGAACTTCACACTATCTGAAAAAAAAATGTACAGACTACTTCTGATAATAGAACATTCTAAATTTTTGAAGGATAAAAGATATGTCACAGTAAACTACTTTGCTTACTAAATTGTACGCAAGCAATCTCAGATGAGCATCATGGGTGTAAAAATGGTTCTTTGTTATTTTCTGTTTAAATTTATTTTGGAAGAAACTATTCTTTTTGAATTTTTTATATTCTCATTTTGTATCCTAAGATTTTGTCTGTGTTCTGAATTTTTGAATTTCCAGTTTGAAAACTCTTTTTATATGAAAATGTTTATTAGCATTTATTTAATGCTATCATTTTCTCTTCTCTAAGGAGAAACATTTTGGAAATATTATCAGATTAAAGCTAGACTTTTGCATTTGTTTTCATCACATACCAATCTGGTTCAGATATTGCCTGAAGCATCTCAGTTCCTTTGAGGATTTCCTAGGATTTTCTTCACCACCATGAAAAGGGTCTAACCCAAAAATCAAATATGAACAATGTAGTTGTCATTGTCACAAAGACCTTGACTTTGGTCTAATAAAGTGTAGAGGAGTTCTTTTTCTATAGTGTTTCTGATTGTTCTAAAGTTAGTAACTGGCATGGAGGTGTGGTCCAATCATGTGATTCTGTGGCTTGTCTTTCTCTAATTTCCCAAAGCCCTGGAGTCTCTCCTCTGACCTCTTCTGCCAGATGCATGATCTTCCAATGACAACTGTCTGCTTCTGCTTGACTCCGAACCCTCTTCTCATATATCCAGTACCTGACTATCTCTAGCCCCTGCCTCTTCCTGCCCTGGCTGCTCCTGTCTGCACAAGCTGCAAGGACAGCCACTGGGACTGGGTCAGCAAGCTTCCTACAGACCATTGCCCATTTAGAAGTATTTGGAGGTGCACAGTATTTTGTCTCCTGGTTATTCTCAAGGCCTCATTATAAATAGTTTTATTTGCTTCTTTATTAATTTCTAGGCAGCCATTGTCAAACAGTTTACCATCTCAGAGCTATGTAAGTGTATATACTAATTAGGTGCAAATTAAGTAAATACCATGCTCTAGTGCTTATGTTTAGTAAACTTAATGATTTTAAGTACATGTTACATCCCATCATATTGACATATTTCATCTGTTTATAAGGCATGAAATAATTTTTGTTTTCCAGTTATTCTTCTGCATTTTTTACATATATCATGTACTATTTGGTACATCATGGAAGTACTGACACCCAAAGTCTACTGAGGGGCAGGAAGAGTCATTTTTGTTGTCTCTGGGTTCTAGATCAAGCCCTGGAGTCTTGTGATTCTTACAGATGAAAGTAGTAACCAAGTCACAGAACAAGAAAATGTTGCTACAAAGTAGCGAAGACAATTGCAATGAGAAGCTTTGTCTCTTCCTTAATGACACTGAAAGGCAATAAGCCAACCCAAGAGAACCTCCTGGCCTGAGTGCTCTAGACAGGCCTGGGAATCTAGAGTCTAAATAACTCTTCCAAAGGTGAAGAAACTCATTTTCACATGAGTCGTAATGGACCTAGTTTAGAATTTCAAAATGGTCTGTGACACAGGAGTGGTTGGTTCACACCGATAGTTCCACACTTGAAGGCTAAGGTAGAGATACAACTACAAGTATGGAGGCAGCCTGTGCCACGTAGAAAGTTTCAGGCCTGTCAGGGACATATAGTAAACTTTCTCCAAAAAACTAATCCTAGTAATTTCTGTATAGGGTTTTTCTATTACACTGAAGCACTTTATTTTACTGGGCAAATATTAAATAAATTTAAATTTATTTTATAAATACCTCACATATACCTGAAAAATTCACTAACATCAACACCAGCTTTTTTATCTTTTCCAAACTCATTTTAGCTTCTTTGTAAAAACATACTTCATATAATACATAACACACTGGGTTATTAGGTTAAGAAAATTGGTGTGGGAGAGAGGTCACAGTGGTTAAATGATAATTTTCCTGACATGCAGGAAGCCTAAATTTGGGGCACCAAACTCCACACTAATGTCAGGTAATCTTGATAAGCCCACCTGTAATTTGAGGACAAAACACAAAGGCAGGGCATCCCAAGAGGGTTGTGACTATGGAGACTGTCTGTAGGATCTGGGCTTGACTGAGAGATCATGTTCCAAGATAGGAAGTGGCATAGCACTGGAAGGTGCTTCCTGCCATCAATATCAGGCCTCCACATGTACATGCAAACAAATACACACACACATGGTCACCTACAAGCAAACACCCATACACACACATGCACCCACATATCACACATATAAGATATAGTGCTGGATGTTACACAATTAAGCTGTCTATTATCATAATAAAGCAAACACAAAGATTAGTTTTACCTAAAAATTATTTGGTTACCTCTAAGAGCCTGGCTCACATAACATCTGACTCTTTTGCATTGAACTACATTTTCTCAGAATTGATTATGATTTAATGAGTACACTGTTCATTATCAGATGCTATGTTAGGAAGTAAGCTCCATTGATCAAGTTTACTAATGACTGGAGGTTTTACTTCTGAATTTCTTTTATGATTTGTATAATGTTTATATCAAATCATGAAACACATTCTGAGACTATCTTCTGGTCATCATAGCTTCAGGCTGTCTTCAAATGATAATAGAACACTTTAGTATGAATTTTATTATAAATTTCCCAGAATATGCAACAGCTCAGAATGAAAGGCAACTGTCTGTATAATGACCTTCACCACAGGAGTCACAAGTGGCCATTTGTTGTATAACAAGAAAAAAGGGAAAAGTTCAAAGCTTTGTGCTTTCAGGAAGGGAGGCAGGGAATACACACAAGCCAGGTAGGTCACTTGGATGACTTCATCTGTGCTGTATGCAACTGAATATTCTGTACTTCTGCAAATCCTTAAAAGGGAAATGAAACATCATTACACTAAGCTCAAAGTAACTTTTCCATTATACTTATGTAAAATTTAATTGTGAGAAAACGAAAAAGCCTTGACTTGGAATTTCATAAAATATTCAAAACAAAAGAAAGAGAAAAGCTACAGAGATGAAAGTAGGCTCTGCTTCCTCTGAACTTGTGTATTCTCTAAGGTCTTTTAAAAAATTCAGTTGTACTTGAAGTCCTAGCCAGAGCAATTTGACAACTAAAGGAGATCAAGAGGATACAAATTGGAAAGGAAGAAGTCAAAATATCACTATTTATAGATGATATGATTGTATATATAAGTGACCTTAAAAATTCCACCAGAGAACTGCTAAACCTGATAAACAGCTTCAGTGCAGTAGCTGGATATAGAATTAACTCAAACAAATNAATAGCCTTTCTCTACACAAAGGATAAACAGGAGGAGAAAAAAATTAGGGAAACAACATCCTTCACAATAGTCACACAAAATATAAAATACCTTGGTGTGACTTTAACTAAGGAGGTGAACAATCTGTACGACAAAAACTTCAAATCTCTGAAGAAAGATATTGAAGAAGATCTCAAAAAAAATGGAAAGATCTCCCATGCTCATGGATCGGCAGGATTAATAGAGTAAAAATGGCTATCCTGCAGAAAGCAATCTACAGATTCAATGCAATCCCCATCAAAATTCCTACTCAATTCTTCACTGAATTAGAAAGGGCAATTTGCAAATTCATCTGGAATGATAAAAAAACATAGGATAGCAAAAACTATTCTCAACAATAAAAGAACTTCTGGTGGAATCACCATGCCTGACCTTAACCTGTACTACAGAGCAATTGTGATAAAAACTGCATGGTACTGGTACAGTGACAGACAGGTAGATCAATCGAACAAAATTGAAGACAAAGAAATGAACCCACACACCTATGGTTACCTGATCTTTGACAAAGGAGCTAAAACCATCCAGTGGAAAAAAGACAGCATTCTCAACAAATGGTGCTGGCACAACTAGCTGTTAGCATGCAGAAGAATACGAATTGATCCATTCTTATCTCCTTGTAAAAAGCTCAAGTCTAAGTGGATCAAAGAACTCCATATAAAATGAGAGACACTGAAATATATAGAGGAGAAAGTGGGGGGAAGCCTTGAAGAAATGGACACAGGGGAAAAATTCCTGTACAGAACAGCAATGGCCTGTGTTGTAAGATCAAGAATCAACAAATGGGACCTCATAAAATTGCAAAGCTTCTGTAAGGCAAAAGGTACTATCAATAAGACCAAAAGGCCTCCAACAGATTGGGAAAGGATTTTTACCAATCCAAAATCTGATAGGGGACTAATATCCAATATATATAAAGAGCTCAAGAAGCTGAACTCCAAAAATTCAAATAACCCCATTAAAAATGGGGTACAGAGCTAAACAAAGAATTCTCAACTGAGGAGTACCGAAGGGCTGAGAAGCACTTGAAAAAATGTTCAACATCCTTAATCATCAGGGAAATACAAATCAAAACAACCTTGAGATTCCACCTTACACCAGTCAGAATGGGTAAGATAAAAAATTCAGGGGACAGCAGATGCTGGCGAGGATGTGGAGAAAGAGGAACACTCCTCCATTGCTGGTGGGATTGCAAGCTTGTACAGCCACTCTGGAAATCAGTCTGGCGGTTCCTCAGAAAACTGGACATAGTACTACAGGAAGATCCAGCGATACCTCTTCGAGGTATATACTCAGAAGATGTTCCAACTGGTAATAAGGACACATGCTCCACTATGTTCATAGCTGCCCTATTTATAATAGCCAGAAGCTGGAAAGAACCCAGATGTTCCTCAACAGAGGAATGGATACAGAAAATGTGGTACATTTACACAATGGAGTACTACTCAGAAATTAAAACAATGAATTTATGAAATTCTTAGGGAAATGGATGTATCTGGAGGATATCATTCTGACTGAGGTAACCCAATCCCAAAAGAACTCACTTGATATGCGCTCACTGATAAGTGGATATTAGCCCAGAAACCTAGAATATCCAAGATACAATCTCCAAAACACAAGAAAATCAAGAATAAGGAAGACCAACACATGGATACTCCATTCCTCCCTAAAATAGGGAATAAAATACCCAGGAGAGAAGTGGCAGAGACAAAGTTTGGAGCTAAGACGAAAGGATGGACCATCCAGAGACTGCACCACCTGGGGGTCCATCCCACAATCAGCCACCAAACGCAGACACTACTGCATATGCCAGCAAGATCTTGCTGAAAGAACACTAATATAGCTATCTCTGTGAGGCTATGCCAGTGCCTGGCAAATATAGAAGTGAATGCCCACAGTCATCTATAGGATAGAACATAGAGAACCCAATGGAGGAGCTAGAGAAATTACCCAAGGAACTGAAGGGGTATGCAACCTTATAGGTGAAACAACAATATGAACTAATCAGTACCCCCAGAGCTTGTGTCTCTAGCTGCATATATAGCAGAAGATGGCCTAATTAGCCATCGTTGGGAAGAGATGCCCCTTGGTCTTGCAAACTTTATATGCCCCATACAGCGGAATGCCAGGGCCAAGAAGTAGGAGTGGGTGGGCAGGGGAGAAGTGTGGGGGTAGGGTATAGGGGGCATTCGGGAATGC
The DNA here is from genome assembly GCF_900095145.1 of Mus pahari. Classification (NCBI taxonomy): domain Eukaryota; kingdom Metazoa; phylum Chordata; class Mammalia; order Rodentia; family Muridae; genus Mus; species Mus pahari. The sequence continues at coordinate 9,127,598 of NC_034593.1, read as the reverse complement.
ATTTGAACTGTAAATGAAGAAAATATCTAATAAAATATGTTAAAAAATTTCAGTTGGGTGTCCTCCTAGAAAATTGATGCTGTGCTGATTCAAATAGAGAGAGTAGACAGAAAGGACAGAATGTTCTAATGGAGGCTAATTGTTCAGGGATAATAATGCCTTTCAGAAATGATACAGAAGCTTAAACATCCTCTCTCGAACCCTGAGTCTGAGACTTGCTGAAGCCACTTCATGACTTGCTTGTTCTAGTATAGATTTCAGATGCTAGATGTTAGATGCAGGAAGATTTAATTGTAAAAACAGAAAAGTTAAGAGCCCTAACAAAATCTGGCCAGGTGTGGTTGCAAAAGCTTAGAGTCCCCAATGCTAAGGAGGATGTGGCAGAGTGGTTCAGAGACAGCCTGGATCACAAAGTGAGACTCTACTTCAGTTCAGTAAGTAAATAACTGTCTAAATAGTAGCCAAAATTCCCAATACTGCCGAATTGTGTCAGTTATGAAGGGTGACTTTATACTAATTGCTATACAATAATTACAGATCAAAGAGTTAGTTCCCATACCATTTTGTATACTGGCCTCATGTGTTGAACTCTAAGGCTCCAGGTTGAAGATCCCTTGAAGCATGCTGTAATGAAAACTGTGAATTATAGCATCAGACATATTTTATAAAGATCACAGGAAAAAGGGTTTTAATTGAACTCTTAGAAAAGAAAGATTCCCATTTTTTAGATGACTCAAAAGACAAATGAGCAAATGGGACAGCCTGCCAAAGCTAAGAAATGGCTTTGCTGAGAGGAGTAATTAGCAGTGACCAGACTCTTGAGAGTGTATGAGCAATTTCGCTGTGGACTTTTTCCAAAAATCTCTAATGTACTGAAAATTAGGGAGTTATCTGGCTTTCTTTTATGATAGTTCCTTTTATAATTTCTTTTGTAGAGTAGTACAAAATGATAAAGAAGCAAAAAAGAGCTGTGAACAGAGAATAGGAAATAAAGGCAGGAGAGAAAATAATCAGCATAAATCATGCATGCCACAGGTGGTCATAGCCCATGGGCAATGGCAGCTAAGGCACCAAGAAAAGCACTAACTCAAAACAGAGTGCAGAATGGACTCCCCAGAAAGTGAGTGGGAAGAGGACAAACAGCGGATTACCAGCTTTTGGATCAGTGATGTTAAACAGATAAAAAAAGGGGGGGGGGGAACAGAAGGAAATGAAAACCTCTGAGAAATGATCACCTCACTGCACGTAATCGCCGTACCCCCATTAACATGGAAGTTAATTCACAAGGCCAAACTCTTCGATGTTAGAAGGAAAGAGACTTCATAAGAGACTAGAGTGATTAAGACAAAGAAAAGTTCATAAGGAAACTGCAGGGAATTTTTAGTAACAGGTTAAGTGAAGGGATGATAAGGTAGCAACCAACACCCCTTACTTTTTGTTGCTGGAAACCTCCAAGTGCTTTCCTAGTTCTCGCTGTGAGATCCTCTAAAGTGGTCCTTTGAGTTTAAAGTTGGGCTCTCATACACAGGCTGGACTGAGGTTGTAGGCACTCATATTGGCAGATACACAGCTCAGTCTTCATGCAGATCCCCCAACGATTAAAGCCGCATTCCTCAAGCTGTTGTGTGTCTATGGAATCCTTTCCCCTAACTGGGATACCTTGTCTGGTCTCAGAGGGAGAGCATGCTTCTAATCCTGCAGAGACCTGCTGTGGCTGAGTCAGGGTAACCCAGGGAGGCCCCACCTTCTCGGAGGAGAAGGGGAGGGAGAAGGGAGAGGGACTCTATGAGTGGATCAGGAGTGGGGTGGATCAGGAGTGGGGGCAGTTTTGAGATGTAAGATTAATAAATAAATGTTATTTTTAAAGTGTTGTAAGGATGTTGAAATGTAGAGCTCCAGAACTGATGATGTCTGGCAGGAGTGCACGAAGGGAAGCACCAAGTTCTGTTTAAGGGACAGGCCACTGAGCAGACCCCAGTGAGTAGACAGAGAACCATAATTAGACTCCTTTCTTGTCTGCTACTTTTGGAGGGGCCACAAAGAAGGGGAGGCAGACAAAGAAGGACAAGGAAGTAAGTGTAATGCCATGTGGGTTGTGAAATTTTCAGACTCAGAACAAGTACTAGGTTGAAAAATAATAAAAGTTATGCTCTCTCCCTTCTTGTAGGGACAGTATGAAAATCCATCAACACCCAGTGCCTGCCTCACAGTAAAACATCTCTACCAAACACTTAAATGTACAATAAATTATGTATATGTCTTTTCCCTATGAAAGTCTGATATTTTATTGACTGTGAAAATGCATCAGAAATAAATATTGAAATGAAGAAAAAAATAACCTGATTTTTATTGACTGTGAAAATGCATCAGAAATAAATATTGAAATGAAGAAAAAATAGCCTATACTTCACTAACATATTTGTGTTAAGGCATTTTCTCATGTTCACAAACATTATTCCATTAAATTTTAATGGCCCAATATAGTGTTCAACTATAACAACATATACCTATAATGCAGTAGTAATATAACCATATATGCTTCTATTTCCTAGTATTTAACTCCGTTTATAGTAGGACATGAAGTTGTTTTGACTGTGTTGACTTTTTAATACTATACAAAATGTCTTTGCTGAACAATATTTCATTAAATTGTATGATTATACATAAATGTACAGTAAATTATGTATATACTATACTTCAATACATATATCCTCAGCTCTTTTTATACCTACTACTAAGCTATACTTATGAAGATTATGCTAATTTATGTGCATGTAATAGAATATTCCAATGCCCAGTTCACTCTTTCAGAGCAACTCTGAATATTAATGTTTAAAAAATAGTTTTGACCAGATAGAAAAATGACATCTTGTTATCATGTTATTTGCATTTTATAGATCAAGTAATATGAATATGTTTGAATATTTTATTGGTCACATGAAATATTCATCTCTAATTTCATATGAAAACAATTTCCACACTTTTTTTATGTCATTATTTTCATGGAAGAGTACATTTAGATTTTAAGGTAGTACATGTATCCTTCCTCTCTTTGATGTCTCTTACTGAAAGTCTTTCCAGGTTATAAGCCACCAGATTTTGTGTTGGTGGTCATCTCTTTTGTGGGATTACAATGGAATCTTCTAGCATTTAAGTCTGAGGTTTGAACTAGAATAAGTAATGAAGCACTGAGCTGGTTTTTTGTTTTCCTCAGATAATTAGCTGCTTTTTTTGAGGACCATTTCTGAGTGATCTGCTTTTCTCTGTTGAGTGGAATGCCACCTGTGTCAGCTTCACAATTCTCTGTTCTGTGTGTTCTGCTTTTTGGTGCGTGTCTTTTTCAGTTTCTTGATATACACTGCAGTTTCCGGAATAGGAAGAGGAGCCAGCCTGAACTGTGAGTTCTTGGAGCCTCTTGTCACTCATCAGAGACGCATTGGGAGAGTTTGATTATCTTAGGGACAAGTCACATCCTCTGAGATATTTGCAGATAGGTCTATAAACTCAGTCTAGCATGTGGGATATAAACAGAATTTGGTGAACATACTTTAGGCCGCTGAACAAATGTGCAAACTTTAGAAGGGAAAAGATCCTTTAGAATCTGTGCTGCTCATTAATAAACAGAACCTCATGAGATTGGAAAGCTTCTGCAAGGAAAAGAACAATGTGATGGTTATCCCTGGTTATCAACTTTACTGCATCTAGAATGAACTACAATCCAGAAATGGAGGGAACAAATGATCCAGATCAGGAGGCTGGAAGATTCGGGCTTCTGAACTGGATCTTGACATGTGGATCTTGAGGCATAGTGGTCAGAAAAAGCTTAGGCCCAGGCAAGGTAGTACATGCACTCAATTGTGTGGGGCCCTGATAGGCAGCATATTTTGGTTGAATGGTGCTTGCTCCTGCGACCCAGTAGAGAATTCTACAAGGGACAGAAAAGCAAGCCACCTTTCCAGAGTCAGGTGCCTGACACCACAGAGCCCCCAACTCCATAATTCTGTGACTATAAGTCACGCAGACAATGTCCCAAGCTTCTGGCATTCTGGCAAGATAGCCCAGCCCACTATAAAAGGAGCTGCTTGGCCCCTCCTCCCTCTCTTTAAGCTTTTGCCTTTCTTACTCTCCTCTCTAGCCCTCTTTCTTTCTCTCTCTCCCTTCTCCCCTCTCAACACCTAGTCATGATTAGCCTCTCTCTTTATTTTTCTTTCTTTCTTTCTTTCTTTCTTTCTTTCTTTCTTTCTTTCTTTCTTTCTTTCTTTCTTTTTTTTTGATTTTAAAAAACTCTGTTTACTGGCTTATTTATTTTTAAGTGTACCGGTAATATACAAATTTGTTCTTGTTATAAAATATTCAAACAATATCAGAGTATGTAAAGTCAAAAGCAAACTTTCCACTCCATCCTTTCATCTCCCAGAGGTAATTACTGTTATTAGTTTAGTGTATAGTTTTTCCAGAGTTTTCTTTTTGAATATACATATATTTATAAATATATAATTTTTACTTCAAGTAGCTTCATTTATTCCAAATAAATGGATAAATACTCATGGAAGGAGCTTCAGAGACAAAGTTCAGAGCCGAAATAGAAGGAGAGACCATGCAGAGACTGCCCCACCTGGGGATCCATCCCATAAACATCCACCAAATGCAGACACTATTGCATATGTCAGCAAGATTTTGCTGACAGGACCCTGACATAGCTATCTCTCCTGAGGCTATGCAGTGCCTGGCAAATGCAGAAGTGGATGCTCACAGTCAGCTATTGGATGGAACAAAGGGCCCCCAATGAAGGAGCTAGAGAAAGTACCCAAGGAGCTAAATGGGGCTGCAACCCTATAGGAGGAACAACAATATGAACTAACAAGTACCCCCTGAGCTTGTGTCTCTAGTTGTGTATGTAGCAGAGGATGGCCTAGTCAGCCATCAATGGGAGGAGAGGCGATTGATCCTGTGAAGATTATATGCTCCAATACAGGGGAATGCAAGGGCCAGGAAGTGGAAGTGGGTGGATTGTGGAGCAAGGCGTGGGGGTCGGGGGTGGGGTGGGAGTGTATATGGGATTTTCAGAGAGGAAACTAGGAAAGGGGATAGCATTTGAAACGTAAATGAAGAAAATATCTAATAAAAAATTAACATTTAAAAAAAAAAGCCTCTCTCTTTCTACCTTCTCTCCTTCCCCCTGTCTTTCTATAATAAAGCTCTAAAACCATAGACTGTCTCTGCTCATCAAGGCCTGCTGTGCTTGAACAATGGAATAGGCTTTCCCCTAAGGAGCCATGTCTAACCTCCCTTCAGAAGGCCTTCCTGTGCTCCAGCCACAGACTGGACCAAGGACCCTGTGGGAACCACCCAGAACCCTCTCCCCATGCCCTCTCCTCCCAACTCTAAAAACAAACAGAACAGGAAGCAACAATTACTTTTCCTTAATATCTCTTAATATCAATGGACAGAATTCCCCAATAAAAAGACATAGAATAACAGAAACAGGCTACATAAACAGGACCCAACATTTTGCTGCATACAGAAAACCCANCTCAGGGACAAAGACAGACACTACCTCAGAGTAAAAGGCTGGAAAACAATTTTCCAAGCAAACATTCTAAAGAAACAAGCTGGAATAGCATTTCTAATATGGAATAAAATCGATTTTCAACCCAAAGTTATCAAAAAAAGATAAAGAGGTGCATTTCATATTCATCAAAGGTAAACTGTTACAAGATAAACTTTCAATTTTGAATATCTATGCTCCAAATGCAAGGACATCCACATTCATTAAGGAAACTTTAGTAAAGCTCAAAGCATACATTGCACCTCACACAATATTAGTGGGACACTTCAACTCCCCACTATAATCAATGGATTGATCCTGGAAACAGAAACTAAACAGTGACACACTGAAACTCACAGAAGTTATGAAACAAATCGATTTAACAGATATCTATAGAACATTTTATCCTAAAACAAAAGGATATACCTTCTTCTCAGCACCTCATGGTTTCTTCTACAAAATTAACCATATAATTGGTCACAAAACAGGCCTCAACAGATGCAAAAATATTAAAATTATCCCATGTATCCTATCAGAACACCATAGACTAAGGCTGATCTTCAATAACAGCATATATAATAGAAAGCCAATGTTGATGTGGAAGCTGACCAACAGTCTACTCAACAATAACTTGGTCAAGGAAGAAATAAAGAAAGAAATTAAAGACTCTTTAGAATTTAATGAAAATGAAGACACAACATACCCAGATTTATGGGACACCATGAAAGCAGTTCTAAGAGAAAGCTCTGAGTGCCCCCCAAAAGAAACTGGAGAGAGCATACAATTGCAGGTTGACAGCACAACAAAAAGCTCTTGAACAAAAGGATGCAAATTCAACCAAGAGGAGTAGAGGGCAGGAAATAATCAAACTCAGGGCTGAAATCAACCAAGTAGAAACAAAAACAAGTATACAAAGAATCAACCAAACCAGGAGCTGGTTCTTTGAGAAAAATCAACAAGATAGATAAACCCTTAGCCAGACTAACTAGAGGGTACAGTAACCTAATTAACAAAATCAGAAATGGAAAGGGAGACATAACAACAGAACCTGAGGAAATCCAAAGCATCATCAGATCCTACTACAAAAAGCTATACTCAATGAAACTGAATAAACCTGGATGAAATGGACAATTTTTCTATAAAGATACCAGGTACGAAAGTTAAATTAGGATCAGATTAATGATCTAAACAGCCCCATATTCCCTAAAGAAATAGAAGGAGTAATTAATAGTCTCCCAACCAAAAAAAGCCCAGATGGGTTTAGTGCAGAGTTCTATCAGACCTTCCACAAAGTCGTAATTCCAATTCTCCTCAAACTATTTCACAAATAGATTCAGAAGGTACTCTACTCAATTCATTTTATGAAGCTACAATTGCTCTAATACCTAAACCACACAAAGACCCATCAAAAACATAGAGAATCACACCAATTTCTCTTATGAATATCTATGAAAAAATACTCAATAAATTTCTCACAAATTGAATCCAAGAACACATCAAAACGATCATCCATCATGATCAAGTAGGCTTCATCCCAGGAATGCAGGGATGGTTGAATGTACAAAAATCCATCAAATTAATCCACTATTTAAAAAACAACCTCAAAGACAAAAGAACAACATCATCTCATTAGATGTTGAGAAAGCATTTGACAAAATCCAACACCCATTCATGATAGAAGTCTTAGAAAGATCAGGAATTCAAGGCCCATACCTAAANANAATAAAANCAATNTACAGCAAACCAGTAGCCAACATCAAAGTAAATGGATAGAAGCTGGAAGCAATCCCACTAAAATCAGGGACAAGGCTGCCAACTTTCTTCCTTCCTATTCAATATAATACTTGAAGTCCTAGCCAGAGCAATTTGACAACAAAAGGAGATCAAGGGGATTCAAATTGGAAAGGAAGAATTCAAACTATCATTATTTGCAGATGATATGATAGTATACATAAGTGACCCTAAAAATTCCACCAGAGAACTCCTAAACCTGATAAACAGCTTTAGTGCAGTAGCTGTATATAAAATTAACTCAAACAAATCAGTGGCCTTTCTCTACACNAAGGACAGACGGGATGAGAAAGAAATTAGGGAAACAACACCCTTCACAATAGTCACAAATAATATAAAATCTTGGTGTGACTCTTACTAAGGAATTGAAAGATCTGTATGATAAAATCTTCAAGTCTCTGAAGAAAGAAATCGAAGAAGATCTCAGAAGATGGAAAGATCTCTCATGCCCATCGATTGGCAGGATTAATATAGTAAAAATGGCCATCTTTCCAAAAGCAATCAACAGATTCAATGCAATCCCCATCAAAATCCCAACTCAATTCTTCACCGAGTTAGAAAGAGCAATTTGCAAATTCACCTGGAATAACAAAACAACCTAAGATAGCAAAAACCATTCTCAACAATAAAAGAACCTCTGGTGGAGTCACCATGCCTGACCTTAACCTGTACTACAGAGCAATTGTGATAAAAACTGCATGGTACTGGTACAGGGACACACAGGTAGATAAACTGAATAGAATTGAAGACCCAGAAATGAACCCACACACCTTTGTTCATGTGATCTTTGACAAGAGAGCTAAAACCATCCAGTGGAAAACAAGACAGCATTTTCAACAAATGGTACTGGCACAACTGGCAGTTATCATGTAGAAGAATGAGAATTGATCCATTCTTATCTCCTTGTACAAAGCTCAAGTCTAAGTGGATCAAAGACCTCCACATAAAACCAGAGACACTGAAATTTATAGAGGCGAAAGTGGGGAAAAGCCTTGAAGATATGGGCACAGGGGAGAAATTCCTCAACAGAACACCAATGGCTTGTGCTCTAAAATTGAGAATTGAGAAATGGGAACTCATAAAATTGCAAAGCTTCTGTAAGGCAAAAGGCACTGTCAATAAGACCAAAAGGCCACCAACAGATTAGGAAAGAATGTTTACTAATCCTATATCTGATAGGGGACTAATATCCAATATATACAAAGAACTCGATAAGCTGGACTCCAGAAAATCAAATAACCCTATTAAAAAATGGAGTAGAGAGCTAAACAAAGAATTCTCAACTGAGGAGTACCGAAGGGCTGAGAAGCACTTGAAAAAATGTTCAACATCCTTATCATCAGGGAACTGCAAATCAAAACAACCCTGAGATTCTACTTCACTCCAGTCAGAATGGCTAAGATAAAAANTTCAGGTGACAGTAGATGCTGACAAGGATGTGGAGAAAGAGGAGCACTCCTCCATTGTTGGTGGGATTGCAAGCTGGTAAAACCACTCTGGAAATAAGTTTGGTGGTTCCTCAGAAAATTGAACATAGTACACTGGAAGATCCAAAAATACCTCTGCTGGGTCTGTACCCCGAAAATGTTCCAACTTGCAATAAGGACACATGTTCCACTATGTTCATAGCAGCTTTATTTATACTAGCCAGAAGTTTGAAAGAACATAGATGTCCCTCAACAGAAGAATGGATACAGAAAATGTGGTACATTTACACAATGGAATACTACTCAGCAATTAAAATCAATGAATTTATGAAATTCTTAGGCAAATGGATGAATCTGGAGGATATCATCCTGAGTGAGGCAATCCAGTCAGAAAAGAACACACATGATCTGCACTCACTGATAAGTGGATATTAGCCCAGATATTTAGAATACACAAGATACAATTTGCAAAACACATGAAACTCAAGGAGACAGAAGACCAAAGTGTGGATACCTATTAAAATGGGGAAAAAAACACCCAAAGTTCGGAGCATATCCTAAACGAATGTCCATCCAGAGACTGCTCCACTTGGGGATCCACCCCATAAACAACCACCAAACCCAGTCACTAGGCAAATGCCAACATGAGCCTGCTGACAGGAGCCTGATATAGCTGTCTCCTGGAAGGCTCTGCCAGTGCCCTGCAAATACAGAAGTGGTTGCTTACAATCTTCTATTGGACAGAGCAGAGAGTCCCCAATGAAGGAGCTAGAGAAAAGACCAGGGAGCTGAAGGGGACTGAAGCCCCATAGGAGGAACATCAACATGAACTAACCAGTACCCCCAGAGCTCCTTGGAACTATGCTACCAATCAAAGAAAACACATGGTGAAACTTGTAGCTGTAGTTATATATGTAGCAGAGGATAACCTAGTCAGTCATCAATGGGAGGAGAGGCCCTTTGAAGGTTCTATGCCCCAGTATAGGGGAATGCCAGGACCAGGAAGGGAGTGGGTGTGTTGAGGAGCCAGGGGAGGAGATAGGGGCTTTTCAGAGGGGAAACTAGGAAAGGGGATAACATTTGAATTGTAAATAAAGAAAATATATAATTAAAAATTATTCAGAAAAAAATAGTATAAATGATTCCATTTTGTTATTTAGTTACCAGAAAATTGTATGAATTTCTGCTATTAGGTGTCTTAGTCTTACTGATAATTCTTAAAACAAATCCTATGATCTGTGGATTATATTGTTTTATTTACATGTACATAAATTATTTCATCCTTATTTATATCTAAGCCACTTCAAAAATAATTTGCAATATATTTCAAATCAAATTGTGTGTACAGGTTGTTCAGTAACATTTTCTTCCATTGGCATTTTACTAAAGTTTCAGGTTTTATTTCTGTTATGTAAGGACATTGCAAGAAAGGCTAATGCTTCTTTTCCTGCTTGCACTTACTTGATTATGTAATCGGATTTTCATATCATGGATAGAGTGTCACTGCCAGGAGCCCTCAGCACTATCCAACTGTCTCGGAATGTGCTCAGCTTCTGATGTCATGTGGCTTCTCTGTAAGACAGGAATGCTCAACAGTATGTTTTCCCCTTTAGATTTACATATTGTGAGTTAATGCCTAGATCACAGTGTTGATAAATGATGTGTAGTGACAGGTACTGATATCCCACCTGACAGTAAATGGCTGAAGGGCCACATTTTACCATTGTGGAATGGGTGGCAAGGGTAGCTTTTCCTTTTCTCTGCTGTCTATTCACTTCCTAGACTTAACCCTCTTCTATTTCTTCTGACTTCCTTTCTGTGAAGGTTCAAAAAGTCCTCAGGAGACACTATTGCTAGACATATTTGGGACTTCTTAGACTTCAAAGCTGATTTTTATGCTTAAAAGTTAACCAGTCTCAGCTACTTTGTTATAGCACCAAAAACAGGAAGAAAGTAGGGAAATATTCCCAATTATTTGTATAAAACTTCTCTTTTTTTTTCCCCTTCAAAGATCCATTTTTGTTCTTGACTCTAAAGTCCTTCATTATTCACCAGCTTCTCAGAATTTAAACTTGAGTCACCTTAACATTTAGTAAGAGATATGAACAGGTACATAAATAATTCTGATAGGAATGTAAAAATGGGGCTGCAAGTTAATATAGACTGTTCTTACAGTTAATGACGCTCGAGACTCCAAATAGAATGTTAATATTCTGAAACAAATAGTTCCAAATTCTGCCCTAGTTGAAGCATGGAAGCTGGTTACTATCCCTATCCTGTGCTTCTGCTCTGTGAATGCAGCTGTTGTTTTTTGTTATAGTGCTTTGTCATGTTCAAATCCTGCTCATTATATGGCTTTTATGCAGGCTTCCTACATTTCTTCCAAGGATCCAGAGCCACTTACAGACACTTTTGTTGTAATTTATAGAAGTTCTTTTCGAGAACGGAGATATGTTTCAGATCTTTGTGTCCATCAAATGAATTTAAAATAAGCTTTTTTTTTTCTTTTTTTCTTTTTTTCCTTTCTTTCTTTCTTTCTTTCTTTTTTTTTTTTTTTTTTTTTTTTTTTTTTTTTTTTTTTTTTTCTGCCCCCCTTGAATGGCTGACAATGAATGGCTGGTCAGCTATATAAATTCATCATTTCCAGCCTGAGTTTGAAATAATGAAACAATGAACAATGTGAGATATCAGAAAGAACAGAGAAATATGGTGATAGTGTAGATGTTTTTAGTTTGTGTGTGTGTGTGTGTGTGTGTGTGTACAATAGTACAGTATGCAAATATACCAAAAGGTCTTATTTAGAAAAAAATAAATAAAACCCGGTATCTCATGAGACAATCATGGGTAAGTTCTTCTACACAGCAATTTAGAAATTTTTCTTCTAAATATTGATAATCTTACCTTGGTTGAAATGGTAGGGGTTCTTCAGGGCTGGCTTTATTCTCTGGGTGAATCTTACTCTCAAGATTCTAGTACTGACTTCCTCCCACACAACGGAGTCAGGGTCTGTAGAGCCATCCATAGCTCCTATGATGCTAGTATGTGGGCTCTCACACAGTGGAAAGCCTACCTCCCCAGCTAAGGTGCTCTAACCTGGCTCACTCTTGCCACTCCCTTTCACACCTCCCACTTCCACATACCAAGATATTTTCTCTGATGACAACATCATCTATCATAACTATACATTTGCTTTAATAAATTATACTCATCCTTTATGTCTCAGTTTGAATGGTTCCTTGGGACAAAGACACTTAACAGAAAATGCAGCGACAGGGGAATAAAGCATCAGTTGCTCCCTGGTTGCTGAATGTTCAACATCTTGAAGCCCTTGACCTCTGCTTACTGAGGCTAACTGTTTGTATGTATTCATTTTCCACTGCATAATCCATGTACTGGGATACCTTTTAAATTGTCCTGAAAGGCACATAACAATATGTCACTATTTTCTTCAGGAGCAAACAAGTAGCATATGTGATAGCAATAATGTGAGAATCAAGGAGGAAAGTGCTTCCTAAGCCATCATTACAAGGATGAAACTGATTTTGAAGGTTTGATTTATGGTACCAAGTGATCCATAACAATTGTAATTGTAATTAATTGTTATAAACTTTATGTAAATCTATTGCAATAATAGTGCACTCATGAGGATTAGTTGAGTAGAGAAAAGCCATCACATTATGCTATTCAGATAGCACTAAAAAACGGGCAGATACAATTCCATGAAAGTATTAAGATAAAAATTATTGTAGTCAATGAGCCCATAACCTTTTGGAAAATGTTGCTTGAACATAATATATTTTGGTAAAACCTAAAAACAAATATCTGTGAAATTGTACTGAATAAGGCTTTCTACCTGATTGAGTTAGCAAGAATTACACAGAAAGTTTTAATTTTTTCTTGTTCTTTATTCTAGGTTAACATCAATCTGATTGTGTAGACAATGATACCCTCAAACATTTCCTATTGATTTGTTAAGTGCTGTGATTAAGGTTTGTACCACTGTGCTCACTTTTAAGCTATGCTGGAGACATATCATAAGATTTCATATATGCTAGGAAAGCCCTTCATCAACTGAGCTACATTCTCAATCCTACACAAGACGTAGAGTGAAAATACCAAAGTTTAAATGAAGAGTCTTTTATGAAATTCCACATTTTAATATCTAACACAAAAGAATAATGTGAAAGTGCACAAACATAATGTAGGTTCACCTGTGGCCAGATGCCTATGTTTGTATATAAGAAATAGCCCAGATTTATGACCAGTGATGCTATGTAAATGTGAAATGCTTCTTACCCCCAAAACACAGTTATCATTTGATAATAAATCAGAAATACTTTCTGAATAGTTTTAATCTGAAGCAACATTATATTTCAGATGTGGCTGTTCATAACAATCACTCATCTACTGCATTAGTTAGACTTCCTAAAATTCTGGGTTTTGTTTCTTCTCAGGTAATATGGTAGTTATGATCTTGAATGTTCCCCAAATGTCCACTAAAGTGTAGTTCTAAAGATGGGACTTGAGCAGAGGTAATATCTAATGAAGTGTGAGTCTTAGAGGGAGAAATATAGCTCACTGGGTCCCCAAGTGTGGGAGGGAGGTGGTCAACCATACTCCTTTATTTCTCTCATTCAGTTCTTTGTGCACAAATCATGATGTATCACTGCCTTTCTGTGGTCCTGAAGTCAAAGAAATACAGACCACAAACTGAAGCCTACAGGTGTTTGAGCCAAGATAGACATTTCACTTTATTTCATGTATTATAGAAATGGAAAACTGATCACAACAGTCACTCATTTCTTCACAATCATATTTGTATATGCTTGCTTCAGACATAGTGCTGAATGGTAACAATACAGTTGAAAAGACAGGGCATGGCTTCTGCCCTCATTGACTTTCCATCCCACAGAAACAAATTGAGAACAGCCAGAAAAACAAGTATTTTCGTTCTAGCCTGTTATGTGCTATCAAGAAAGCCAGAAATGGGAGAAGATGAAGCTAGAGATTAAGGTGTTATACATAATACATACATATATATATATATATATATATATATATATATATATATATATAATATTGTACTATGTTATATATAACATTATGTTATATATAATATACAATATTACATTATATGTTATATTATATTAGAATATTGTATTATATATGTATATATACATATACATACACACACACACACACACAAACATATATATAATAAAGTCAGTACCATTAATGGTAAGAAGAAACAATTAGTATGTAGAGTAAAGGATAAGTCTTACTTGCCGAAAGAGATAGACATGGAAACAGAGAGAGAGGGAAAGAAGAAGAAGCATGTAACAATATTCTGCACAGAAATGAAGTGATTTATGCACAAAAGTCTCTGTTAGAGAGATAGAAACATGAAGCAACATGTCAAGGCTGGAGCAATGGGCAGAACTCAAACTACGCTGGGCCTTTTAAGCCACTGAAAAAATTTGAATTTCATTCTAAGTATAGTGAAAAGCTGCTAAAGGACTAAGTCAACTGATGACATGATCTGATTTGCATTTTTAAAGACCATCACTAACTGCTATGTAGATGTCCATGCAAATACAGAAGTCAAGCTAAGAGGCTCTTGCAAGAAATATTTTGGGCAAAACTGGCATAAGTGCCCTGAACAGACTACAAAAGCGATGGGAAATTAATGGGAAAATTCATTTCATAATCTGTCTTAGTTGGGGTTTCTATTCCTACACAAAACATCATGACCAAGAAGCAAGTTGGAGAGGAAAGGATTTACTCAGCTTATACTTTCCACATTGGTGATCATCACCAAAGGAAGTCAGGACTGGAACTCAAGCAGGTCAGGAAGCAGGAGCTGATACAGAGGCCATGGAGGGATGTTCCTTACTGCATTGCTTCCCCTGGCTTGCTCAGCCTGCTTTCTTATAGAACCCAAGACTACCAGCCCAGGGATGGCACCACCCACAATGGGCCCTCCCTCTTTGATCACTAATTGAGAAAATGCCTTAAGGCTGGATCTCATGGAGGCATTTCCTCAAGGGAGGTTCCTTTTTCTGTGATAGCTCCAGCTTGTGTCAAGTTGACACACAAAACCAGCAAGTACATAATCTGTAGGAGAATCACAACCTCCTCATAGGAAGTAAAGGAAGGCGAGCTTCTTCCTAGTTTCAACTGTGTAGATGGTGCTGTCATCATTAGCAGCATGAGTCAGTGCTTCTCAGCTTTCCTAATGTATGACCCTTTATTATAGCTCTTATGCTGTGGTGACCCAGAACCATACAATTATTTTATTGCTACTTCATAGCTGTAATATTGCTACTGTTATGAATTTTAATGAAATATCTGATATGTAGAATGAGGTTAATTACAGAATTAATAGGATGCTCATATAACAGGAGAATAAACATGTCATCAGGTATTCACTGAATAATTAATAATTCAATTAATTTACATGGATGCTTTTACCTACATTTTAATAGAATTTTACCATACATGTTGTAGGTATCATAATTTACTTCTGCATTATACCTACATTTCATAATTTGGGAAATATAGTTTGGAAATAAAATATTTCTAATATACTCCATATATATGTATATGCATATATACATATATTCATTAAAAAAGTAATGATGACGTTAATGCTAATCTTATCATACAGATAAATAATCAATGTTCATTTAATTAACTTTCATCACAGGCATACAATATACTTGACTGAAAAAAAACCTAAAATAGTCATAATAGGCCTGATCATACACTGGATAATAATTTAGTTGTTCAAAAATAGATACTAAAGTTCATGTATGGAACATAACAAACAACAGACTTTAAATTTGAGCTGCATCCCAACATAATTACATTTTCCAGAAATCCTGCATCTGTCTGTAGATCTTAAATCACAATAGGTGTTTTTCCCTACAATTTTAGACTTCTCTTTCTTTTATGACAAGATGGAGGAGAGAAGCAGTTACATCCCTCAGACATCTCACACTAATATTTCAGATAAGTTAATTGTTGCTCCCAAGAACATTTTACACATAGCACCTTAACTCTTTAAATATTCTCTTTGGGGTATTTTTGCTTTTATTACATTTCATGTTGACAAAATCCAGGTTTAGGGAAGAGAAGTAATTTGTGTAGGATCTCATAACTGGCAATCAATAAAACAAGTCTCGGCTAAGATTTCCCACGAGTCCACACAATTAAGAGGCAAGAGGCATTGTATGCTGGCTTCATCTTCATCAAAGGCTGTCCCTATCACCTCCATTTCTTAGAAGAACTGAATTGCAGCTGCTTGTCTCTTCTATGACCATGAAAATAATATTTATGTGTGGTGCTCATCTGCCTTGTGTGAACAATTTATATTGAGTATTTTCTATTTCCCTATAAGGTTAACTTATTTTTTTAATGTTGTTTATGTTGGTGCCAAAATCTCCCAGTGGAATTAATTAACTGATATTTTCTATTGCTTTGCAATATGCAAAGTAATAAATGCCTTCCCAGATTAATGGCTGAAGCAAAACTAAGGTAGTTAATGAGTCTCAAACCCATTTACTGTGAAGAAATTGTGATTATTGTTCTTTTACACTCAACCATATAATTAGAGGAAATATAAGAAAAATTATATTTTGGCTCACCTGAAATTGTTGAAAATAATATTTCTTTGAAGTATTCAGCAAAATATGTTTCAGTTTATGTAACATAAGTATATTTATATCAATGCTTAACTGATTTACAATTTGGAAATATTTATTAATACAGTATAGCATACATTAATAGAATGAATATGTTTGAAAAACAAAGTAAAAGAAACAAAAATGGATCATAATAATGACCTATTAATCACTTATGGAAAAACACTATTTAATATTTCTGGACTCTGGTTAACAGACTATTTCTCTTGTGTAAATTAATGTTATAGAATTCACTGTAGAAGAAAGTCAAATGAGAGGCTTTTTCTTCATCTGAGTAAAATTTTGGCATATATGCAAACTCAGATGGCTTTTCCATGTGTCCAACACCCCAGCTCTAATGTAAAAACTTAGAAAGATATTTGCAAATAAGTTTATTTCATTGCCATTATCATTTAGTATCACCCATAAAGAACCCAAGAGAACAAAGAGCACCATGTCAATGATTTTCAGGATTATCAATTCTCTAGATAAAGCTACAGAATCCATGAATTTCATGTCCTTCTAGTCATGTAAATAGAAATAGGCTTAATGTTATCATGTATATGTATACATATGCAGAAATGAATATGGATACATATATGAATATGCTTTTTTGATCTGCAGCAAAATCAAAGCTTTGTACATTATATAAAGCTAATTTGTTCAAAAATATATCATTGAATATACAAATGTGGCACAATGCATTTCTTTTTTAAAAAAGAATTCCAGACTACAGGTTGTTTATGTAATAATATTCATATAAAAATAAGATAAAATGATTGATGAATGCATTGTCAAATATAATTCCATACAGTGTTGAAAAGCAAGATTCATAAACTTTCCTAATATCATAGTCAAATCTTCATTAACATGATTAACTTAGGCACCTTGTTATTATTTTTAGATATGTTATTACTAGGGGAGACATTGTTCCTATTTTCAGGATGAAGCCATAAGAAGAATGTTTGATCAATACTACATAATTAATTCATTTTGCCTATTATGCCTTCTGGTTTCATTGCTTTTGAGAAGAAGCAGTGATCTTCTGATTCTAATAACCTTATTGAATTATTGATTATTTTCTACTGTTAATTATTATTCTTCATTAACTTTCAGAATATTTTATTCCTTTTTACTCAATTATAAAGTGACTGGCCATGCATCCTCTTTTATTTCCCTTAAAACAAATATGCTTTTCTTATCACACACACACACACACACACACACACACAAAATTGGTTTATCTAAGATGAATCTACTATGTAAGATAAATGAAATTAAGCAAATACATGATTGCAGAAATACAACCCAGAGAAATTATAAATGTAATGACCTCAGCTTTTCTTGCCTGTTCTTTATTTAAGATCACTATAATTTAACTCCAGACTTTAATCTATCATTGCATCATCCAAAAACATGCACTAAATTTTCCAGGTCTCAGTGTAATTTTGAATTATTATTCTGATATGGGTAAATCATCCAATTAGTCATTCTTTGGAGGGATTTTAAAGGAAACCCGTCATTTGGTATTGTTGCTCCTCTATCACCAGCTCTGTTGTTTATTGTTCATTCATCAGAGTCACTTAGCACCAACTGTCTTACTGGGCACTGTGCTACAAGCTTGCAAAAGGCTATCAGATGTCCTCAGAGCTCTGAAAATTATGCAGTGGTACAGAAGATCAATAAATTGACTGCTGAGATAAGCTTCAGTGACTTTGCACACGCATCCTGGGAGCTCGGGGGAGGGGTATTCGAATCAGACTCAGAGTTAGAAACATTCTCTAGGGGGAGAGAAATTCTGCTGGAATTCGTACCTCTAGGGCATGAATGTCTTGTCTGATCTCAATCTGTAGCATTTAACAAAAATGGCATTCCAAGGTGGGGATACTGTAATTCAAAATATTTTAAGTATTTACTTATCTCCTTTAACTAGATTAACTAGACTGAAAAGTCATAATAAGGTGTTGAAGACATAGCCATGCTGAATCAAGGGCACATTTTACCTTAAGAAAATACTACATCTTATTCTCAATGGCATTTTCAATGTGATGTATTGAATCTATTGTTCTTCAGAATATTTCCTAACCAGTGCTTCTTCTGGGACAGCAAAGCCAGCCTTGGTCAGTTGTCTCCAACTACAAAGGCTCCTGCATCACTTATCTGGCCATCAATTTAGCTATGGGCTTGGATGATGTCTTGAGTTTTCTGACTCACTTGAAATCCCAAGAATGGCTGAAACTTGCTGTTAATATATTTCACATGTAGAACGTTAAATAGTCTAAAATCTCTTCTAAAGAGACTTCTTATGTTCCTAAATTTCTCATTACTTTCCTTTCAGCTTAACACCAAAGTTGAGCTGTGAAGTGCTGAACATACTCAATTTAATTTGTGTTTGTCCTGCTTAAAGTGTTTTAAGAGAATTGTATGTGCACAAACATATGAACACTGTTATTTCTAACATACATTATTTAGTTTAAATATTCTGAGACTTGCTTACAAAAGTAATTTGCTTACAAAAGAAATTTTAGTATGTATTTCTTACATGTTGTTATATGAATTTTATTTGGGAAATTGTAATTATTTTCCTATTAAAAATGTCATTAAATGCTTTATTTCAAAGAGTAAAGTTGCAAATTAAAATTCAGCTTGTGATTGCCTGGTAGGATTATTTATGGAGAAGAAAAGCACACTATGTGGCTGGCAGTTCTGACAGCTTATCTACTGAGGGTGAGATCTGCATCACAATGCTA
This sequence comes from Mus pahari, assembly GCF_900095145.1. Classification (NCBI taxonomy): domain Eukaryota; kingdom Metazoa; phylum Chordata; class Mammalia; order Rodentia; family Muridae; genus Mus; species Mus pahari. Next base: position 9,108,400 of record NC_034593.1, on the reverse strand, counting down.
CAGAACTTCTGCACAGGCTCAAAGGCTAAGCTATCCTCATTGGGCTCTATTTAAGAGTGGCAAGGCAGGGAAGCCACAGTTTTTAGAGCAGAGGGTGACAGGTGGTAGCAGCATTGTAGGCATGGTACCTTAGTTCCTAGAAGTCAAGGAACAGAAAGCATTGATCCACAGACCATGCTGGTCTGTGCTGCCTTGTTCAGTGATGACCCAGAGTACATGGTGGGACGTGAAAGGGTTCATTGTCGCCACTATGTCATTTTCTCTAGGGTCTTGAGCATCCAAGAAGTTTGGTTCTTGAAGGGAATCATGAAAGCCCTGCCAAAGTTACTAAAGGACAGTCTGGTCACTGAGCAGAGAAAACAAAACAAAGCATGTAGTATTAATAGGAAGTTCAAAATGATGTGGTATACTATTTCCTTGTGAATATTACTTTTGAATGGTAAATCCTGAAAATACATTTTTATATATGTAACCGACCAAAGATTTTTCTAAAAAAATTGGTGTAATGAGGAGAAGGGAGGTCTAGATTTTATGTTTTTTAAAATATTTTATTACATTTTATTACTGCCATCTGCCCTGTGTATTCATTACATCTTTAAGAGGAATATATATGTACATACACTTACACACACCCATATACACTCACAAAATCATATGCCCACACTCACATACATATACATTTGTATATTACACTGTTTAAAGATCTTATACAGTTTTGGATTTTATGTGTGTATTTTGAGTACAAATTAATGTGGGTAGCATAGTCTAGAAATCACATCTTACCCAAGCCTTCTCCTAATTAGAAAAATAATAAATTAGATGCTTCATGAACTTAAAGTTAACAAGGAGACAACAAAATGTAGTACTAGAATGAAGGGAATGAGTTACAGACAAAAAAAAAAAAATGAGGATGTAAGTTGTTAAAGACATAAGGTAAGAAACAGACAAAATTTAAAATGAATGATGCTGGCTGTATATATCTCCTCAGGGACACTTGTCATGTAAGTCCTTGGCATTGTTCAGGACAATAAATTTTAAGGTACAAAGGTTTATATATATAAGCAGAAAAAAATGTAGTTTTGTGGCAAGGACTGTTCCAATAAATGTTTATTACTCAAATGTTAATGCCAGTTTTTATGTTTTTGTGTGTCAAGAATTAAAGACATGACATTTACTCACATGTTACTGCTTTCCAGACAGGTTTAAAACACACATCATATTTTCCTTGTGGATTGGACCTGTCTGAATTAGGATTCAAATGAATCAGTACTTTGGATTCTGTGGTCATGGACTGATAAAATAAAAACTGCTAGAATAATAAAATAAAGCACAACACAAAAAGACAAACCAAAATATACACCAGACCCTGGCAGTTTCTTCTGTGCTAAAGATATTCTTAAACCGTCATTTTCATTTCCCTGCTCCCTGGGGACCACACATAAACATTAATGGGATGACTATTTTAGTAGCTCCAGTACAAGAGGTGGGATATAAAATCTAATAAAAATGCCTAAAATAATTCTTATCACTTAGGTGCACCAGGCCAGTACTCAACCACTGAGCTCTGTTCCCAAACCCAATCCACATATGTAAATGCTACAAAATCACTGTGGTAAAATAAGATTCAATTACTTCTTCCTAATCTTCAAATTAGTGTCTCGTATTTTCCAAATATTTAGAAAAATAAAGTTTTGGGGATAAATATCTGAGTAATCCAGATAAATTATATGTTAATATGTTTTACTCATTTAATGTTTATAAATTTTGTAGAAAATAAAAGCTTTCCATCCATCTGCATAAGTCCATCCAAATATCACAAATCAAGTTAGATAATGAAGCAGAGATGTTTTAACTATCAATGTTACGTATAATATTGCAAATTCTGTATGCATTACTGATCAGTTTTCATTATTCAAGCTGGATTGCATGTGGCCTAATTATCTTATTTTATCTTTCCCACCCAAGAGAAACAACTGTTCTATTACCTAATTTAACATATTCTGTAAGTAACTAGCCTGCAGTATTAGGCACAGGTTGCAGCAATTGATAATAACAGACCAGAGTCCCAACAAAGAAATTAGCTAGTGATAAAACAAATCACAATGCTAATGATGTAGAAATAGAACAGAGAACATCAATAATGATTTTTATTAAATCTTATTGAGCATTTTCTTTATTCAACTCCCAATAATATTAATATAAAATTCATACTTTATTCATCAAAGAATTATTTTTATAATAACAAGATAAAATGTGAGCAGTCATATTGCAGATGACTTTTAAATAACTTCCCACATACATATCAGGTTTGAGCATTCAAATACATCCTCAGGTCAAAATCCAATGACTGGAGAATACATAAAACTCATCTTGAAGCATTTTACTGTGTGTGTGGTGTGGTGGAGGAGAGAGTACATGGCCATGCACAGAACTTTGATCACTGAGACCAAAATGGGTCTTTAAATCCCCAAGAGTGGGAGTGACTGATGACTGTGAGCCACCTGATGTTGGTGCTGGGAACTGAACTCTGGTTTTTTGCAAGAGTGGTAGGTGTGTTCAGTAGCCGAACCACCTTTCTAGCATGTGGAGGTTTTTATTTTTAATGACAGTGTTGTTTCAATGAAGTTGTGTTGGTGGAGTGTTTGGTAGTGGTACACTAGACCCTGAGCCGAAAACTAGCTCTAAACAAACAAACTAACAAACAAAAAAACTCAAGCAAATACTCTCTTTAAAACAACAAATGTAGGGTTTATAAACTTTTTTGACATATTTTTCATACATACACACACACACATACACACAAACACTCTCACACAATTTCATTTTGAGGATAAAAGACTGTACTTACTTCAAATACAGAAAATCAATTTAAAATGAGGATATTTTACATGGGATCTGATGAATATTTTAAAAATAATTAAATTTTAAGATTTACTGTAGGTTTTGTATGCTGTGTAATATTTTTAAGACAATTTTTATTAGATATTTTCTTCATTTACATTTCAAATGCTATCCAGAAAGTCCTGTATACACTCCCCCCACGCTCCCGCCCCTCACCCCCGCCCTGCTAGCCAACCCACTCACTCCTGCTTCCTGTCCCTGGCATTCCCCTTTACTGGGGCATATGATCTTTGCAAGACAAAGGGCCTCTCCTCCCAATGTGTAATATTAACCCATGTGTTATTGAAATGCTGATTTCTCTGCCCTCATATGCTGTTTCAGTACAGACACAGCATTGTAATGCTTATAGCAAGAATCCCCCGATCAGGTATGTGTAAACATTCTTACCATTCATTCTCTGCCTTGTCAATAATGATGATCACCTCACTGGCTGGACAGAAGAAAGGATGGGAAGTCCATTAGCTAGAGAAAGGGAGTGAGAGAGTTTCAAATCTGCTAGGAGGATGAAAGAATGGATCTGGAGAGTGATCATGGAAACACACCTGAAGCCCAAAGATCCAGATCGATAATAATATGCAAGTATCATAGCATGGGGCTGGGGGTAACCAGATTAACATAGGAGGTTAAGGTGCATCATTTAACTGTTCAGCTATTGACATGCAGTTTAAAATAAACCTTGGTTTCCCTATGTGGTTATTGAGGACAAACATAAGGTAAAGAAATACAACCTCTAGATTACTTCACTGCTTATATTTGTATTAAAGATAATTTAGTATCAAAACACCTGTTTATTATTTTCAAAATACTATGTTTTTCACTCACGAGATTAGATATTTCTCTAATGAGAGTAACTTGGAAAGAGAAACTTGGTAATTCCTTTTTCTCAAAACAACTTTGAGTAGCTTTGAAATGTTGTGGGGTTTTTTTGTAACTTGTTTTATTTGAAATCGGTATGTAAATAAGGAACACTGGCTTATTTCTTACTAGTATTGAAATCTTTCCATCAGGTATCTGCAGCTTCTCATAGATTTTTTTTTGAAAAAAAAAAACAATTCTTTATGATAATAAAACAATATTTAAATCATGCAAAGAACCTTAGAGAAATACTGAGGAGTCCTAATTTTATGGGATGATTCCCGTCTGCACAATGATAAGAGTCACTTTATCTAGCTTGTGCCTCTGGGCCATCAGTAGCAACCCCGGCAGTTATTACAAAATTCTCATTTCCTGAATGATGACTAAAACAATTTACTAGAATCAGGATGATGTAACTAAATTTACAACTTCATAAACATTTTTTTTCTTGGCTGAAGTCCCAGATTTATTGTGTAGTGGTTATTTTACCAATTATTACATGTTTTGTTGATGTTGTTCTTGTTGTTGTTTTTGTTGTTTGTTTGATTGGTTTTGTTTGTCTTTAACCAGAAGTAGAAAAACCACACTGATCTAGAAAACACAGTAGAGTTTTGATTTTTCAAATATTGGGAACCATTTTAAAAATAAAAAGTGCAGAAAATAAATGATAACACTACCATGTTCAACAGGATAAAATGGAGTATCTTATGTTAAAAATAATACATGAGATGCAATATAAAATAATAAAATTTCAATTTATTTAGCAGAAAATACTGTGTGATGGATAGAAAACATGAGTTATACTAAGTGTACAGGGATAGAGTTAACACAGAAAAGCAGACTGCCCAGTTTGGTACCCCGGGTTTTCTACCATATAGCTGTGGTCTTAATTCTGTATGCCTCAGTTTCCTTGTTAGTTATTCATAAACCAAGGGTTCCATAATACAAGCAGTGTGCTTAGTGTACTGTTGGGAAGTATATAAATACTAATGTTTTATTACATTATTATTATTACATAGCCCACAGATGCTCCCCTTGGGATGATTTCCTATTCCACTTCTTTCCTTTTCTACAATATTTAATATATTTCTCTGCCATTATGATTGAGTACAAACATTTATGCACAGTCATATCAAATCATAACATATCGTGGTGTCAGCCAACAAGCCACTTCCTGAATTTCATGGAGCTCATCGCCATTCATCAGTGTATAATTTTGAATCAAGGTACAGACAGTTAGTGGATTAACCCAGCAACCATCATCAAACATGGAACAGAGAGTTGCTTATTGCTTAGAGTGGGGAAATGATGCATGTTAATCATTGACATTGTAATCTAATCACCAAATGATAAAAAACACAAGGGAAGGAGGAAAAATGGAAGGGCTGGATGTAATTACATTACTATTCAGCAGCTTGGGGGAGAAGACAGGCAAGTTGCTGTAGTCATTTATACAACCAAACACTCAACAGAACATTCTAGGACCTTGTCCAAGTTGTGACTGGAAAGCTAGTAGCTTTGCCTTTCAAATCAAGGACAGTTGTTACAGAATTAACTCAGTGGCATTTGGAGCTCTAACTGGGACTCTAATTTCTCTGAGCTTAAGGTAACAGCCACTCTGAAACATAAGTATTATGGTGATCATATGCAAGACATAGGTCAGTAAGTCAGACAAATTTTCAAGTTTCTGCTCTGCTATTCAATAAATGACCTGAGTGAATGACCCATTTTTTTTTTTTTACATTCCATTATATAAAAAACAGGAATCATAAGACTGTCACCTTTTAGAGATTTTCTACATATAGCAAGTGATAACATGAACATACCTGGCATTTGGAAATTAGAGCTATGTTTACATTGGGAATCATGAAATGCTTAAAAATAAGGAAGAAAGCAAGAATCAAATGCTGTACAAAACTGCACTGTTACTCTGGAGATATGGATAAATAATGTGGGTACATAAACTAGCTATTGTGATCACTATGGATTTACAGAAACAGTAAAATGAACAATTAACACATATCAGCTTCTCATCCAAGAATAAATGTCAAATGTAATATGAAATACCAAATTTCAAACTTTCATTGGCTCATGGCCTTTCAGTATATTCTGTTACTGAATAAAGCAAAATACAGTGTGTATGGTCTTTCTGCAATGTTCTACACTGGTAAAGGGAATAATGCACAAGAGTGGGTGACACTTGGACTACTGAGTAAGTGCTTGCAAAAATACATTTTATAGCAAGTAGCTTTCTTATTTTTTACTGGAGGCCAGGGAAGGGTTATATTTTTATTAGATATTTTCTTTATTTACATTTCAAATGCTATCTTGAGAGTTCCCTATACCCTCCCCACGCCCTTGCTCCCCTACCCACCCACTTCTACTTCTTGGCTCTGGCATTCCCCTGTACTGGGGCATATATAGTTTGCAAGACCAAGGAGCCTCTCTTACCAATAATGGCTGAATAGGCCAACTTCTGCTACATATGCAGCTAGAGACACGAGCTCTGGGGGGTACTAGTTAGTTCATATTGTTGTTCCACCTATAGGGTTGCAGACCCCTTCAGCTCCTTGGGTACTTTCTCTAGCTCCTCCACTGGGGACCCTGTGTTCCATCCAATAGCTGACTGTGAGCATCTGCCTCTGTGTTTGCCAGGCACTGGCATAGCCTCACAAGAGACTGCAATATCAGGATCCCTTCAGCAACATCTTGCTGGCATGTGCAATAGTGTCTGGGTTTGGTGGCTGATGATGGGATGGATCCTCAGCTGGGGATAGTCTCTGGATAGTTTATCCTTTCATTTTAGCTTCAAACTTTGTCTCTGAAACTTCTTTCATGGGTATTTTGTACCCTATTCTAAGGAGGAATGAAGTATCTACACATTGATCTTCCTTCTTCTTGGTTTTCTTGTGTTTTGCAAATTGTATCTTGGGTATTCTAAGTTTCTGGACTAATATCCACTTGTATCAGTGAGTATATATCATGTGAATTCTTTTGTGATTGGGTTACCTCACTAAGGATGATATCCTCCAGATACATCCATTTGCCCAAGAATTTCATAAATTCATTGTTTTTAATAGCTGAGTAGTACTCCATTGTGTAAATGTACCACAGTTTCTGTATCCATTCCTCTATTGAGGGACATCTGGGTTCTTTCCAGCTTTTGGCTATTATAAATAAGGCTGCTATGAACATAGTGAAGCATGTGTCCTTATGACCAGTTGAAACATCTTCTGGGTATATGCCCAGGAGAGGTATTGCTGGATCTTCTGGTAGTAGTATGTTCAATTTTCTGAGGAGCTGCCAGACTGATTTCCAAAGTGCTACAGCGACAGACAGGTAGATCAATGGAATAGAATTGAAGACCCAGAAATGATCCCACACACCTATGGTCACTTGATCTTTGACAAGAGAGCTAAAACCATCCAGTGGAAAAATGACAGCATCTTCAACAAATGGTGCTGGCACAACTGGCGGTTATCACGTAGAAGAATGAGAATTGATCCACTCTTATCTCCTTGTATAAAGCTCAAGTCTAAGTGGATCAAAGACCTCCATATAAAACCAGAGACACTGAAACTTGTAGAGGAGCAAGTGGGGAAAAGCCTTGAAGGGCACAGGGAAAAAATTCCTAAACAGAACAGCAATGGCTTGTGCTTTAAAATCAAGAATTGACAAATGGGACCTCATAAAATTGCAATGCTTCTGTTAGGCAAAAGACACTGTCAACAAGACAAAAAGGCCACCAACAGATTGGGAAAGGATTTTTACCAATCCTAAATCTGATAGAGGACTAATATCCAATATATACAAAGATCTCAAGAAGCTGGACTCCAGAAATTCAAATAACCCCATTAAAAAATGGGGTACAGAACTAAACAAAGAATTCTCAACAGAGGAATAGCGAATGGCTGAGAAACACCTGAAAAAAAATGTTCAACATCCTTAATCATCAGGGAAATGCAAATCAAAACAACCTTGAGATTCCATTTCACACCAGTCAGAATGGCTAAGATAAAAAATTCAGGCGACAGCAGATTCTGGCGATGATGTGGAGAACGAGGAACACTCTTCCATTGCTGGTGGGATTGCAAGCTTGTACAACTTTTATAACTTTGGAAATGTTATTTTGTAAAGGAACCTTTAACGGAAGATGAGAAATAGAAGATGCTGGGCTAGTACCACTGGGTGCCACAATGATGTAACAATGAGTTCGGTTGTGAGGGCATGGATGATGCTAGGTGAAACCACAACTGCTTAGCACTCACAACAGGTTCAGTCCTCACAACAAAAGAAAAGTTAAAATGCAATTTGGAGAAATCTAAATATATTTGTGTGAAAATATAAAGTCCAGTGTGAAGTGCTACCATTTCTACTCTGAATGGTAATGCTAATATTTTAGAAGTTCACAGATAGAGTCATGATTAATTTTGGTATTGTGTGCTATAATTTCAAAGTTTATTATTAAAAGTTAAAAATATTTTTAATATTAAATATAGGGTCTTAAATTGTGCAATGCATTAATGCAAAGAAATTATAAAAAACTTAAATCATTTGAAATGTGATTAAGAAAACACACAGGAATACATAAAAACTAGTGAAGACTTATTGTTTGTACAATTCTAAGGCTGCAATAAATGAGATTTAATTTAAAAAATCAGAATATCTACCTTGACAAATATAGCTCCTTTCCAGTATTACTGACTTTAGAGATATACTCACTCTAAGTTGATAACCACATATCATATTGAATAATTGGCTTTGTTTAGGTGTGTTTCACATATAAGAAGTGTAGCTACATGAATCTATACAATAACTATACTTGTTGACAACAAACGAAGAGTAAGAGACGGTGACAGATTCTAAGTAACAATATTACCATCCAGAAAATGACAGCTGTCATTCATTTGTAATCATTTTCCTAGAATGTATACATGTATAATGGATGTGGAGAACAAAAGGAACACTACCATAATGCTAACCCTATTCCACAGTGCTAATTCCACTCCACAATGCTAACCCCACTCCACAGTGCTAACTGGAATCCACAATGCTAGCTCCACTCCACAATGCTAACCCCACTCCACAGTGCTAACTGGAATCCACAATGCTAGCTCCACTCCACAATGCTAACCCTACTCCACAATGCTAACCCCTCTCCACAGTGCTAACTCCACTCCACAATGCTAACCCCACTCCATAATGCTAGCTCCACTCCACATTGCTAGCTCCACTCCACAATGCTAATACTACTCCACAGTGCTAACCCCACTCCACAGTGCTAACTCCACTCCACAGTGCTAACCCCACTCCACAATGCTAACTCCACTCCACAATGCTAGCTCCACTCCACAAGGCTAACTTCACTCCACAATGCTAGCTCCACTCCACAGTGCTAACTCCACTCCACAATGCTAGCTCCACTCCACAAGGCTAACTGCAGTACACAATGCTAGCTCCACTCCACAAGGCTAACTGCAGTACACAATGTTAATTCCTCCCTGTCATGTTTTTCTGCAGATAGTGACTTAAATGACCTGAGAAACATCCCACAGGTAGATTTTAACCAACTAGTTAAGAACATGTTCAGTCTGAGTCTTTCAATATGTTCATTAAAGCTTCCCAAACACCTGCCAATTTACTATGTATGTACCATACCGTATGAACAAAACTATGTATGTATCAGTAAAGTTCTTTCTGGACTATACAATAAAAGATATAAAGTCAATTATATTTTGAGAGGAAAGTGCAATTCCTGATAACATTTCTAACATTTGATGTTTTTAACTACAAAGAAAACCCTGTACTTGAATTAGTATTTAGTAAGTACAATGAAAAGTCATTTAACACTCTTAAATTTGCTTTCTGGTGGTCATAGCAATTTTAATGCAAAACTTGCTATCACTGGTTTCTCAATCAAACATTCTTAAGAAAAGAGCTACATGCAAGGAGCCAATCATCAGCTCTACTTAAAGAGTATCATGGGATTCATGTGAAACACAGCATAAAGAAATGTGAATTGTTACCCAGAGAACTGCAGTTTTGATCTGTACTTGACAGCGGGGAACGTGAATCTGAAACTTAAAATCTTCCATCCTACTAAGACAGTGATAAATTAGATGTTTTGATAAACTCTTCAAATAGCAAACTGGATTTTATTAGTAGGATTTTGCTTCCCACAGTCCCACTGGTACTAAAGAATAGCTGTCTCAAAATAATTACACGTATAGTATACATAGGTATGAAGTATAATGTTTTGACACACACTGTGAATCATTTGCCATAATCAAGCTAATTGACATATAATATACTTCAGAGTTACCATTTTAGGGGCTAAGAGTGTTTACGTTCCAATGTCTTTGCAATTTCAGTATAACAGCATGCTCTGTTACCTGTATGTCTACCATGCTACACATTAGCTATCCAGATCTCACTACCCCTGCAGAATAGAAGTGTGTGCCCTTGATCCTAACTCTTTAGTACTTGGAAGCCAACCATGCTATTGGATAACAATAAATGAGACTATCGGGTATTTATTATCTGTGCTTGTCTTATTCTGCTTAATATAATGTCCTCTGTATGTGTGTGTGTGTGTGTGTGTGTGTGTGTGTGTGTGCGCGTGTGTACTTATTCTTTCATTCACTTCTCCTATACTGATTTTGTCCATTACTGGATACTTACATTGCTTACATATCTTTGTTATTCTTGATAATGCTTTAATAGAAATGAAAGTGTGCATGCATATTCAACACACTTACTTCCTTTGGAATATACAAGTGGAATTACTGGATGATAATATATACTTCCATGAAAGATTGTTGGATATTGTGATAGTACTATTTTTAATATTTCAGTCTTTCCCATTTTGCTTTCTACAGTGGCTATACCATATATTTCATTGATGTGGACAAATATTCTTTTGTATTTATATTTTCACTAGCATTTGCTACCTCTGGAATTGAGATTATAATTTAATTAAAACATTTCTCCCTCTCTTTCCAACCCTCCAACCCTTCCATATACCTCTCTCCACTTGCCTTCAAATCCATAGTATCTTTTTCTTTCTTTCTTTCTTTCTTTCTTTCTTTCTTTCTTTCTTTCTTTCTTTCTTTCTTTTTTTTTTTTTTTTTTTTTTTTTTTTGTGATCAAAACCCTATGAGGTATCATTGTGGTTTAATTCTACAGTGATTAGCACCATTAAGGATTTCTTCATATAGTTGTTAGATTTTCTAGCTCTTCCAAGAGAAACTCACCCTCCCCCCACTGATAATAGTTTTCTCTCTTGCCTTCCTCAACATACTTGATCCCTCCTGTTCCCCCCACCCCCTTACCCATCCAGTTCTTCTCTCCATCCACCCTAAATATCTATTTTATTTCCCCTTCTATGTGTCTCAAAGTGATTTAACTATTTTCTAATAAGAAAAGTGTTCTCTTAACCTGGACAGCTGAATAAATGACTGAATGTCCAAAAAGTCACATGAAGTGTCCCTCTTTACGTACCATGAAGGAGAGCAGGACACCCTCAATGGGAAGCCTTTCCACACAAGGAAGGTTTTCTCATTATGATCGTCTCCCCCAGTGTTCTTGAAGTTACATAACCTCCAGCTTCCTTGATGGTTTTCCTCATTTTGAGTCACTAACTTCAGTATTACTCATGATTAAATACAATGCCACAGAACTTTCCTTCCTACAAGCCCTTATTTCCACATATTTCCATTTAACTTAGGCTACTACAAATCTTCTGCCATATAATTCTAAAGATCATATTCCTTCCCCCCAAAAAATGCATTTATTCTACCTCCTAACACCTTCAACTCCTCACCTAAAAAACTGAATTCATATTATTCTTTATTCTCTAATTAAATTAACTTTTTCCATTAATTCAGTCCTTAATCATATGCTTTCACTAAACTGTTTTTTCAGGATCTCATGTACACAGACTTGATGAAATAATTACATTTTCTAAAACGAAAAGTGCTCTCTTAATGTGAACAGCTTCTGATGGGATGGGTAGAGAATACTTGCTCAGCTATTCATATGAGGTTGCCCTTATTTAAGTACTATGGGGGAGGTAGGGACAGTATTTCAGAGGACACACACACATCTCAACACAGTACCATGTAGAGCTCAAATTCCTTGAAAGCCTAAACCAATCTGTACCCAGAGGATGTCCGACACTGCTTAATAAAGTTGTTGCTCATTACTGAATTGTATCCACCAAAAGTTGTATGCTGAAGTTATAATCACAAGTACTTCAAAATATGATTGCATTTAGACATAAGCCTTCAAAGGAGTCTCATGGACAGGCTCTCATCCCAAATGCCAACTCTCAGAAGAGATTGACATCTCTTTTGAACCTAGAAAAAAAAAATAGACTTAGGACATGAGGAAGCTTCAGTCATCTGCAGACACTGAGGAGCCTCAGAACACCGAAACCTACCAGTGTTCCTTCTAATCAGCCCAGAAGGTCAGTCTGTGTATTATATCCCTGTTGTTGCTGTGAAACCAGGGAAAGGTGGCATTACTGGGTATTTACTCAGTGAACTGATGAAAACTAATAATTTCCTGATTCTTAATGCTTCTCAGACAAGGTTTTAAAAGTCAGAATCCCAGAGACAGATACTCAAGTTAGGGGATTCTGTTCATTTTCCTTATTTCTCTAGAAAACTACTCCTTTAGTGAGTCTTCACTCCATACCCCAAGACCTGTCACCTTCATTCTGTCAAGGTACTTATTCCTGCAGATTAGGTACTTCATTGAAAGTGAAGAATCATTGAAACATCGAGGAGTAAGAGTGGATTAAGTAATATTTGAAAGATAAAATAGTTTGGGCTTACTTTCTCATTCAAACCAGAACCAATCACAGATTCAGTAAAGAGAAAATGACTTCAAGCAGTAGATGTCCATCCTCAACCTGACTGGTTTATTTTATACTACATCTTTAAGGACAGAAGCTCTAAGAGGGGCAGGTTCTGGAGGCCAAACTTGTGTCACATTAGCCGGCCTAACCCAAGGCAGCAAATATTCTCAAATTTTATTTTGTAAACATTAGCGCTGCTAATGAATTTGAAGACATTTGGAAGTATCAACAGGTGTTTTATTAGGCATAAAACATAGTAGTCAGTGTAAATGAAATAGAAGTTTTTATAAGTAATCCAATCCTAGTTAACCTCCCATACAGAATGAGATCAGAGAGACTAGTGTGTCAGAACTAAAGGCTGTTGGCATCATAAGGTCCTTAAGCTTTCAACCTCCTAGTTTGGAGCTCTCTCCTAGCAGACAGTGGCTCACTCCCTCTGAACCTCCAGCCTATCTTATATAAAACATGGATAACAACAATAAACTTTCCAGGACTACTCTGAAGAAATTTCAGCAAACACATTGTGTGGGCTCTGCCCATACTAAGAATTCAAATAAAAACTATGTGTCATTTTACAACTATTTTTTAGTTTTATTAAAGTCTTTGATTACTGAAATTATATTTTAAGAATTTTTTAGCTTTAAAATGATTATATTAATACTCACATTGGCTTTGTAAAGAAACTGGAGGCAGCAGGAAAACATAGCATGCACAGAAAAGATATATTTAGGAACTTGACAAACTTTGTACACAACGTATCACACTAGGGTTCAGAGAGAAATGGTAAGGTGAGTGATTTTGTAAACTACAAACAAACTGCAAGCAAGTTGTCCACACAGCAGAATGACATGGCTTAGGTGAAACTGATGTTGACTGGGAGTGGACAATAGCATACTGGCAACCGTGGCAGACATTAGAAATACTATGCCATAATAATGCACATTTCCATGCACTCCTGCATTCACCATGGACAGAGTAAGTCACATTCGTGGTGTCTGTAAGGAGTGAAAAGGCTCATTCTCTTCTGTGTTTATCTCAAAATAATCTCAGGAGATTGTTTACTGATTTTGAATCACCAAACCTTCCAGGCACTTTAATCCTAAGACAAAACAAAATGTTTAGTAGGGTTTCCACATGCATTGTGACCAAACTCACTAGGATGGCTTTGAACTCACAGGAATTGGTCTGCCTCTGTCTCCTGAGTACTAGTGTTAAAGGCATATCCCATCACACCTAGACTAATTAAACGTTTGTTTTGGGGACAACTCTGTGGTGTTTAGAATGAGAATGTGTATTTGGACAGTAGATTCAAGTTGCTGGAACTGCTTTTTTCTCTACTTTCTTCCTCTATACAGAATATTATTGACTACATTGTGGTTCATTAGAAATAATCAAATTATAAAAAATGGGGTTCATCTGTGATTATTGATTTTAATTTTAGGTGACACATCAAATTCTAATTAAAACAACAACAATTAAAATAAAACAAACAAAACCAAAAATCAGTGTAGAGGACTGGCCTGTGAGCCTAGTGTCTGGAAGAATAAAGAGGATAGCCAAGACCCTGTCCAGTCTGGATTCTGTCATGAATACAGGACATGATTGTGTCTTAGCATCCCCTACCCAACACACACACACACACACACACACACACACACACACACACACACACACTATTTACATAGCAAATTACTATAGTTAAAGTATAGATATGTTTACTGAATGCAAATATTATAGCAAATTCTCTCACATAGTGTTTTCTTGAAGATAGTGCATCAGTGACTAAGACTGCCTTGTTGAATGAATGGAAAATGAATTAGTAAGCAATAGACTAACATACAAGATGAATAACACAAAGCACAAGGCTGAGGCTCATGTATGTGGTTCTCCAGTAGCTTATGCCTATATTCATCCTGAATGCATGTAAAATTGTTGCTGAAAATATTTTGCTGTATTACATATTTACACAGAATTATGGCATTACATAGAACTTAAATACTTTCTAAGACAAAGAACCAGACACAAGCAATTGTTATAGAATACAATAAAATAAATTATGTTTTAAAATTGTGGAGGATATTGTACAAAAACATACACTATGTAAAACTATTCCCTACACATTGCATTCAGCTTCTCAATTCCTTGCACCAAAGTAACAAGCAACAGTTCATCAATTAGTAGCCAAGTGTTTACTCTGAGCATAAACACTATGGTGAAGAAAAGTCCTCCTGAGCTCACAAGGAAGCCACAGGGTAGTGTTTTGAAGATTCCCTTAATATTAGTGTAGAATAATCTCCTAGTACAATTACCATTTATTGGAGTATTTTTATGGAATTTTATAATGATTAACCCCACAGATAGAAAAGAAAACCACACCAAATGTTTGTCAAGGATTTAGACAACAAGGCACTGTCCTGAGGCAGCAAAGAAACTCAAGCCACCTGAGTGAGGAATGGAAAATGCTGTAAGCTTAAGTCTCATGTCCATCTGTTCTGTTTCACAGCATTTGTTGTGTTGCTGAAAATGTCTAATTCACAACTAATCAACCACTGAACCCCATGCTCTTCTTAACCAGCTTTCACTACATACTTGAGGAATACTGCGCCTGTACATTAGACACTACTCAAAAAGAAGTACTTATTCTAAAAAAGCTATTATTAAGACATTGTGGTATCAATTTAATCTAGAGCTTAAAGAGAGGTTGAACAATTCTTTACCAAAATGTTTATAGGCTACATAGAGGTTTCAATGCTAACCAGAGCTGGAATACAAAATGCCATCTCATAAAATAGAAAAGAGGTTCAAATGTCAGGCCTGGAATTATCAGACAAAATATGACTCAATAGCATAAACCCTGCTGGCTTGGTGCTGAAATCATCCTGAATATATGTAAAATTTCTTCTGAAAATATTTTTCTGTATTACATATTTACACAGTACTATGGCATTATATAGAACTTAAATAATGTCTAAGACCAATGAACCAGACTTTCTAACAGGGCCAAATAATAAAGCAAAATCTTTCTTGAACACTTGCTGGGCTCTAGGCCTATGTGTGAATGCATGAGCAAATGTGTGAATTCAGATAAATTAAAAGTGCACATCAAGAGCTGGAGGGATTGTTCAGCAGTTAAGAAAACTTAACTCTTTTGTGGAAAAATAACCTCAGGTTTCAGTTCCCAACATCCACATGGTGGCTTATAAGCCTTTATAACAACATAGTTCCAGGACTCCAAGGCCTCTCTGCCTCTGTGTGCTCCTACACACAGATGGCACACACACATACACTCAGGCACACATATGTACACATAAAATAAATACAACTTTTAAAACTGAGTATAAGTGTACAATGCTAGTAAATACCACTCCAGAAAATAAGAACAACACTACTGATTTTTTTATGTCAAAATAACAAAGAGAAAATGATGCATGAACCCAAAAATAACCACAGAGAGTCATAATGGTGTGCAAGAATTAAAATCCTCCTGTCTATGAGTATCCAAAGCTTATCTTGCTAAAGTTACTTTAATATGTGTCAAAGATAATTCAAAGACAGAGAACAACATTACGTAATTGGGCTTCAAAGATTGAGAACTACAAATGTAACTGGAAGCCAAGTCGCCTAAGTATTAATGTGCTAACATTGCTCAAAAGCAACTGATTCCCAAAGGCACCCTTACAGACACACTTACCCCATACAGACACACTTATCCCTCGTCCCTTGAAAGGTTGGGCAGTGGGTGTTCACTGAAGTTTAGCTTAGAATAATGAAACAATTGGATATGACTGGCTGAAATCCAATACCAATATTCTCTTATTAAACTCTTGTTCCATCAAGAGTTTTATTCACAGACACTAAGTCACTTTAATTTCAAAATACAGAATATATTTAATATTTTACAGACTTAAGGCACTTCATTTTACATATCACCTTTAAGTATTAGTTTGGCTATATTTGCTGCATGATGGGTCATATTTGTAGTTGAAATTACAAAGACAAATTAATCCTCAGAATTAATAGAAAAAAAGGTGCAATTTTAACATTCAATTTTCTTTCTACTTAGATATTCAAGATTTTTTGACCTTTCTACACTATGATATTCAGTCTCCTATATTACACAGTATCACACAACCTATAATGGTGAAAAACTTGAATAAAAAAATTATTGGATAAATGCATTATAGAGCCATGGAGTAATATGAAAGCAACATATTGTACAACTCATGGAAAGACTGCACTCACAGTTTGGAAGGTGACAAATCACATAAGTCAGTGATTGATCAGTATCATCAAAATACCTCTTGCCCCATACCCTTTTCAAAAATAGAATTTTAATCCTATCATTTTGTACTCACAAACCACAAAAAAATTCTCAAAGACCTTACCAGTGGGGTGGGATGGCTTTAAGAACACAATATATCAACACTATTTTGTCTGAAACTTAATTTTCTTAATTTGGACACGTGTATAATTTTACATGAAAAAAATATTTTGTTAAGAAAGAAGCAAAATCAATCCTGTTTTGTATGAGCTTTAATTTATCTAAGTTGAAAATTCTTGTATATTTTAAGTGGCAAATGTTGAAACAGCTGCATTTCAATTAAGTAAAAAAATTAATTTAGGATAAACTTGCAAATAGTTCAAACTCTTGGTAAAAACCTCTCACAGGTATTGATTTTCAATATTTATGTATCCTCAGAACATTTTCACTTAAGGGAAATTTATAGACAGTACCAAACAAAGATAAAAGTAAAATTCTCTTTGTAAAATTAATGTAACTCACATTTAAAAAGCTGCCATATACTGGGTCCTACATGGAGATATAGAAAGTACTAAGGAACTGAAGGGGTCTGCAACCCATAGGAGGAACAACAATATGAACTAACTAGTATCTCCAGAGCTCCCTGGGACTAAACCACCCATCAAAGAAAACACATGGTAGGACTCATGGCTCTAGCTGCATATGTAGCACAGGATGGCCTAGTTGGCTATAAATGGAAGGAGAGGCCCTTTGTCCTGTGAAGGCTCAATGCCTTTTTTTGTTGTTGTTGTCATTTTCATGTGTCATGAACAGAGAATTTACCACAATGCTGAAAATATCTGGAAAAAAAGACTTCAAGTGTCTGAACCCAACAATGAGGACAATCCCTCATGCACAATCAATATAAATCAATGCTCCCTATGTATGTGAGTGCATCTGTGTACATATGATATGTTTGCATGTGTACATAGGTGGTGATGTAAATATGGAGGACAGAGAACAATTCAGGTGTTGATCTTTTTTCCTATCTTGTTTGAGACAGGTCTGCTTTATTGTATTCTAAAATGTACACCAAGCTAACTGTACATGTGAGCTACACTGGGATCTTCTGCTTCTACTCCTCATCTTGTGAGTACAAGGATCACAGATTCATGCTACTGTGCCTGGCTTTACAAATGCGCGGGGGATTCTCATTCAAGCCATCAAGCTTGTGTCACAAGCACTTTACTCTTGGATTCATCTTCCCAGCCTCTGTTGCCATCTCTACTGTCACCATCAGACCTGAAATACAGGCTGTGCACGTGTCATGTGCCCAGCCTCTTTACTTAGGAGGCTAGACCTCATTGTGGAGAAAAGCCCTTTGATGCAAACTTTGAGCAAGCCTAAGAAAAAACCTCATCTAATGAAAATGTAAGATGAAGCAAACAAGGTTGAGGTGGCAAAGGACGAACAGAGAATGAAAGGCTCTTGTTTATTCATGTTTATGGATTTCAGAAAGAGAAAGCAGGTTACAATACCCAAAATATGCTGCTTCATTTGGGAGTCAAAGGGCACTGGATCTGTATTCAATTAAATTATTCAGTGTATCATTTTGTTAATATCACAGTGAATGAATGTCTCTGCAGGATCCTGAACAATTTTCACGAAAACCATTAAGGGCCAGGGACATTTCCTAAGAGAGAAACCTCTGTGAAGATGTCCATTCCTGGCAGTAGCATCATCTCTTTACATGTAGAATCAAATTATGAATGAATTGGTTGAAAAAAAAAGCATATTTGGTAAAGTGGTTACCTTGTTTCTAAAGCAAAATAACTATCAAGGTAAATTTGATAGTTCTTAGTCAACTGACCACACTTTGGGATTAATTCTTAGTACGAAATGTGTTTGAATGGATTTCAATTTATATTCTTAATAAAAAGTGAAAATTGAAATTGAAACAATCAGAGAGTATTTTAAAAATCTATCTTGGCTATGCTCTGAAAATGAATAAGATGTCAAAAAGAGTTTAAAATCATGACATAATCCTGAGATTTTTCTAAGACCTGAGCCTTGGACTTTGTGAGAGTCATAGTGGTGCATGTGCACCTGTAAACCACGTATATCTCTGCACTTCAAATAGAATATAAAACTGGATTTCAAAGACAGAACAAAAGGACAGGGCTGTTTAAAGTAATCGTGTAATGATGTTATATTGATACTTTGGGTTAATTGAGCTAGATAGAACATAGAATTTAGATCCATCTGTTTCACCTGACTTATTTGTCACGTCTAGGCCATTTCAGATTGGAGGCCTTCTTTGTTACAGATCTTCTCTATACTGTTGGACTCTAGAACTCATGTCCTGATAGTGTGCTCGCTTCAGTTCCCCTAACTATTCTTTTTCTTCTTTTCATTCTCATCCTAGAATTGCACCACTTTCAAGTCTTGGAACTGTAGCATGTAAGAAACATCAATACATTCTGAAATAAGAAGATCACAAATGTGATAGACAGTGTTCTAAAGTCAAATAAAACAGAATACATATTCATGCTAGGCTTCAGTAATCCAATTTAAATAGCTATACAGCATACATAGTATAGTTAAATTTGCAACCACATTAAAAGGACAAGGAAGTATTTCTTACCTAAACTAGTTTCATTTAATTTATCCCATCTATATGTTTAGATTCAGAACTTTAAATTATGAGTTTTCTAAATATGCTACAAAAAATTCTCTTTAAACTTCAGACTATGTATTAAAGAATTAAAATTTGTGTGAAATAAAGAAAATAAAGAAAATGATAAATATTGTAGTTCTTTGCTTCATCATAATTCTACTGTTGCCTTTTGCTTCACTCTCATTAGTGACTCATAATTATTAATGTTTAAACCTCTTCTTCAGCCCTCTAATGTGCCTCTTGTTCATCACTGCACAGTTGCTGTGTTTCAGCCTCTTGAAAAACCTCCTAAAGGAAACATCAGCCAAGGGAATGGCTCAAGCAGCGAACTCTGGGTGCTGGGAAAGCCTGGCGGCTGGGGATTGATCGCTGGAAAAGGTGGGCAAGATAACTGACTATAAAAGTTCTCCCTGACCTCAATAGGCACAATGTGGAATGTGCACACATACCTACCTATCCACAAGAAGCATAGGAAGCTGCTGAAGCAGAAAGACACTATACTCCAACTATGTCATGCTCTTAACAATTTGAAGAATTATGCTGTGCCTATGTTTAATTATCAACTTTATGCACCTTCTTATTACTTCCCAAGTAAGTTCTGAAATCAGAAAGTGGACTAGACTTTGTTCTGTTACATTTTGCAATTTTTAAAAACAGTCTCCCTGATTACACTTCCTTAGCTATAAAAACAAAACATCCCCTCTCAAATCAAAACAAAACAAGTCAAACAAACAAAAAACTTCCTAAGTAATTACTACATGAGAAATACTTTGACCACATAGGAAAAGTATTCAGGACTCTCAAAAGCAGGGTCACTTTTAGTCCTAGTGACAACACTGTTCATTCTGAACTGTCTTCTCTCTGTAGAAAGTTCATGTGAGACAACTAATTATGGGAGCATGTAAACAGTGTTAGAGAAATATCAATAACCCACGCTTAAATCAAGGCATCTTTTCTCTTCTGGCTCCTAGAGAAACCAATGTAGTGCATATTCATGTTTTAGAATTAACACATTTTGAGTTCATATCTTATGATGCAACTTTGTCGTTCTGAGACATTTCACAAGATACCTACTTGTTCCCCGGTCCTCTTCTGTTCTGGATTAGGATAAAACGGTCAGGAACATGATACCTAAGTGTCTTCTTCCCCTGTGGGTCAGACTGTCAGTCAATACCTTGACAGGATGGAGATGGAGCAGCAACAGGACAAACATTACCCATTTCTTTTGCAACCAAGACTTGAGACTAAAACTAACGTTTGAACTGCAGTATTAAATATGTTAGCAAATATGCTGTGCATTTTCATCTAAATGATTTTATGATTTTGGATTTTTTGTTTTTATATTGAATGTATTTAATTGCAGTTCACTATATTATTCTTTCTGGTTCCGGTAAGTGACCTCTTTATAAGTCACTGACTACGTTTCCACATCCTGTGACAAATTTATTTATGGAATACAGAACACTATACAGACATAAATAAAATGAAAACATATAACGCATGGCACTGTTCTCTTCATAATGTAAAGAAAAAAAATAAAACCCCAAAAGTAAAAAATGAAAAACCTTAAGTGTTAGAGATTATAAACTTAAAGAGATTTTGTTGGTGCTTTCTATGCAATGCTTGTTTTCGTTTACATTTTTCTTTTGTTCTTTCATACTTTTTTAAAAATAGCTTTTACACCGAGGTTTACAGTAACTCAATATATCATCTATTATCTCTTCCTTAGCAACCTGTAAGCCTCACCACTCTCTAAAGAGTGCTCATTGTTATATATATATATATATATATATATATATATATATATATATATATTTCATTACAAACCTAGATTCATAAAATTCTCCTCTGAAGCTCCAGCCATTTCACTGTGAACCTTCAATTGTCGAATCTTACCCTTCCTGCTCCATTCATCTCAGAGTTGTCCTTGCCACCTTGTCCAATCCAGTCTTGTTATTGGCATTTTTTTTGACTACAAGTGCGTTTGGCTAAGTTCTCAGAGAGATTCTTGTTAATCTTGACTTAACACTGTGCTTTCAAATATCAGAGAAGACAGATTAACTAACATTGGAATGGGAGCACAGAAACTAGAACAGATAAGCATGAGGTTATCATGGACTCCGAACAAGAGTGAAGACCTTTCTCTAGTAACACTAATCCTATACCCTATTTCCATCAAGACAGCTCCTGAGAGCTATGTGGCCCACAACTTGGGCTTTATGTAGATAGTGTATGTAACTAATGTCACCAAGAAACTCTGTCTTTCATAAAGAAAGACGGGGTCATCCGAAGAGGTAAGCCATTTAATGGCTTAGTAACTGTTAGAACTTTGCCTTTTAATATAATTTTATCATAACACTGTGGACTCATATATTTTACTTTATTTGCTGTTTTGTTATTCACTTTACTTGTGTTTAATAGAAAAATTAATCCTAATTTGTCACTTGTAATATCCTTCAAACTACTTCATGATTCCACTGATATAAGTTATTTACCTTTGAGCATTTCTGTTGCTTTCCAGCGTGAGACATCCTAGACATCGTGGGTATCAGGAGACTTTACCAGAACTGTACTTCTTAGCTGAGGATTCTTCTCCACAGCCATGATACAGTAGAAGACATGTCCAGCATGCTGGAAGCATGTGTCCTTTAAGTTTCTTCACTATACATGGATGATAAAAGTATGGCATATGTCTTTAAAAGCTTTGCAGTGAATTGTAATACTTAGAGATTATACCTTTCTTTGTTTATTTCATTCTTAGAATAGCAGTACTTGTTTTTGGTTTTTTTTTATTTTGTTTTGTTTTGTTTTTCTACATGTAAAAATTACTTTTATATTTCCATGAAATATTTCCCTGCTCTTCCTATGAAGTTTATGTTACATATATAAAATACACACACACACACACACACACACACACACACGCACACACATTCAATAAAATTTTTGAAATGTACCTCTTCAAGGTGTTACCACACCATATCCAGCATGGTCAATATTTCATTCACTTTTCCAATTCTATTCTCTCTCATTTATTTATGTTTTAAAATTAAGTGATTTTAACCACAGATTTTTAACTTCTTCAGTTCTTGCATTTCTTTGTGCCCATATTTTACTTCTATTGAGTACACCCAACCACAGGTGCACATACACAGACACACACAAACACGTTTCAACAGCATTTAGTTTTCTATATTGTACCATTCCCTTGTGCATTATAATAAAAAATGCAGACATTAGCCAAATATATGCCCCTGTCTGTCTACCTCCCCCTAAATTCCTTAATAGGCAGGTTTGTAATATCTGCTTCTGCCACTGAATATTCTAATGCCCAGTTGCACATTGGTTATTTCTTCCTAGGTTAATGCTGGTCTTCAAGCTAGTGTGATATACAAATCTACAAGCAGGATCCTTCAGTGTACAAGGATCTCGTTTATATACCAGCTCAGCTGTTGTTTTCTAACACCAATTTCCAGTTACCCAGACTCCAACATCAGATGGACGTTTTTAACCCTTACTTCACCGTGGCTTTTAAACTACTGACTGTGCACATGTACATTGTATTGAAAAAACACCTAGATCCATTCCTTCTTCATTCACTCTGCCCTCATTCTGCTGTATGTTTCTCACTCCTAAGAATATCCAATTTCCTAAGCACCAAGAAAACTCTTCCATAATAGAAGTTTTTCACACATCTGAAACAGCAATTAAACACAGCATCTTAAAATAACTTTTTGCAGTTGTATGTGTTTTACAGTATTAACAAACAGATAAAGTGCGTTTAGAAATTGTCACATTCAATTAGGTGTAACAGCGAAAATCAAAGATGAGGTTGCTGGTGAGATGCTGGCAGCCAGAGACAACACCTGTATTTATAGCCCTGTATTGCGATGGCCGGAATAGCTTGTTTTGTTACCTTGTCCAAAAGCCTCATTTTTCCCATTTCATACCATCAGAGTTTGGAGGAAAGAGATTCCCACTGCTGTAGACTTGAAGGCAGCAGCTGTGATTACATGCCCAAGCTCTCCACATTCACACATGCCTAGTAAACAAATACTGAACTTTTTTCACAGGGCTTGACAAAGCAACTATAGTCAAAGAACAGTCTATTTCATCACAGTATCAGATGAAAATCTATGATAGCTCATCAATTTCCCTGTATTCGTCCGTGCTTAAAGAGTCTTGCACAAATGTGTACTAATACAATCCTTTAGTGAGATTCTTCAGTAATTCTCCATGTGATACTACTTAGTGTTATTGCCAGCTTAAGTTCTCCCTAATGACAGATACACAGTAATGTAAACTTGCCAAACTATAGTCTCTGTAATGTATTAAGAGTAAACGCATAGAAGGTATTTCATACTAGGAAAAGCAATGCAACTCAAAATGTCATCTACATACAATGCACATGTATGCAAGCAGTGTGATGTGACATCATTTAGACTTCCCACATATTCCTACACCCTTCACTAGCCCTGGGAACTCTGGAAGTCTATTTATCTCTCAATGTTAGTTTTCTTCAACATGTAAAACAGGGATGTACTTCATACTCGGTAGGGGAACAAGTAGATGGGCAGTCATGTTCCACAGCATCATGCTGGAGAATAGCTAGAAATTTGTCTCCTCTGGGTAGCCTTCTTAGAGCCTGAAGGTGCTATAGCACCTGCTGGAGCAAATTGTCATGAATTAGTCAATTTTGAATACTGTCCACAGCAATAGTTTCCAGTCAGCCAAAGTGAAACCACCAGTATTATGATGCCAAATCTGTTATGGAGATAGTCATGTTCTGAATGGAGTTACTGTAAATACAGCCCAAGACTCCTGCCTAGTGGGGTCACAGGCCCCAGTGGGAAAGTCTCTTCTGTTGTTTATTAAGCAGACATGATATTCCTTTCAAATTCCTTATTGATAACTTTTACTGATGCATTTTTACTCATGATAGCAATGCTATCAGACTTAGTCAAAGATCTTGGTAGTGGTGGTGTTGGTGGCTTTTTGTTTGTTTGACCCAGTGGCCAGTAGTAACTGAGGAATATCATAACTGGTCAAAGCACAAAGAATAAATAACTGTCAGTTGCCCATGGGTAAATGACACATTCATAGCATCTCCATAAGCCCTTCTGAGTATAGGGAACATTGCAGAAGGGCAGCTAGAAGTAAGAGCTGAGGGAAGGGAGATCTGCACTAACACTGACCTCCAGCTAGAACAGGGCTGTAGACTTTAACTCAGCAGCTGTGAGTACATGCCTAAGCTCTGCACATGTTTGGTACTATCTACACTCTGTCCTGGAAGGTTTCCTCATGTGCTAATGGGATGTATAGAAACTTTCTCTACTGCTAAGTCAGTGGTAAGGTGTACTCTTGTAAATAAGCTATTACTGTGTTCCTATTAACAAGCTAATGAACTTCACTGGGACAAACACACACACACACACACACACACACACACACACACACACATACAAAGAAGAGGAAGGAGGTTAATAAAGGAGGGGAGAAAAGAATTGGGATGAAGGCTGGGCAGTGGTGGCGCACGCCTTTAATCCCAGCACTTGGGAGGCAGAGGCAGGTGGATTTCTGAGTTCAAGGCCAGCCTGGTCTACAGAGTGAGTTCCAGAACAGCCAGGGCTACACAGAGAAACCCTGTCTTGAAAAACCAAAAAAAAAAAAAAAAAAAAAAAGAATTGGGCTGAATACCATTGAAATATATTATGTATATGTATGAAAATATCATAATGTGTATTATTAATATTTGTATTATTAATATAAGCTAATATATTTTTTAAAAATAAATTTAGTTCTCTTCCATTTCTTTGTCTTTGACATCGAATAAGAAACCAATAGCCTTTCTTTAACCCTAACTAACAAAATTTTCAGACTACCCAGAAATATATTATACTATGTAATATATAACATTAACATATAAACTATGACATATATATCATATAGTTAACAAAATGTACATAAGATCTTATCTACACTCACACAGTATATATAACTACAATTAATTTCCAGTGTGAAATTGAGGAAAAAAATTCAACTACTTTACTCCAAACAAAAATAATATTAACTGGAGAATTTAATTATATTTTACCAAAAATATAACCTCTTTATTTTTTCACTATTATAACTGTGCTTGGTGAGGCACCCATTGCCCATTTCAGGAAATCAGAAATCAGGAGAGTGTTTCCATGTCATTTATAATTTCCCTCTCAACATAGGTTTAAACATGGTAAGAGAAGGAAATCTCCAGGTGTGGAATCTCCAAGGACATGCCAGAGGACAGTCATCCTCGACAAAGTTCTGCCACTTCCATCTCTGTTCTAGTAACAGAGAACAAAAGGATATTAACCTGAATAAGTATCAGAAAAACGGGAAGACAATTCAGTGCAGATAAAGATTTCTAAGTTTCTGAAATAACTAGAAAGTACAAAGTCAATTTTCTTAAATACCAATTGAGTGCTTAGCGTAAGTCTAACAAAACAAAGACAAAACATTCACCAATATTGTGTATCTAACAAAAGTTGACAATACCTGAATTAAATCTATTTCTTACACAAATAAAATTTTGGAATAAGTGGGAGTCTGTGGTTGAGGTGTTCAGAACCCCAGGTGCTGAATCTGTCACTAGGTACAGAAGTAGTACTGCACCACCTGCTCCAAGATTCTGCTCAGTGATTATTTTTGTTGTGTTTGTGATACAATGAAACCAAATATTTCACTGGCCTTACTGGGAAAGATTATATAATTGTTGTCAAGTACTAAAAACATATTAAATCAAAGAACCATGATAAAGTATGGAAATCTAAAAAACATTTTGTATAGTTAACTGAAAAAAAACTGATTAAAAAATAAGAGGTTAATAACAGTTACAGGCAATCAGTGAAGACACTTTGTAAACTCAACTCTTTCTTACTTCCTCAAGCCCCATAATCAATGGGAAGAAAACTAATCATCAGTATGCCATAGGATAGTTTGTGTTTCTTTATGATCATGCAATAAGGGTCATAACCAACCACACTGTTAAACAAACTCATTTTGAGATACAGTTAATTCTTGTTCCAAAATAAACTCTAGAAATTCTTATTATTACATAAATAATAATAAAATATAAATCATATAAATCCATTCCACCTATGTTCTACCTCCATAACATCCTTTATAAGACTTCATGTCTTGTTTTATTTAACGCTCTGCCTAATGACTTACAATATCAGTTATCAAAGCATGACCACACCCCACTCAGTGGAAACCTCTCAAACACAAGGACGTCATACCTTTTACTCTCTTATTCAAAACATAACTGTTTTACTTAAGAAATTCATATTCAGAGGCTAGAGAAATGGCCCAGAAGTTAAAAGCATCATCTGTTCTTCCATAGGACCAAGGTTCATTTCTCAGCACCTACGTGGTCATTCACAAAAGTCTTTAACTCCAGTTCTAGGGGACCTGACACCTGCTACTGGCCTCCATGGGCACCAGACACTCACACAATGAATAGACACAAATGCAGCCAAATGTCTATAAAATACAACAAATTACTTAAAAAAAAAAGAAGTATGTTTTATTGGGCTGAGAAAATACAAAATTTTATTCTCGTATTTATTTTATATTGTTATTTTCAAATAAAATATGAAAATTTACATTTAAACATTCTGTTTGAATAACTAGGCTTTCATAAAAATAAAAGGTATTTACACACCTTCTCTAGTTAAATATATTACTGAATATATCTAGAGTGCTAAAAACTTTTTCACCTCATGCATAGCACCAATATAATGTAGGTAAATTGACACAGTCTCAGGGGAATAAACAAACAACTGACCAGCCTGACTTTTGAAACATAAAGAGAAATTTTATTGAAAACTATATTAAGGAAAACTCATTTTAAATATATTTGGATAAGCCACAAACACAAGACAGAACACAAAATAAGATTTTGTTTCTCTGCAATGTTTGTAGTTAAAAGAAACTACAAATTCATTAACCCAGTATTTTCAGGACTGCTAAGAGTTTATATTACAGAGAAACATTCTGGGAAATATAATAAGTAGTTTCAGCTTTGCGAAAACTTCACCACAACTTTTTTTTTTCCATCATCTTAATCTTTATTTGAATGCACCACAACTTTTTAACGTAGCAGAGTTTAGTTTGTAGTTCAACAGTCAGTTATTCCCTGTCCTTTTAACTGGCAAATCAAATTCATTCTCTAAAAACCTAGTACAAAGTAACCAGTAAGAAAAAAGTGGATGGTTAAGTTGATGAGAAGTCTATTGGGAAGCTGGGTCAATGAATAAAGCATGCATTTTCCCATAAGAAACCAGTAGGCGGTGCCAACTCTAGTATATTATCTTACACAGTTTTAAACCCCCAAACTGCACAAGAGATGATCAGTGTTGGGAGCTGCACTGTTCCTGGCTCAGTCAGTGGAGTTATGGATTAGAATGACTTGGAAATCACAGATAGAAATGAAAAATAAATATTTGATATAATGAACTCTCAACATTAAATAAATGAAACATACAGACACAAAGGGCATGGTCTTTATGTAGAGGATCCCACTGGGAACTTCCTTCTCTTCAGATGACTTCTCTGATTTCAGTCTCATGTGGAAACAACATAGAACTGCAAATTAGTTGGCCAATCTTAGGAGAGCATATGCTGTGATTGGGACAAAACCAGCCTGCTAGTGGACAGCCAGGGTTACTCACACAGGTTATTTCTTTCTCCCTTGCTCCCTTTGGTTTTGTTTTGATTTTCAAAGAACGAAAAGTTTTGTTATCATATGACCGATTAAAACTATTATCCATGCACATCATTTTAAATGAGCATTTCTATATATGTAAAACAAAGAACATGGTATATTGTAAATGACTTTGGTAAGTATTCTGTTTGCTGTCTGATTCATATGAAAATCCATATTTAGCTATGAGCTCACAGTACAAATTAAGAAATTTCATATTTTTGTTTAGAGTTATAATACAAGCTTTGATTTTAAAACTATGCACTTCAAGCAATAGACTGGTGTTTAGAGAGAGTAAAATGATCTTCTCACTCAAAAATGCAATGAGACTTCTTAATGAGAAGTTGCCTGGCTATAAAAGAATGAATTAATGAACAATCTCATATGTATGCAACTTGCAAGAATCTTAGAGTTATACAGGTGTAGTACAGGCAAAATGCATATTGCATTGCAAGACTTCCCTCAGAGTCTTTCCTCCTTATTTCACTGCAAAGCATAAAACACAAACACCAAACTTTTCATGTCACAAGCTGCACACATAGAAATTCAATAAAATGTTCAGTTGGAAACCTATAGGATAAGTTATTCATTCTTTTGCTACAGTCCTTGTTTTCCAAAGTTTAGTTTTTAATTTTTTTAGATAACCTAGAAGAAAACTTAATAAGTCAAAAAACAATATAATTCGTTTAGCTTATCACAACCCAAACAGTGTACATGAGAAATTTAACAAGGAACTAACTCATTTAAGGTTGGAAAAGAAAATGAAAGGTTCAGAATCAACCTGTAGTCCCTCTCAAGATTTTAAGATTTATTCTATGCCTTTCCTATACTTATTTGGAAGCTAAATTCTCCCACAGATTCTGTTACTGTGAAAACTAGAGAAAAGATTTTTTATTTTTAAATTGCCAGCCAGTGCATCTCTGAAAAGTACTGCTGGGTTTATGGAGACGTGCAACAGGACACTCAAACACTATAGATGACATTTCAACCCTCAATACTTCAGCACTACATCAGTGGCCACCTTCAATGGCCCTTTGCCCTACCCATTCGTCAATCATCAGCCTGGGGTAGGGGGCACCTATACCATCAGAATCTGGTGGTTAAAAAAGAAACAGTCTATTTTTAAAGAAAGGATAATTTTGTACCTTGTAGGCGTCGTCCCATTAAACCTAAGTATGCACCAGTACAAGTGACCATTCCCTCTCCTCAGAAGACACCAGCAAGGGTTTAAAAGCAAAGCGACGCCGCCAGGAAAGCATGAGGGAGACAACACGGAAGACGTGAAGCTGCCGGAGCTAGCAGAGGCGGCTGGGAAGAACCCACTGCGCTCCTCCCGCGGGTCGCAGAGGCTAGAGAGCAGCGCTCAGGGACTGCTGCCATCCTAGGCACCTCGAGCTCTGGCTTCCTGACCAGCCGCCAGCGCCCGGGCGGCCGGGGTCCCCGTCCCTTCACCCTCCATCTCCCGCGCCCGGAGGGCTGGATCACCGCACAGTCAGCGCCCCGCGGGGCCCTCGGCTTCCGGCGCTGCGGGTGGCTCAGGCCAACTTGCCGAACCGCCCGCCCTGCTCTGGTTCCCCTGCAGCCACCCAAACCTAGGCGCCACCAGGGGACGGGAATGTTCGCATCTTCGAAACCATCGCGGCCCAGAGAGCACTTTGGTTCTGGCTTCCGGCGAGGCTTTCCCCATTGCGGGCTCGGACACAGCCCAGAACCGGCGCGCACACGCGCACACACCCTCGCACACGCACACACGCGCGCACACAGACTTCTTGGCCAGCGTTGCCATCACACACCCGGGGAACGCCACCGAGGGGGCCAAGTACCTGCTCTCTGCGAGCTGTTGTGCTGTTCACTTCATCCTCCGTTGACAAGGAAACCAAACCGCACTTCATTTTTTTTTTTTTTTCCAGAAAAACCTTCCACTGCCATCATTTGAAAATTGATTTACGGGGAGGGGAGAAGGAGGAAGAAGGGATAATATAGATATCAGGATATCTATCATAAAATTATCTCGGGTTTTTTTAAAATAAAAAAGTCAAATGTGCAAAAGTAATAGTTAATGTAAAGGAGGAAAAAAGCAATTGCTTAAAAATAATCCCTTTAACTAGCTGCAAGAAAAGTTTCATGTTATCAACTGATATCAAAAACAGGAGGGGAAAAAACGAAATATTTCTCACAGGCTTCCAAAAAGGTCATAAAAATGCAAAATTAATGTCTTTGCTCAGTGGTGCGAATCGAATTGCAAGACGACAAACTTGTGAACACTGCTGGAAAATCCCACCTACACAAAAATGCAATCGGAAAAAGAGTACGTATAAAAAGAGTTAGAAACATGCTTTCTTATCTTTACAAAGGGAAAAAAATAGGCACCATACTTCACAACGCTTTTTCCATAAAACCAGTTGCACATTTTGCTGGACTTGGGAGCCGCTCGCAGAGAGCACCGCTGCCGCGGACTCCCAGACACAGCGCCTTGTCTAGAGAACCATCGCATGCTAGGAAAACTTGATTCAGGAAAAGGCTTAAGACCATGCTCGTCAGCTTTCCCAAATACAAACAATAATCAAAGAAGTGGGAAGAAAAAAAAAGAAGAAGAAAAAAAAACAAAAACAAAAAAAAAAGGAAAAAAAAAGAATAGGACAAGAATGCCACCGAGAAGGTACTCACCGAGCGGGAGTAAAATGTTGGAATAAAAATGAGATTTAGGAAAATACAGTATGGCGGTGGAAGAAGGAATGAAGCGCGTTTTTTTCTCAGTCTCTGCCTCGGGCACTGACACGTGACTCGGAGCCGGGCGGACTTGCAGGCGGCCGGGGGACCGCGGCTGCTGGGCGACCTCGGAGCCCTCGAAGCCCTCTGAGCCGCTCGGGCGGGCGCGGCGGTGGGAGCCCGGCGAGGCGGCCTCCTCGGCGAGCCCGGACTAGCAGGTGCCGCTCACGCTGGGCTGAGCGCACGCACACGCACACGCAGACGGGCAGGGCGCGGGCTAGCGGGGACCGCGCGGGGCGGGCCGGAGGCGCGCAGCTGCCGCCGCCGCCGCCGCCGCCACCTCCGCCGCTGCTGGTACTGCCGCTGGTGCTGATGCTGCGGGCGCTCCGCCAAAGAAGAACAGCTCAGGGATGTTCAGCGGAGGCATCAGAGGGCACATAACTTGCTGCCCACTGCAAAGTTGCCACTTGCCACTTCCTTATTATCCGGCTTTCATCTCCAGGTAGTTTCCTGCAGAGAGCTCTTGTCCCTCTCCCCAAGTTTCACTCTTTAAGCCCGGTTTAACTCAATCATTTTATTCATTTGATCTTCGGGCTCCTTTTTCTTCTAGATTGCTTTGCCCATGTCATTTCCTCCCCCAGGTCCGTTTTCCTCCTTGTGGTTCTCCGAGAACCTGGATTCGTGCAGTACGTTGTCGGGGCGGGGGGGGGTGGCGAGGAGGGAGGGGGCGTTGTCACTGCAAAGCCAACATCAATTCCTTTCTCTGTCTTGCGGGTGTTCCCTCATTCAAAAGATTAAAAAAATAATAATAATAATCTTTTATTTGGAAAAATCCCATCCCAGGTTTTCCTTTGCTTGTTGCATGATGCTGGGCGGGGTTGTGAACGTGGATAATTTATTCTTTCCTGGGCCAGGCATTGTTTGTTTTGTCTGCTTGAGCACCAGCTTTGACCTGTCTGGAAGGCTCTGTAGTTCAAGCTCCAGGCAAGTCCTTCAGACTCTTGCAACTTGTATTCTCAGGCTGCAAGTCCAAGGAGAGGATCGAGGCAGACAAGTGAGTCCATTGTGTGAGTGTTTGCCCGGCAGCAGGCACCTGGAGATGGTCGAGAGGGGGAGATGTGCACCACTCACCAGAAGGCTGCTAAAGATCAGCTACAAGCCAGGCGGCTGAGCAGTGCTTTGGAAGGTGGAAGAGAAACAAGGAGTTCACCAAGCATCTGCTGAGGGATGCCTGTCCCTGGAACAAAGATGCTATCAGCCAATCACTGACTGCTTTGGGATTCTTCTAGTGCTGCCTGTTGCAGAATCAGCTTTCTGGGCTCTGCAATGAATTAATTTTTCTTCATCTTTCATAAACTATTCTATCAAAACCTTCTCTCCGTATTGCTTTGAATGTGGTTTGCACAAAATTAGTTGCCACGTCTGTATTATGAAATACAAATAAATAGTTTTGTTGTCTCTCATGTTGCTACTCTGATCTTTACGCCACTCTTTCCATCGTACCCGTTGGAAATAAAATGTCTGCTTTGGATGGAGTCTAACCTGGATAGTTTCAACATTTAAGTACACATTCATTACGGAGAGCTCCCAAAGCAAATGCTTCTACAACATTCTTGGCAAAATTCATTGATCAAATAAAGTATTAAGCCACAATTTAAATAAGAGATACTTAAAATAGCCCTGAAAAATCATTAAATATGTGTCTTGGAAAATTGCCAACTAAATTCACTTATTATACACACTTCCCAGATAGGATGTGAACTACTGACAGAAACAGATGGGTGCATCAAAGTGGAGTCCAGGACACCAGGAGCCTTAAGTTCTATTGAGAAGCTCCTGACTTTTCTTCTGGATAACTCAGAGAAAATGTGGGTTGTGCTAAGATCTTGTTGATCTTCATTTTTGTTTTATTTTGATTTTTAATAGATCCCTTCAAACATGGTCCTTTTCTTCCATGTCTCATGAATTATGCTATTTAAACCCAAGTTTGTTACATTTTCCATAAGAATATCCAGATCGAAATACACTAAAGAGATGTCAGTTCTAATGAACATCTTTTCCCATAATTTACAGAGATATTCGACTGTGAGCAACTTCACTTTAAGAATGAGTTTTGGAGCTTCATATCAGGCCAGGCAATGTCTGGGTTTAGAGAGTTATTCAAGAAGAACTTTGAAAAACAAGCTGTTTAGAATTGCACTGCAGTAATGGCCACCAGCCAATCACAGTGATTGTCAGGCTTTTATTATTCAATAAAATGACTCCCCTTTATGTTTAATGCAGCTCTGCTGAGGAAAAGCAAGCCATCAAATATCCTCCTTGCATTTCTTCCATTACTTACATAATTGCAGCCCAGTGCTTAAAATATTCCACTTCTCTTTACTTCCAAGATGGCATTCTCCTTTTTTAGGTCTCACCACCACGTTAAAAACAGGATTAAAAAAAATTCAGATCAAAGGAACAGCATTTAAAAAGCCAAGATTGTCATTTAATTCTTATAGAGCTCTGTGACAAAGGCATTATTATCCTTATTTTAAATATTTAGGAAAAAAAGTCAGAGTTTAAGTCATTTGTGGAAGATTCTATTGCTATTGCACAAGAGAGATGTTGTTGGGCCAGACTTAAATCTGGTCTTACAGCTAGAATAAGGTACTTCAAATACTACATGAAAGAAGTTAATTATCAAGAGATGTTGTTGATACCTCTTAACAGAAATCTATTTTTCTTAAGTTTAGTATATTGGAAGAATATTGTGGAACTAACTAAGCTGTACTCACCCCCAATTGCAGTCATAGTTCATAAAATTTTATTTGCTATTTTGATTATGTAAGGGCACAAACATTTAAAATATAAGATTAATAAAAAATACAGTAGCAAAAAGCACAAATAAAGTACATTTTTAAACAGAGAAAATAATAGTTAAAGGTTTCCTAAGCAAAAAGCATCTAGGCAAACAGAAGTCTTGGAAAGATGTGCCTGTGCCATTCTGCTCTGAGCACGTCCTTCATGGTTAACCACAGAAGCTTCTGGAAGCTTGAATAGACAAACGACTCCTCTGATTCTGCTCTGCAGTCGTTCCTGCAGCACATGCAAGTATGAAGTATACCAAACTTAAGATGAGACCACTAAATGATGATGCTAGAGGAAAACTCTACTTTGAAATCTGTGCAGTGCAATTTCAACCTTTTTGTCAGAAGATATTCAAGACATATGAAATATTTATGGGCACCAGCATATGAATATAGACAGTTGGAAATGATGTACTATATAATAATATGGCTTTAAGTAGACATGTTTATACCCAGTGCCCTTAAATCACTTTTTTTAAAAAAATGTTGATTGGAATTGCCAAATTCTTACAAATTTATTCTTCTTAACTTTTCATTATTTTTTCCTCATTATGGGCTCTGTTGCTACTAGTCAACATTCGTTCCAAGATTTGATAGTGTTATGTCAGCTTCTCTATATTCCTATCTGAAGGAACTACAATACCAAGAGCAAGACATTTCATCCAGTCACCCCGGCTGACCAGGTGATGTGTAAGTACATATAATACAGCATGAGCAAACCAGCACAGGAAGAAATTTCAAGATTTATGTGTGATTTGGTTCTAAATATCTTACTCTGCACATAAATCAGTTTAGAGAATACAAAGACATTCAGAAAGATATATAGGAAAATAAACCAAATTGTTGTAATTTATGTATTTACATATTAAGTGAGTAAGTATGTTTATTGCTAAGAAAGTACATGTAAAAACTACTGGAATTCTTTGATAAAGTGACCTATGCACCAGAAGCATGGGCACAAAACTGGCTTCTTCATGAATACACTTGGGAGGGAGCAGAACAAGTTCAGCACCATGCTATTACTCATTGATTACTGACCTGTCGGTCACCCCTTTAATGTGGATATAAGATGTGTCACTTTATACATTTAGATACTGGGACTTCGTCCAAGATAATTCCTTAGATTTTTCCAATGAAAATGAAAATGTGGCTGTCTGAGAGCACAGGCATATGAAAAAGTTCTAAATGTTAAGAATATTAAGCTAATTTAAAAATGCTTTAATACAAATTAAGATAAGCAAATGAGAGGCCTTCAGGGATCAAAGACATAGGGGAATTTATATGAGGCGAAGCAAACTGTGATTGAGAAAGCTCATTAAGAAAACCACCCACCACTAAATATTTTATTTTTTTTTCTGAGGCTTTATTTAAGTGATATTGTTTTTCTGAGGGTTTATTTAAGTGATATGGGCTGGGGTTATGGTGGTGCCCACCCTTAGTCCTACCATTGGAAGGCAAAGGCAGATGGATCTTTGTGTGCTTGAGGCCAGCCTGGTCTAAATAGGAAATTCAAGGACAGCCTAGACTATATAGAGGCACCCGGTCTCAAAATTAAAGAGGCAGAGGGGAAGAGAAAGGAAGAGGGAGGGGAGGAGGATGGGGGCGGGCCTTTATAACAGACATAGATGCTCTACAAGGCTTTCAGTAAGACTGTCTGAGTGCAGGCAACAGGAAGAGAACTTCCTTATCTGCTGAGAGGGCTACAGTCCCTGTAATATGCATGATAGCTTCTGTGGTAATGGCGAGTAAATGCTCAGAGAAAGTAAAGGTTGTTGGAGAAAAGAAAGATTTCTTCTTTAATAACAGTGATATTGCCAAATATATCCAATATAGCCTCAGTCTCAGTGGTAAGTTCTAGTAAAGAAAATTCTTTAACCATGTTCTTCCTTTGAAATTGGCACATTCAAGGCAGGAAAGCAAACCACTAAAGACTTGGGAAGTTCATAGCCTAATGGACAACAGCATGGTAGTTGAGTTTTATCATCAACCATTTCACCCTAAAGGTGAAGAAAGGGAGACTAAGTGGAGCAAAAAAACAAAACAAAACAAAAAAAAGGATAAAACAAAAAAAAAACCCAAAAAACAAAAAACACAAAGACCCTAGGAGTCAGAACACAGTGGAGCTCAAACTCACTTCTCCAAGGTATTGTAATCTGGTGGCTAGCACAGTGTACTAGACCCAATCCTTAGTGTCTGACAAATTCACATTAATCTCTCTCTGCTTCAATTTTCTTATCTAGAAAACAGGAAAATAATGAACCCCACTGAGTGCTATGGAGTTAAGAACTTTCAACAGTTCTACACATAGGCTAGGCTTAGCTTCCTCTATATGAGCCATGCTGTCCTATGCTGTTTCCCACATAAGGAACCCAATCATCCTAAGGAAGAGCTGTTCGGAGCTGTGTAAGGCTTTCTGGGCAGCTTCTGAAAACAAGTGAACAAACGGGAAAGCAACCTGCGTCTTTGGACTGAAGAGCACCTTGAATGCTGGAGCTTACCAATGACAAGAACAGGGGTGGGGGTAGGTGGAGTATGGACAGGCAGAATGTGAAAAGGGGGAACAAAAGACCAAGAGCCTGAAAATCCTCCCCAGAACACCTAAAAAATGTAAGACAAGAACCAACACTGGACAGATTTGGGTCACACAGATGAGTCCTAAACAGACATTTGACAAAAATATCTTAGAAAAACATTCAGATTGTCTAGTGTGGTACTTTAGTGAGTCTGAATAGTGCCTAAAGTCTCCACAGCACATATCTGGCTCAAGTTAGCAAAACTATACCTCAAGAACGAACATTCATTTGGAGAATAAAGTCAGAGTTATCTTCATTTGTGTCTAAAATTCAATAGATTTGCTGATCTAAACAACCCAGTCTAATATTACAAAATTAGTTTTATTCTAAAAGAGAAATCTTAAAAACCGATCTTTTTCCTGATCTTTTCTAAGATCTTAGAAAAATGATATTGATATCTTATAAGGCACAATATATTGTAGTAATTACTCACCTGTTTCCTTCCTCTTGATTGCTAGTTTTAACTTAATAATTTATATTTAGATTTTGTCTAAATCTAACTTAGAGATGTGAATTCAGAGGTGACTCAACTTTCAAGTATCAGCACTGACTTAATAAAATTATAGAATGTTTGGTCTGTGAGTGAAGGATGACTCATTTATCTGTAGATTATAGCACCCAAGGGATGCACCCCAGACTCAGTTCATCATTCTCATGTTTGTATACCCACCAAACAGAAGCACTATTACTTTCATGGAATTTAATGTATGGGTGATTTTTATTAATTAGAACCTCATACCTTAAAAATAAAATTTCCTTTTCATGGAATTAAATTAAGGGATTTTTTTTCAAAAGCTACATAAGTATATAGAACAACTTTATGATACCATGCAATAATCTCTTCTGCAAGTATTTGTCAATACAATTGGTTATTTAAACAAACCACACTTGTACATTCACAGCTTTTTTATGAAGAAGAAATAAAATTTGGGTGAAATGAAATAATAAATTAACTCTTCATTGTGGTACAGTTGGTGATATATATGCATATATGAAAGCCACACACACACACACACACACACACACACACACACACATAATCTTTATTTCAATTTGTCAAGATCTGAAAAGATCACAGACCATGTGTTTGGCTTCAAGACAGTAAATTATTTGTTGTTTTATTAATGTAAAACTTCAGAGAAAACCTTAGCAGAGATCAAACGCAGACTTTCCAAATAAAATATAATGAACTACTTGCAGGGCAATTGGCAAAAAATAAAAATAAAAAGAATTTCAGACATTAAACATATAAGTACATACCTACTCCTGCCCAGTTTCACATTCCACTAAAACACTCCTCCATTTGATAGAAGCACTCATTCATGTACAGGTATTATTGTTTGAGATATACCTGCTTACAAAAAATTGATACACCTCAATATTTTTTGCTTTTCAAAAAGTTTTAAATCACATATTTATATATAAAAACCACACATACACATATATATACATATGAACATGCAGATGTTTTATTAATTGTCCCAAAATCAGTAGTGTTGAGGTTCCAAAATTTAACAATAACACATATTTTATAAAACAGTTAAATTTTGAACTTGAAACACTTTTCTTACAAGTAAATATCATCTGTGATTATTTTATTTGTAATACAATCAAAAATATATCACAATTTATGGCCAAAAAAGAAGTTAAAAGTTTTTTAATAAAACACTATAGAATATTAAATTCAAGATAATAAACAGAAAACAAGGGTATTTGACTGAAAGTAATGTTCTTGATTCAAAACCAAGACTGCTTTCTTTATGAGTAGAAATAATTTTTGGAGAAAATATTAAAATCTGATTATATGTTCTACTTTCCTCGATGTAGATGAAGTCTCTACAATTTGACCAAAATTTTATGGGACTTAAGTGTATTTACTGATTAAACTATAATTTTTAAGTTAGACTAAGAGCTTCTTTAGTTTGTGAGGCATGACCTATTGTAACACAACATGATTTAAATGTAACTTATAGTGTACTGTTTTATAAACAACAATAAAAACCAGTTCATATGACAGTGAACTCTCAAATATGATATCCAAATCATGAATTAGATTGCATAAAGAGACTATCAACAGACAGAAATAGATTTAACATATGTAATTTGTTCATTAACATCCAACAACTTGTTTATAATTTCAAAAGTTAGTAAAAACAAAATAAAACAGAGCTCACATCATGTTCAATATTCTGTGCTGCAGAAATGCTATTTAGATCATTTTAGCGTGTTTTAATATATAAGAATGATACATATCTCTGCTTGATCCTATTTTAAAGGCAAGTTACAATACATAACTGCTTAAATATTGGCATCAAATGTTTTCATCATGTGACTGAAAAAATAAAAGAATGTACTCAAATGAAGCTTGTAATTCCAGTTGTCAATATCAGCTTGTCATACTCATGTTTGTGTTTCCTTGTTTAAATCTTAAAATTTTAAACTGGAGTATTAATACCACATGCTGAGAGTCTCACAGTTTTAAATTACAATGCAAATATCAGTTCACTGTTTATACAGCCCTTAAAAACATAAGTTCGTATTTCTTTTTTAGTAAAACAAAATTCTGTGTGATTTGCAGTGAATAAATGTGCCAGGCCTACGAGTCATATTAGTCTCCTCACAGAGGTTCAATTTACTCCTGGGCTTTTGTTCATAAAGTAAAATTAAATTTATTCTATTGCAGAGATCCCAAAGAAGTTTATCTTAAATCCTTAAAAATTACTGGTCTTGTGATTTATAGTGTAGTTAAGATATTTTATGTCATTATTCCATAAAACTTGAGGAGCTACTATTAAATATCCAGAAGGCATTTCTAAAAGTGTTACATTTTTCTGTGCTCCAACTCCTGGATGTTTAGTTTTTGTGAACATGGGATAAATGATATTCATGAATTTCTATATACTTATAAATATTAAATGTCCAAGTAAGCTCTTCTAATGTACTGGACCACAGTCAAACCATAGGTGAAGTTGTTGACAGGTACTTGCAATTGTGATAGCGAATATTGTTCTGTAGGCATCCTTCTGCTTTAGATATCAGACATTCAGGCGGAAGAAATTCAGACTTTGATCTATATGTACCCTCTAATACAGAGCTAACTCACTTCCTCATAGGAGGTAGGTCTTGGTAAGTAGCTCTAATTCTTTTTTTTTTTTTTTTTCTTTTCATACAAAATCTACTGAGTAATTTGGCTAAGTAAAGTATAAATTGAATCTCCCTAAGATAAAACAGAAAAGAGTAGCAATTTTAAAAAGATTTGTTTCAATAGTCAATCCCCAAAGAAAACAATTGTATATTTTCATTTTAATTGATAATTTATAATCATTTATAAGCATGAGATACACTTTGATGTTTCTTTTTTAACTTTGTATTTATTCTTTGTGAATTTCCCACAATGCACTCCAATCTCATTCATTTTCCTGTCCCTCCATACCCTCTACCCTTGCAACCAACACCCTAAAGAAAACAAATTAAACAAACAAATAAACAAAAAACATCTTTCCTCAGAAACTCTGGTGTGTCAGTTTGTTACATAGTATGCATTTTCACCTAAACATCTTTACTTGTAAACATTCATTGTCTTGAGTCATTGATCTATGTGGAGGTCTCTGGCTTCTGCTACACAACCAATACTGGCTTCTCATAAGGACTCTTCTCAGATATCCTGCTGATGCCCTGTGTCCTGGAGACCATGCCACTTTGGATCTACAGAACTGGCCCTTTCACAAGCTCCATCAGTTCATAGATGGGGTAAATGTTGGGGTGGGACAACTCAAAGCCCTGAATCTGGGCTTGGGTGGTAGTTGAGTTGGTCAGTCTGAGGTATCCTGTGTTCCTACCACCAGGGCCATCTTTCCAGCACTGTCCTGGTGAGAGACAGGGCCAGCTCACCCAATGACACAGTCAGCAAGGGGCAGAGCCAGCTGAACCTCCCTGGCTACTGGTGGCAACCTGAACCAGGGACATCTGCTTGGACTTTGGTGGTAACATGGACCACAGACATCAAAAGAGGCTTTTGTTACTGCAGCCCCTTGGCAGCAGCATAGGCCAGAACCTCACAATGACCTCAGGTGGCAGTACAGGGTGTTTATATAAGGCTGTTACTAATCACCCTCATGTCACTGGTTCTACCTCTTCATTGTGCACACACCATTTGATTCCTTTTCTCTTCCATCTTTCTAGCACTTACTTGCTCATTATAGTGGTGTCCAGGACTCAGGGTGCCTTGCACCCCACATGCACTTCATAGAGGCAGGTCGGAGTTACAGTGTGATGTTTCAATGTGTACATTATAAAATTACCATATCAATGAAAATAATACTGATTTTAAACAGACTTACAATGTTAAGGATTTGCCCAAGTATCGAGCTCAATACATCACTTAAAACATCCAAATCAATGTTACTATCAAATGGCATTTATTAATATCTTTTTGGGGATATGTAGCTACTGTACTGAGGTTCAAATTTGGCCTTGGCTATGTTAAGCAAAACAGTCTTGAGGATTTGAGAGTGATGCACTCTATCCCTTAGCTATATTTCTCTCTCTCTCTCTCTCTCTCTCTCTCTATCTCTCTCTATATATATATATATATATATATATATATATATATATATATATATACTATTTCTTGTATTTATACAGGATTTCTGCCCAATAGCATATCATACTGTGAAGCTTTTAAAAATGTATTTTTATTATTATTTGAGAATGTCATATATGCACATAACATATTTTGATTATATTCATCTCCCAATTCCCCTTCTCCAATCCTCCTAAGCCTTCGCTGTGTCCTCCTTCTAAACTCTTGTTCTTTTTATTTTTTTATGATGCACTAAGCCCAATTACCTTTACCTGTATGACTTTATGCATGGGCAACCTACCGAGGGTCACAATATGGAGAATCACTGTGAGAGTCATAACCCTTTCACAGAGATCATTTAAGACCATCAGTAAATACAGATATTTACACTACAACCAATAACAGTAACAAAATTATAGTCATGAGGTAGAAACAAATATAACTTTATGGTTGGGGTCACTACAACATGAGGAACTGTCTTAAAGGGCCATAGAAATAGGAAGATTGCAAACCACTGCTTTGGATTAGAGGAAAGGTGGGGAGGACAATATAGTAATAATCTCAAGAAAATTAAAGTATATAAAAATGAGTTTTCTTCTTTCAGAAGCCATCAGCTACTAATAGCTCTTCAGCAAGCTGTGGGAGCTTGAGAGCTTGAGCTGAACCATACTTTAATGTTGACTAACTAAATCTTGTGCCAGCAAATAAAGATCATGTGATGTGAGTTCATGTGTTTGATGGTTTGTATATTCTTGGGCCAGGGAGTGGCACCATTTGGAGGTGTGGTCTTGTTGGAATAGGTGTGACCTGGTTGGAGTAGGTGTGTCACAGTGGGTGTGTGCATAAGATCCTCAACCTAGTTGCCTGGAAGTCAGTCTTCCACTAGTAGCTTTTGGATGAAGATGTAGAACTGTCAGCACTGCCTGTGCCATGCCTGCTGGATACAGCCATGCTCCCAC
This sequence comes from Mus pahari, assembly GCF_900095145.1. NCBI lineage: Eukaryota > Metazoa > Chordata > Mammalia > Rodentia > Muridae > Mus > Mus pahari. Next base: position 9,066,452 of record NC_034593.1, on the reverse strand, counting down.
CTTGATGATAATGGACTGAACCTCTGAACCTGTAAGATAGCCCCAATTAAATGTTGTTTTTATAAGAATTGCCTTGGTCATAGTGTCTGTTCACAGCAGTAAAACCCTAACTAAGACAGAAGTTGGTAACAGGGACTGGGGTATTGCTGTGATAGGCCTGACCATGCTTTTGTTTAAAAGAATGTGGATTTTGGGACTTTGGATTTGGAGCACAGTGGAATGCTTTAAATGGGAATCAATGGGTCATCCTAGTAGGAATATGGAAAACTTTGTTGCTGGGAGTAATTTGAACTATGTTGACCTGGCCCAAGATATTTCAAAGGAGAAGAATTTCAGAATGTGGCATAAAGACTGTTTTTGTGGTATTTTGGNGAAGAATGTGGCTACTTTTTGCCCTTGTCTGAAAAGTCTGCCCAAGACTAAGGTGAAGAGACTCAGATTAATTGCATTGACAAAGGAAGTTTAAAAGAAGCCCAGCAGAGACTTTGTTCTTTGGTTAAGTCTTATGATGAGGAGTTTGAACAAGCAGAGCAAACTTAGAAAGGAAAAATATAAAATATATGCTTTGAGTATTAAAGGGGTACCAGGAAGTGAAATGGAACAAAATCCTGTGTTCTTGAAGATAACAGATTAAGGGAGTGGGACTTTGGGGCAAGATCCTACCCAGCTAAATTTAGATCCAGGTATGGTGGTGCACACCTTTAATCCCAGGAGACAGGCCTGCTGATCTCTTCAATCCATCTGCAGAGCAAAATCCAAGACACCCAAGCTTAGGAAGTGAAGGATTTGGAAATTAGAAAGCCAGTGACAATGTAATAGTATAAAGAGGTCATGTTTTAGTTCCTGCAAGCAGCAGAACTCGGCAGCTTCAGCCATGTGGCTCTGGTTCTAGAGTTAAGAATGGAAGGAACTACTGGGACAATTGATGCTGGTTAGCTGGAGCTAAGAAATTAGCAATGATTAAGAACAGACCAGCATCATTGAGGTGAAATCTTCTGGGAAGTGTTTTCTGGGAGCACAAAGAAATTGTGTTCCAGAGTTAGCCAAGGTTGTACCTCAAGCTGCAGCTGGACTTGGTAATGTGTAAGAGTCACCCAGGTGGTACTGGTTTTGAAGGAATGAAAGTGTAATGAAGAAAGGCTGAGGCTTGACTCTGTGAGAGGTCATGGAAGGCCACTGGAGAAGGTGTAGCCTCAGCTATAGCTGATGGCCCAGGACTGAAGGGGTCATTCAAAAGATTTGAGGCTTGACACCATGAAGAGAGTCTATGAAAGGCTATTGGTGAAGTCTAGTTGGAGTGAAACATCCCTGTGTATTGGAGATGCCAGTACCATGGGATGATCACTAAGAACAGCAGCCATAGTGGAGTGGATCAACCTGAGCTTAGAGTGGTACAGAGGGCAGAGCTGGAGAAGTGATGCCAGCTCTTAGGAGGAGCCCAAAAGATCAAGTGGAATCCTAGACACTGAAACTAGAAGCTGTAACACTGAAGTTGCCTTGGAGACTCAAGATGTTAAAGATGCCAGAGCCATGGGATACATGCTGAGGAAAGCTGCTAACAGGGAGTAGAACCAGGCCAGGAGAAAGAAGTCTGTTGCAGTCAACAGAGATGAAAACAGAGTGGAGATCTAAAGACCACTTAGACATCAGCCATGGAGATGCAGAGTTTAGAGTTTGCCCAGCTGGTTTCCCATCTTTCTTTGAGGATTACAGTTAAGTGATTGGATGAATTTCAGAAGAGACCTTGAACTTTGGACTTTTAGCATTGTTGAGACTGCTAGACTATGAGGACTTTGAAAGTAGGACTAAATGTATTTTGCATTTTAAGTATGGCCCCCCATAGACTCGTGTGTTTGAACAAGTCTAAGGGGCCCAGGGAGTGGAATGTGATGGTTTGTATATTCTTGAGCCAGGGAGTGGCACCATTTGGTGTTGTGGCCTTGTTGGAATAGGTATGACCTGGTTGGAGTAGGTGTGTCCCTCTGGGTGTGGGCTTAATACTCTCACCCTAGGTGCCTGGAAGTCAGTCTTCCACTAGCCGCTTTTGGATAAAGACAGAGAACTCTCAGATCCTCCTATACCATGCTTGCCTGGATGCTGCTATGCTCCCATCTTGATGGTAATGGACTGAACCTCTGAATCTGTAAGCCAGCCCCAATTAAATGTTGTTTCTTATAAGACTTGCCATGGTCATGGTGTCTGTTCAAGGCAGTAACACCCTAAGACAATGTGTATACCAGCTGTGTGTCCAGATGACAATGTTTCATAGAACTTGTCCCCAACCTCTGGTTCTAACAGTCCAATGTTCTCTGAACCATGTTGGAGAATAAACAGATGTCCTATTTAGCTTTACTGAGGACCTTTTACTCTCTTACTCTTTGCCCTTAGAATAGAACTTTTCATTGCAAGAAGAAGCCCCTCAGATAAAGGCTAAGAACTGCATTAATCTATGGTCATGAAAGTCAGTATTTAAAGTTTGAGTCATGCCTATTTAGCAAAATAATAGAAGCAGATTCTCCTATAGTGATTATAATGTCATTAGCTATGGTTTCTTGGCCAGGCATGAGTATCCTCTTGTAGAGCAGTCCTTTAAATTCAATCAGTATATTGTTGGTTACTCCACAAGTTTCATACTGTTACTGCATGAATAGGTACATCTCCCAAAGCTGATTGTTATCACAGCTTTCAAGTTCACAGCTGGGTTATGCTGCCGATGACTTTTCTCCCCAATCAGCTTGCACACCTCTTTCTCCTACTGTGCAAGCTATCCAGCCAGGAAGAAGCATCCAGGTCAGTTGCAATCTCGATTTTTCTACAGCTTGTGACTTTGTGTGTGTGTGTGTGTGTGTGTGTGTGTGTGTGTGTGTGTGTGATATGATCTTACCATCAGATAACTAATAGAATTATATGGTTTTATAATTATTACTAATTCTATTTATTTATTCATGTATTTGTTTATTTCTTTCCTGATGTGGGAATGGTCCTAGAATTGAGCTTCACTGCTGACATCAAATGTTTTATATATGATTCATTCAGTAATGCAAATACAAGGAGGAGGCACTTTGACCAGTGCCTGCCTCTAGCGAAAGGGAGCTTTTTCCCCACCATGTGCCTGTTGGGAGGTCCTAAGTATGCTTCAGACTTTAGTATGACTCATGCTTTGTTTTTGGTTTCCTATACAAGAAAGCTCTTTCTTTCAATACTCTCTGCCTTCATTTCTCTATCATCTCTCAGCATAAGATCTTGTCTCCCACACTAAAGCTAAAATTTGTAAATTAATCTAAAGTTTTGAAAGTGAAGGTGAAGTATGAAGAAAGAATGTGGGTATGTAGAGAGAGGGCAGTTAAAAAATGAAGGTAGTGTTTGACAGAATCAGAAGAAAACCTATATTACATAATTGGATATACCTGGCATTCCAAGAGTGGATCCAGAAAAGGGCTACTAAATTGTATAACCATATGGCATAGTTACTATTATTATCCTCATTTCATGGGAGAATGCATCATTCTCCCATGCATCGTTCCACAGTCAAGCTCCATCTGTAGTGTGGTATCAAGCTCTTTGTTCCCTTCCCAAGATAACAACACTGAAAAGGAAGGCAAGGGAGTTTCTATAAGATATTGGAAACTAGAGCTTTCTCAGGAGAGACAAATGTTGGTGGGTGTTCAAGGGAGAGAAAATATTTTATGATAAGGCAGATGAAGCGGGGAAAAAACTACCAGGTTGATCTAAAAATGTCTGGTGGGTGGAAAGTACACCTAAGTACATCTCCATTGGTAGCTATGGAGAAGTATATTACCTCTAGCATGCTTACTAGAATACACCACAAATGTGGCTAAGAAGACAGTTGAAATGACTTGGGGATTGATTTTGGAAGTTCAGGGAGAAGATAATTTGATATCACATGTACCCTAGAAAAAGAGAAGACTTACTACTTCAAAATCAAGGGGTTTTGGTCACAATTGGATGTTGTAGCATGCTTAAAGAAGTTACTTAGTTGCTTTGGGGACACACTGTGTTAGTAGTGACAGGAAGATATATAAACAGAATTGCTGGTTTGGTAATAAAAGCTTAACTAATTTCCCAGTTGTCCTTTTAGAGTCTTGAGAGCAATTGGCATAGATTTCGTGAGTTGAAAGTGTTTTGGATGGATGAGTTCTGCAGAGGAGTTACCTGGAGGGAGCACAGGGCCTTATGTATCCTGAGTCCAGAATGAAGGAAAAGAGGGGGCCAGGAGGAGAAGAGCAAATGTAATGAGTTCTCAGAGTTGAAGTCCAGGTCATACGTATGTCAGGAGACTTTATTTAGAATGTGATCAGTGATCAGACTCACAAGAAAAATTCCATTATCATATATCCCTGATTATATCAAGTATAGTTTCACATGAACATATTTGACTATGTCATATGTATATGTGTATACACACACACACACACACACACACACACACACACATATATATATATATATATATATATATATATATATATTTGAAAAGGTTTTGCTAAGTAAATATAAAATATTTCATTTTGACACTATCTTAAATTTTTAAAATATTATTGTATTGATACCTAAAAGTTTTCATTCATAATTTGTAAATATTTTGATATTTTGTCATTCTAAAAGAAAGTTTCTATGTTGTTGTCCTTCATATAAATTCAGTTTATGTAAAGCAAAAGAAAGTTGCAGGATTTGGGAACTTACGTTATATTAATAAATTATTCAGGGCATAAATAGTAGGAAATGAACATCAATGCTGATGTCAGAAGCATGATCTACACTGTTTTTTTCCTCCAATTACTTCTCTGCAAACATCTAGGAATAATATAGGGATCAATGCAGATATCTGCTACATGAACATTTAATATCGTCTACATTTATAATGTGGACAGGGATAAGGAATTGTAATTATCATGAAGGATTTTAAAAAAGGTTCAGGAAGAATTAGCCATAAGGAAGACAGTACAAAGATGCTTATGAAAGCTATGGAGTTGTCCCTTGTGATGGGCTTTGTCAGGCAGAACTAATTATCTGTAGATGATAAGAGAAAATATGGTGAAAAACAGCAGTCATTTCCCATGGCGGGAGTATCCATTTAAAACCCAACAACTCCCTGAACCATGAGATAATTGAAACAGTACCAAAGCCAGCGTGAATAACAAGGCATGCACTGTCTTTCTTAGAAAGTAACAGGGGCAGCTTGCAAAATGAACTTCAAATGCATTCCAGAAAATTACATTTTGCCTAGTTTGGTGGTACATAGCTATAATAACAGCACCTGGGAGGGTTTCAGGCTTGCCTGTGCTACTGAATAAGAGCTGGTTTCAAGGGATAAACAAAACAAACAAAACAAAACAATAAAAATACACAGAAAGAGTAAATACTATTTGTAATTGACCCAGTTCATTCAAATAGAATAAAATAGTGACTGCTAAGTAATCCAAAGTAATAAACTTAACTTATCAATGTTTTGCAAATAGTAAAGTAATGTCTCTAAACTTTTTAGTACTAACATAAAATAAACATTGAGGCATTTAATAGAGCTTTGTGTATACAATTAGCAGTTGAAACAAAGATTTCTATAGATCAGTGTATATTTATTGTATATTTATTTTGAATGAAAAGAGATAATATGTAGGAGGGTTTAATATTCTAACAAAACTATAAAGCTCTATCAAAATCATGTAATTTTTGCTCCTCAGCTTCAGTTAAGAGCAGTAGCAGTGACTCCTTATGCTTTGCTGCAATTTCCTCTAACTTTGTTGGGCCCAAACTTCTCTACTTCCCAAACAGGGGCACATCTCAACATGTCATGCATGTTATGTATGCATCTTTTGTGATGCCTCCTACTATGTTAGCACCAAAATTATTGCTTACAGGTAGAAAAAAGTTTGATATGTGAGAGAACAGATTGGATAGTGACTGTGTTTACTATCACTTAAGAAAGTCAGGGATTAAAAATACTACAATAGTACCACTTGATATTTACCTATTCAATTAAGAGATGATGACCTGAATATTGCAGGAGATACAAGGAAAGAAAGGCAAAAGATATTCAAAAATAAAATAAACATTTTTGAAATTAAGTGAGATAGGAATGAGTATGTAGGATATTATATGGACATTTGAATATTTCCAAATAATTTTCTGATTTTTAAACCTTGTGTTATGAGAAAATAAAATATTACTAATGAAAATGATGTAGTAAACTACATTGTTTACAAAAATGGATGATATAAAATTTGTATTATGATTAAATTTTAGAAAACAGTTATTTTGATATAAATTTGAAATAGAAATGAACAAGATTATGTGGTCTTTCTCTTTAATGCTTGCTGCTTTATTCTTGCTGAATTCTGAAAGAGAAATATAAGTCATGATAAACCACATTGATATTCATGTATTCCTTTCTTTCCTAGTGTCGATCTCCTATCTCAACAGAAAGGCAGCATATTCTTCAAGTTTATAAGATACTCGTAGTCAGTTTAAATGCAACCTGCAGGAAACAATACAAAATCAATCCAAAATGAGCAGGTTTCTCTGATCACCTCTTTAAAGGAAGTTGCAAAAACAGGATATTCGTGTTATGCAAATTATACATGGGATATTTGCAAACAGTAGTAATATTCACATATTAAGAAGCTGTTGCTGAAATAGTATAAAATTGTTGATGGTGAATAACATAATTAAAATATAAATGCTCACATAATTCTCTTGAACAAGTAAACCTAATCCTTTTAAATATGATGTTTATTCATCATAAGAAAAATGCGTCCTGTCAAGAGAAACTAATTGGCAACATATTTAGGTAAAATATGACTGCAAAACTGTAATTCCAAGCTTTGCCATCTTATGACGAAATAACAAAACTATCTTCTAAAAAAAAAGTCTCGTCTTTCCCTCAAGTAAACATTTCAGACCAATCATTGGAAACCATCATTTAGGTTCTTATGTCGTTCATATATTTCTTTTTATGACGTCCATGTAGTAATTTAAATAAAATATATGGAACTGAACTTGTGCCACAGAGCTCCATACCCAAATACAATCAGGAGAGAGCAGGTTTTCTAGGAGTCCTGATTTGTGTGTGAGGACAGGTAAGACCACCACTTCTGCTCAAATTCCTGGCCCAAGATGGACCTGCCCTGAGCCATCAAGTCAGAGGAACCAAGGAACAGCCAGGGACAGGATCCTTCCGGTTTCAGGCTGCACCAGGAGCTGACCCTATGCCATAGCTGTCCAAACCCAAACTCTGTGGGAGCAGAGAGAGCAGGTCTCCCAGGAGTTCTGACACACAGACTCGTAGGAGGGACAAGCCACAGTCAGAGACAGCAAGACCAACTAACACCAGAGATAAACAGATGGTGAGAGACAAGGGCAAGAACATAAGCAACACTATTTGACATCATCAAAACCTAGTTCTCCCACCACAGTGAGCTCTGGATACTCAAACACACAAGAAAAGCAAGACTCTGATTTAAAATCACATCTTATAATGATGATAGAGGACTTGAAGGAGGACATAAATGACTCCCTTAAAGAAATACAAGAGATCACAGATAAACTGCTTGAAGCCCTTAAAGGGGAAACACAAAAATCTTTTAAAGAATTGTAGGAAAACACAAACAAACAGGTGAATGAATTCAACAAAACCATCCAGGATCTAAAAATGGAAACAGAAAAAAAATGAAATCACAAAGATAGAGATAGAAAACCTAGGAAAGAGATCAAGAGTCATAGATGCAAGGATCACCAACAGAATACAAGAGATAGAAGAGAGAATCTCAGGTGCAGAAGATATCATACAAAACATTGACAAAAGAGTCAAAGAAAATGCAAAATGCAAAAAGCTCCTAACCCAAAACATCCATGAAATTCAGGACAGAAGAAGACGAAAGCTAAAGGTAATAGGTGTAGAAGAGATTAAAGATTCACAACTTAAAGGGCCAGCAAATATCTTCATCAAAATTATAGAATAAAACTTCACTAACTTAAAAGAGAGAGAGAGAGAGAGAGAGAGAGAGAGAGAGAGAGAGAGAGAGAGAGAGAGACTCATAAAGATACAAGAGGCCTACAAACTCCAAATAGATTGGACCAGAAAAGAAATTTTTCCCATCATATAATAGTCAAAACACCAAATGCACAAAACAAAGAATATTAAAAGCAGTAAGGGAAAAAGGTTAAGTAACATAGACCTGTCAGAATTACCCTAGACTTCTCACCAGAGACTGTGAAAGCTGGAAGATCCTGGGCAGATGTTATATAAACAAATGCCAGTCGAGACTACTATACCCAGCAAATGTCTCAATTATCTTAGATGGATAACCCAAAATATTCCAAGATAAAAAATTTACATAATATCTTTCTACAAATCCATCCCTACAAAGGATAATAGATGGAAAACAGCAGTACTAGGAGGGAAACTATACCCTAGAAAAGCAAGAAAGTAATCTTTTAATAAACCCAAAAGAAGATATCCACACAAACATGAGGCTATGCCAGTGCCTGTCAAATACAAAAGTGGATGCTCACAGTCATCTATTGGATGAAACACAGGGTCCCCAGTGAAGGAGCTAGAGAAAGTACCCAAGTAGCTGAAGGGGTCTGCATCCTTATAGTAGGAACAACAATATGAACTAACCAATACCCCCAGAGCTCGTGTCTCTAGGTACATATGTAGCAGAGGATGGCCTAGTTTGCCATCAATGGGGGGACAGACCCTTGGTCGTATGAAGATTCTATTCCCCAGTATAGGGGAATGCCAGGGTGAGGAAGTGGGGGTGGGTGGGTTGGGGAGGAGGGGGAAGGGAGATAGTATAGGGGATTTTTGGAGAGGAAACTAGGAAAGGAGATAGCATTTGAAATGTAAATGAAGAAAACTTCTAATAAAAAGTAAAATCAAAAATAAGAAGCAACAACCACTATTCCTTAATATCTCTTAACATCAATGGACTCAATTCCCCAATAAAGAGACATAGATTAACAGAGACTGGTTACATAAAAAAGACCCAACATTTTGCTGCATACAGGAAATGCACCTCAGTGTCAATACTACCTCAGAGTAAACCACTTGAAAAACTATTTTGCAAGGAAATAGTCCCAAGGAAAAAAATGGCTAAAGTAGACATTCTAATGTCGAATAAAAGCAACTTTCAACCAAAAGTTATCAAAAAGGATAAGGAAGGACACTTCATATAGGTCAAAGGAAAAATCTACTAAGATGAACTCTCAATTCTGAACATCTATGTTCCAAATACAAGAAAAGATACTTCATACACATCAAAGGGAATATCTAGTGGTGGTGCATACCTTTAATCTTAGCAATTAGGAGGCAGAGGCAGGCTGGATCTCAGAGTTTGACACCAGCCTGGTTCACAGACTGAGTTCCAGGACAGCCATGGATACACACAGAAACACTGACTTCAAGCAACAGCAACAGCAACAACAACAACAACAACAACAACAACAATAACAACAACAAACGCAATTCTGAATACCTGTGTTCCAAATGCAAATCCATCCATTTTCATAAAAGAAACTCTAATAAAGCTCAAATTTCACATGGCATCACATACAATAATAGTGGGACAGACACTTCAACATCACATTTTCTACAATGGACAGATCATGGATACACAAACTAAACAGAGACACATCATATAGAAACTAACAGAAGTTATGGACCAAATGGATTTAACAGATATCTATAGAACATTTCGTCCTAAAGCAAAAGGATATATCTTTTTCTCAGAACCTCATGGTATCTTCTCCAAAACTGACCATGTAATCTGTCACAAAAACCGGCCTCAACAGATACAAGAAGACTGTAATAATCCTATATATTCTATCTGATCATCACAGACTAAGGCTGATCTTCAATTGCAACAAAACCAGGAGAAAGCTCACATGTACACGAAGCTGAACTCAATGATAACTTGGTTAAGAAAGAAATTAAGAAGCCGGACATGGTGGCGCATTCCTTTAATCCCAGAACTCAGGAGGCAGAGACAGGCAGATTTCTGAGTTTGAGCCCAGCCTGGTCTACAAAGTGAGTTCCAGGACAGCCAGGGCTANANAGAGAAACCCTGTCTTAAAAAAAAAAAAAAAAAAAAAAAAAAAAAAAAAAAAAAAAAAAAAGAAGGAAAGAAATTAAAGACTTTTAAAAATTTAATGAAAATGAAGGCAGAACATACCCAAACATATGGGACACAATGAAAGCGGTGCTAAGAGGAATACTCAGCTCTGAGTGACTTCAAAAGGAAACTGGAGAGAACATACACTAGCAGCCTAACAGCACATCTGAAAGCTCAATAACAAAAAGAAGCAAATACACTCAAGAGGAGTAGACAGCAAACTTTGGGCTGAAATGAACCATGCAGAAACAAACAAACAAAAAACTATACAAAAATCAAGAAAACTAGGAGCAGGTTCTTGAGGAAAACAATGAGATAGAAAAACCAAACTAACCAGAGGGCACAGAGCCAGTATCCTAATTAACAAAATCTGAAAAGAAAAGGGAGACAGAGCAACAGAAACTGAGGGTATTTAAAAATCATCAGATCCTACTATAAAATTCTATATTCAACAAAACTGGAAAATCTGTATGAAATGGACACTTTTCAAGAAAGATAACAAATGTCAAATTTAAATCAGGATCAGATAAACCACCTAAGAAGTCCCATAACCCCTAAAGAAATAGAAGCAGTCATTAAAAGTCTCCCAAACAAAAAAACGTCCAGGACAAGATGGGTTTAGTGTAGAGTTCTATCAGACCTTCAAAGAAGACCTATTACCAATACTCTTCAAACTATTCCACAAAATAGAACGGAGAGAACATTACCCAATTCACTCTATAAATCCACAGTTACACTGAGTATTCTCCCTTGGAGATGAAATGGTTTCTGTCTAATCAGGAACTTTTCACAAATTCCTTTCATAGAGAACTTCATAAGAGATTCTTTTCTACTTTTATCATGCTTAATGTTCCAAATAGATTTTAAAAACTGGTTGAGTGCTTATTACTTTTAGCTTCAGAAGATATCATGATATTTGAGAGACATTTAATTATTATAAATTATTTTGAAGACTTAAAAATGTAATACTGAGTTATATATTTTAAAATAAAGTTTATTAGTTTAATAAAAAATAAAAAATAAAAATTAAATAGTTGGGGCATGGCATGTGGTTGCTGAGAATTGAACTTAGGATCTTGTTAATAGCATCAGTGCTCTTAACTGATGAACCATCTCTTCAGCCTCAGTAAAATCACAATTTAAATATGTGTATTATGATTTGATCAGTTTATATCAATGCTTCCTAATATTTTTTGAAAAAATACTTTAATTTTGATTAATAATTTATTGGTCCTTTCTGTTTATTGCTTTTAGACCCCATTTTCTCAAGCTTTTCTCTTTTCATAAGAACTTTATAGTTTTTTTTATTTAAGTATAATGATTGTTCAAATTAAATTAAATGTATTTTCTCAATTTATTTGCATATACAATAAAAATAAAATTGCAGCTATTTTTATAAAGTAAATTTTCACTAAAATAAAATAACATATCTACATTTATTAGAAAAGATTAATGATAATCACTTATTATATTTTCCCTATGACTTGTATTAGGATGCTGCAGAATAGTTACTAAAGAGTACAGGCAAATATACAGTGTAAATTTTATTGGTACAGTTTTAAAGGTCATATGCTCACTTTCGAGTAAAGCATTCATCATGAAATATCAATGACAAATAAGAAATCTTTGTGGTTTTGCCTAAATTTGTAACGATAATACGTTTGAGGTTATAAATAATACACAAGTGGCAACATTATTTTGTATGTATAAACACATATCTGTAAAATGGATTGAAAGGTGAGACCTCATGAAACTGAAAAGTTTCTGTGTTGCAAAAATCAACCAACCAAACAAACAAACCACAAACTCATTATCATTTGGACAAAGCAACAGCCTGCAGAAAGGGTAAGCTTTTTTTTTTTTCAACTACACATATATTAAAGGGTTAATACACAAAATATGTGAAATGCTAATAATACTGGATATCAAGAAAAGTAGTTGTAGCCAGAGAATTCTTAAGAGGAAACTCAACTCTGTTGGGAGCTACAAAGGGGGCCCTGGGGAAGAGGGGGAAGGGGAAAACCCACACCCTGCCAGAGTTTTACCTATTCTCTGCTCTGTCAGGAGTGGGAGGGCTGCTATTTACCTTCCACTCATCCCCGGGTGGGTATTCAAGCCTTTGACCCACTCTTCATGGGGTGGCCAAGGGGCAGCCCTACCTGGGAGGGAGGGATAAGGGAAGAGGTTCCCAACACCAGCAAGAGTGAGTGCAGTAGATCTTGACTGGAGCACAGGAAGGCCTTCTAACTGGAGATTAGAAACTAGATTAGACATGGCTCATTAGGAGAAAGCCTGTCCCATCCTCTAAGCATAGTGGGCCTTGATGAGCAGAGGCATTCTATGGATTTAGAGCTTTATTATAGAAAAGGAGGG